>NW_015386397.1:955421-1025977 GCF_001527695.2 Protobothrops mucrosquamatus
CTCTCTCTCTCTCTCTCTCTCTCTCTCTCTCTCTCTCTCTCTCTCTCTCTCTCTCTCTCTCTCTCTCTCTCTCTCTCTCTCTCTCTCCCTCTCCCTCTCCCTCTCCCTCTCCCTCTCCCTCCTCTCGTCTATCCTCTCTTCTCTCTCCCCTCTCTCTCCCTCCTCCCCCCCCTCTCTCTATCTCTCTCTCAATCTCTGCAGGTTTCTTGACAAGATTTCAGAAATGGTTTGCTCTTATTGGTTCTTCCTAGGGCTGAGCGAGTGACTTGGCCAAGCTTGTGCCTAAAGCAGAACTAGAACTCCTGTGCCCCATGTATGTCTAGGCCGGTGCCTTATTCACTATATCGAATGCTATCCATGAAGAATACCATGATAGCAAATCTGGCAGAACAAATGAAGATGAACAAGATTCCATCAAATATAGAGAACAAGTAGTCCATTAAGTAGGGTAGGAAATAAAATCAAACATAATGGCTTCTTGAATCACCACAGTTGCTATTTTTTTTTATAATTGTTTCTCACTATCTTTAATACATGGTTCTTATTCTCACTTCTTGCACATTCTGCATTCATTCCTATCCTCAGCTGAAAGCTTGAAATGCTTTGTGATTTTTTTTTCTCCGCAACCAAGCCAAATCTGGCCCATTTCTCTTTCAGCCTCTGGGCTGCTGAGGTCCACCTATCTCAGACTTAGAGGATTTATTTAACTCTAATGACCCACTGCTCTGTCAGTCAGTTTATCCTCTGTGCTTGTTCCTCTGTGCCTTTAGTGAGTTCACATCTGGGATCTCTTTTATATGAATTGTATACAGTTATGGGTAAAAGGGAATTTAATGTGTGATGAAGGTCACGTTATACAATGTTACAGAGCAAGGAAGCATATGTTGTTTAGAGAAGAACTGATATTGAATAGGCTCCATTTATATTTGTTATCCTGCAATGAGTAGATTGTTAATGCATGTAAAATATATATTTTTAACAAGTAATATATAAAAAAGAGAGTCCCAACTATTTGTAAGCCAGTCTAGGTGTCACATGGATTCATTCTAATGATTGCAAGGAGAAGGAGCTGACATTATCACATGTCATCATTTAGCAGTTACCAATTGCCAGAGTCCACAACTACAACTAAATCCCGGCCTGGTCTTCCACTCCTCTGCATCACTGCACATTTGTGACCTCTTAAATATTCCTCAAAATGCCCCAATGTAGCATTGCTGCAGGTCTCTGTGGGAAATTGCTATTTTAAATGCTTTCGGTTCCAGGGAATGATTTAAATGGTGGCTTCAGGCTGCTCAGAACAGAATATAAAGCGACTGCTTTCCTCATGCTGCTGGTGCTTGATACATCCCCCAGAAGATTATCAACATAAGAAGAACTCCATTTAGAGGGAATTTTGCTGATGGCTTCTCAGGACTTGTCTGGGTTATATGGAAACAATATTTTCTTTTGCTCAGCCAACATCAGTAGATTAAATCAAATGAGAATTTATAGAATCCCTGAATTTGGGTGTCTGCAGAAAAGCAGGCAGAGTCTACATGAGACTTTCTGATTCCAAGTTCTCAATCCCTGCCAAATCACATTGGTCAGGGTCACACGTTAGCCTCCCCCCCAAAAAAGCGGTGGCATAGTGCCCTGTGTGTATCATCTCTTCTGATTAGAGGAAATATTCCTTCCTAACCACATATGTACAAAGAGGGAGCATGGGGGTGAGGGTGGGAAATAACATTTTGGAAGGTTTTTTTTTTTGTTAATAAATAATAATTTTCAACAGAGTAGAAAGAAAATAATTGTGGAAACCATACCTAAATATATTTATCTCCCTGCTGCTAAGACCTTTCTTATTGTTTCTGTCTCCGTGCAGATGATTTTTCTCTTGGCAGGTCCACTTGGTATAGTATTTTTGCATTCAAGAGATGTGAAAAAGGTTTTGTTATTCTAGAGTGGCTGTGGTGGGGAGACGAACGTTTCCCCAAACTTCTGTGTCTTCCCACACAGAAGTCAGGCCTTGGAGGTGGTGCAAAGTTGCATTGGAATGGCAGGGTGAAGGCAAGCAGGTGGCTACCCTGGCAACTTAATTAATGCTGTAGCAGTTTGGAGGAAGGGGGGTGCTGTTCTCTTGCTTTTCTTCACTGGCTGTGACAGCCTGTGTGGCTCAATTACAGGATAGAGCAAAGCATGAGAGATTGAGGGTGGGGGCGTCAGAGAATTGAACCTGCTGCTGTAAATGCCGATGGAAAGAGCTAGGAATGGTTCTCTCCAGTAGGAAAAATTAAAATAGGGGAATCAGTTAAGTCAAGATTTTGTGAAGAATTGGAAGTGGGGCAAGAGAAGTGCATTATATCTGAAACAGAAGCAGAGAATTGATTGTCAGAAGATGTATCTTCAACAATACATGCCAGTAATGGGTGAAGTTGAAAACATGAACAGATGAAGCTAGAGATAACCCATCTTTTTTTCCCCTTTTTCTGCCATCTCTTCTTTCCATTTTTCTGCCATCTCATTCTCTCTGACTTTTTCTCTTTCTCCTTTCCTCCCTCTTTCTTCTTCTTTGCCAGGGAATATTGTAAGAGGAACACATTGCTCTTGCTAAAGGTCCAAACTAATGGCTTACAAAAGATAGCTGAAATTGGCCCAAAGACCACAAGCAACTCTAAGAGTGGCAAGTTGCCCACTCCTGGCTTAGAATGGGAAGAGTAAAAGCAAGAATAAAGAATCAGAGCAAGAAAGGACAGAGAAAGGAATATTTTCTTTTTTATTTAGGAACAAAAGAGAAAAGCAAAAGGAAGAATATCTTGTATGGATAAATAAGAGACATGTGGATATGCAGGTGGATGCCAAGTCTGGGTCATTATTGGTCTCTTGGAACAAAAAGTACAAAGTAGTGTCTGAAAGAAGAAGAGAAAGAAAAGTAACAAAGGGCTTGAGGCACACTGTATTTGGAGTAATTCGGAAACTGCTTTTGAGGAGGGACAGGCTTCTGTATGAATTCTCCTAGCGTCAGTGTATATGTTTTTGTGCACATATGTGTTTTATGTGCTTATCCATCACATTATATTTCTTCTTGTTGCATATTGCAGAATGGGGGAATACAAATCAGCAGAAATTTATTTTTTATTATTATTTATTATTAAATTTATTGACTCCTCCTCCATCTTACCTCAGGGTAACTCAAGTTGGCTTACAATATTAAATAATATCTACACAGAATCTCCTCCCATACTATGTTGGAGAGGTCATTGGTCCTAGATTTAGTTATACATAGACTTGTTTAAGTCAAGGAGATTTACAAACTGTAAACAGATCCTTTGAACAAGTCCATTAATTTCAATAATTAGCTTTAAGTATAAATCTGGAAATAATCCCATTTGCTTTTAAATATAAAATCATCTAACCAAGCACTGGAAAATCACATAGTATGGAAAAACAGGGATTATCTTGTCCAATTGTTTCGTGTCCTTCCTTGCAACTTTATAACTTTCCTGATAGCATTAGGCAATGTTGGCAGCTGATGACAAAGTGCCATGGAGAAAATAGTGAGGTACTGTTAATTTCAGCTTTATATTTATGGGTAGGGGGCTGCCGGCAAAGACAGAAGAAATGTCTTAGCATTTATTCAGGTGACACAAGTCTTTCAGGGTCTGTTGCAATGGCAAAAAAAGAAACCAATGATGGATACTCAAGAGTTTTGGAGATGGACTCCTTCTTATCATTTGTATGCTAGTTTTTTATTATATGAAGCTAGAAACTGGTTTGCCAAAGGATGTATGTCTAGTCCTACTGAGGATTACAATCATATAGAAAAATACTATCAAGTGCTTAAGAGTATCTATAGATCAATTGTTATTTTTTTTATTAGATGTTCAAGATGGTAGTATCTTTTGCCACATCCAGTTATTCTTGACAAGAACCTTGAGATAGATTGGTCTCAGAGGCCCAAAGCTGTGTTCAATAGCTGTTTCATTGCTGAAAGTAGTTTTAAACCCAAGTCCTCATCATTCTCATCTAGCACCTTAAACATTTTACCATGTGCAAACAGCATCAAGGGCCTATTAGAATTGATTCATTTTCTGAGGTTTTGCAATACACTAGTCTCTAACTCTCTTGAAATGGACACTTAATATTAGAACCATCATTAAAAAGGCACAACAAAGAATGTTCTTCCTGAGTCAACTCAGGAAGTTCAAACTGCCCCACGAGCTATTGATACAGTTTTATAGAAGAATTACAGGTAATCCTTGAGTTACAACAGTTCACTTAGGAACTGTTCAAAGTTATGACATAACCTCTACAATACTTATGACACAGTCCTGAAGTTACGAATGTTGCAGCACCACAACAGTCATTCATCCTTATGAACGACAGCAGAGGCACTGTAACATTTTCCCTGCCTATTTCCTCCCACCCTCGCCGGATCTCCACAGGCACTGGGCCTGTGAATACTCACCTTGCAAAGATCTAGCAAGCCTTTGTTTTCTTAACCTGCTTACTGCTTCAGGCCTTTGGTGCATTCACAGAGAATGGAGGCTTAAAGTACCGCAAGATCATGCGATATCGGTAGCGTGAGATCTCACATGATCTCAGCGTACTTTGGGCCTCTGTTCTCTGCAAACAAAGGCCTGGACGAGATCTGTGGATTTCCTCAAGGCCTTTGCCACTGAGAACAGAGCCCCGGAGGGACTTCCATTCTTGGCAGCAAAGACTTTTTGCAAATATAGGGCCATAATCTCTCATCCCTGTAGGCCTCAGCAAATCTTTGCTCAAGGCGAGAGGCTGGAAAGCTCCCTTGATCATCGAGATCTCCATAAGATAAGTGACCTGGTCAGGCAGGATGGAGAGGGGAGGAGGAAGCATGAAGTATCTCAGTGGATCGGGGGAGGCCTTGGGTGGTCAAAGCACTATGCTCCCCTATGGCCTTCCCCACCCTGAGATACCTTGTGTATTCAATGACCCGCACATTCAATTAGTGGATGCGTAGGCAAAAGTAGGGAGTGATCACGTTCAAGTTATGTGATTTACTCCTATGAATCCTTGGGTTATGAATGTAATTGGCAAGCGCCATTACATTTGTTACTTGAGGATTAGCTGTACTGAATCTGTCATTTGTTCTTCTATATTTGTTCTTATCAGGAAGGTGCTGCAGGGCATTGCATGCCAAAACAACTAGACAAGGACAGTTTTTCCTTCATGCCACCACTCTGCTGAATACCTATAGTAATTCTCACAATTCTGCCTAAAGTTTACGTGTATTTATCCATTTAATATGGCTGTAGTATTATTATTTACCCTTATTATCTTTTTTACTCCCATCTTTTATTGGTATTATGATGATGATGATGGATTATCATTATTCATAATGCTTTGCATGTATATTGGGAGCTTCTGCACAAATTCCTTATGTATCTAATCACACTTGGCCAAATAACGTATTCGATTCGATTTGATTCGATTCAATTCAATTCGATCAAAGAGGTTGGACTCACGCAACATATTAAGGCACAAAATTGGTTTTTTTTTAAAAATCAAGCTTAGCATTCTAGGTAGTTGCAACTGCTAAGTCTTTGAGCAGATTAAACATGTATTTATGTATTTTGATGCTGCCCAAATGTGGGCTGTTCACAAAAAATGTTATAGAAATACAGGAAGGAATTTTAGTTTTGCCCTCCTTTAATGTAAGGCAAATATATACATGCATGTGTGTGTGTGTGTGTGTGTGTGTGTGTGTATTTATGTATATATATCAGGGTGGAAATAATCGATTTTTTAAAAAAAAAATAAAATTGGATTTTTTAATTTAAATCGGATTTTTTTGTTTTTTATCAAATTTATTTTAATAAAATGCTTTTGGATTAAAAATCTATCTAAATATAGTTTTCTATTTAAAATACATTAATAATTTAGTATATTCAGCATGAAATGGAGTTTAGTTATGTAGCATGAGGCTGTATATTCTGCAATATTTACATTTTTGGTAAACTCATTCAATGAATCCAAGCTCTGCAAGCTGAGATAACATGCACTGCATTGATGCATTCACACAATTTCACAGTAACCATGAGATAAATCATAAAACAAAGTTCAGAAATATTCCTTTATCCCATTGTTTTGCAAATCTATGTACACTACAAACTGTATGATTGTTTGAAGAGAAATGCATCTTACCAGGCTCTAAGTGTTTTAATTAAATAAAAGAATTTGAGTAGTTCTCCAATTGTGTGTGATTCACCTATTAACGTAAACTCAGTTCTGATATCATTGTTTTACTAACCTGACAGCTTATTATTCTAAATAGGAAACCTTCATTTTGTTTCCAAATAATAATATTAAAAATTCTAACTACCAGCAAGAATGAGTCCTTATATTTAAAGAGCACCTGTCATTTCAGATCCATCATGTAAGCGCCTGTTAGCGGGCATTCACTCACCTGCTGCCCGCTACATCTCTCACCTTGTGTCACTGCAGCATCACCAGCCGCCCCATTAAAGTGAATAGGACTGTCAGTGAGTCAACAGCGGGTCAGAGGAGGAGCCACTGTGGGACAGAGATGACAGTTGCTCTTTAAAAATTATGATTTAAATCGAATTGATTTAAATTAAACCTTTTTACTAGTGATTTAAATCAAATCTACCCTGATAGATATATGTGTGTGTGTGTGTGTGTGTGTATTGGGTGAGGCACCCAGTCTACCAAATATAAATCAGTCTGTTCAAAGTCAGTCAATAGACGTGAGCACCAGGGAATACAATAAATAATTTAATAATAATAATTTAGAAATAAAAGTTTTTAAGAATATTAAAAACCTTTAAAACACATAGAAATCAATAAAAGTGCCTAGCTTTCGTCGGCATCTACCGACATCTTCAGGGCTTAGAATGCTGGTCAATGGGAAAGTCCCTTTATAGCTTTAATTAGGGCGTGTGCATGACTCTTCGATCTCGTCACTGGGCCGGTTATACTAGAACGTACTCCAGGCACCGAGTTCTTACTAGAAGTTGTCCTTCCCACACAATCCGTATCAGTGTAAGTAATAGCACTGATACGGATTGTGTGGGAAGGACAACTTCTAGTAAGAACTCGGTGCCTGGAGTACATTCTAGTATAACCGGCCCAGTGACGAGATCGAAGAGTCGTGCACACGCCCTAATTAAACCTATAAAGGGACTTTCCCATTGATCAGCATTCTAAGCCCTGAAGATGTCGGTAGATGCAGACGAAAGCTAGGCACTTTTATTGATTTCTATGTGTTTTAAAGGTTTTTAATATTCTTAAGAACTTTTATTTCTAAATTATTATTATTAAATTATTTATTGTATTCCCTGGTGCTCACGTCTATTGACTGACTTTAAACATGGATATACCCGGGGATCACATTTTTAAAGTAATTTCAGATATATATATATATGTGTGTGTGTGTGTGTGTGTGTGTGATTACCAGTTAAAAGCAAGTGAAGTGGCAGAAGAGAGACAGAGTAGTTTTTCACCAACCTCTTGATGCATTTCTATTGAAGTGCTAGTTACCTTAACATTTTTGCAAATGCAAATTAAAGCAGCCATTTTGCTAGATGAATTTACAGTGCTTTGTTTGTTTATCACATAAAACTGATTGTCCCCATTTACATGTGTCAAAAAAAGGGATGGTCTTTTATAGTTTAGTAAATTACGTAATTTATTCCATCCCCTTTAATATTTCAGATTCACAAAGCAGTGTACTGGGGAAACAAAATATTAGAAAAAATATATTTAAAGGATGATCCTGGCATGAAAGTTAAACTTCACAGATAAATTCCTCCTGGCAACAAAATCTATTCTAGAAAATATTTGGCAAGACATTTTAAGCACTCTTTGTTTTAGCTGTCCTTAGAAAGTTTTACCTCATCTTATCCAAATTCATTGAAATAAATTTTGTTCCCATTGTTTGGTGTCTAAAATGAGAGACACTGAAATTTAACCCTATGGGTTAACAAGTTTATGTAATTTAGAAACACATTTTAGGACAGAAATGCCAGGAAGGAAATTAAATTCTTCAGTATTCAAGAGTATCAAATATTTTCATTCCTAGACATCCAATTATCTGGAATTCTCTCAGTTTTATCAGTTTTACAGTTAATGCATTAGTTTTTGAGTGACCACTTCACTTAATGATCAAATTGCTGGTCCTAGTTGTGGTCACTAAATGAAAACTATCTATACTCTTTGGAAAATGATGGAAACTGCATATTACTTGGAGATCTAATTATGATTCACAGCCTAGCAGATGGTTACATTGATTGATCCATGATTTCCACTTGCCCTTTTTTTCTGTTTCTCAGTTGTAATTTGGTTTTTAATGGGGCTTTTGGTTAAAGAGGATTATTATATTTTTACTAATTCTTGGATTTTGTTTATTGGTTGTTTTTTGTTATGTGAGACATCCAGAATCACAAATGTGAGATGGGCGGCTATACAAATTGATTGAATATATAAATAAACATTATCAGAAGCATTAATTTCCATGGCCAATGAGCCAGGTTTAATGAATTACACACTAATCATTTACTCAAAATCAGAACATTTTCACATCTGTATTATTCATTCATGTCTTTTAAATTCTATTTCCAGGTTTTCAGCACTTATTCCAATGAGGAATATGACCGTCGAAATGAAGATGTTGATCCTATGGCTGCCTCAGCAGAGTATGAACTTGAAAAAAGAGTGGAAAGGCTGGATCTTTTTCCTGTGGAACTGGAGAAAGGTAATAGGAAAATGTGTTTGGAAATGAATTTTCCTTTTCAGAACTTGCAAAAATGGGATGCTGTTTACAGGAATCAAGAAAGAACATAAGGTATTTTGATCAGATTTCTGCAGCACGAGCCCTTCTTTTGATTTTCCACACATATTTTAAGAATAGGTCACTATAAGCTAGTTGTCTCTGAGATGGGCCTTATTTTCAACTTGCTGCATATTTCGCTCATCATCTTTAACTGCTTCCCCCAATCATTTCCTTTTATCTTCTTGTCCTTCTCCTATCAGTTATTTTCCCCTTAGGAATGGCATAGGAAAAGCCACAAGAAAAAATAAGCTGCTATGGCAGATATAGGCTATTTTTGTTCACAGGGCTGTAAAGGCCCTCAGCCTAATTTTTAAAAACATGTTCAGCAAGAAATCAATTTAGATCTTTGATAAGACATATCTGTCTTTTCCTGCAGAAGAGAATAGCAAAAGAAAGAAAACACTGGGTTTAAAATACAATGTGGCTTGAATCATAATCATGCTAAACCCTAAACCTAAGTGAATAAAGTTCTCTTTCTGTGTTTATATAACATTTTATGCCCAGAAAAAATAGGCAGAAGTGTTGCATATCATGAAATCCTAGTCTATATACCATGCTAAGAGATGACTGACTTTCAACAACAAGATGAATCACAAACTATGCATTTTTATCTAGTCTCCATCTAAGTTTGACTATGGTTTCACCCAGTGCTTGGTTCCTTCTGACTCACCATGTGCCTTGCAACATTACCCCTGAACAGTCCTAGATAGAGACTGCTCCTCTTTGTACTAAGGATCATTATCAATTTAAGATTGGTTTTTTTTTCTCCATTAGTTTGGTCTTCTTTATATTTAATTGTAGTCCCATTTTTCACTATATTCCTTGACTTTTATAACTAGAATTTGCAATTCAATTGCATTTTCAGCTATCATAGTAGTGATAGCATACCACAGATTGGTGTTTTTTCCCTCCAGCTTTAAAACTTCACTGATCTTATTCCAGTCAGCTTCTCTTAATATAGGTCAGTGGTGGCGAACCTATGGCACGCGTGCCAGAGGCGGTACGCGGAGCCCTCTCTGTGGGCACATGCCATCGCGCCAGCACATGTCTCTAAAAGTTCGCCATCACTGGCCTAAGGCCAGCCAGCCTGGAGCCACCATTGGGGAGTCCACCATCCCATCCACCAGAGACCCCCTGGATCTCCCTCAACCCTGCCCGGTTCCCACAGGTGTCCCTCCCCATAAGCAACATCAAAGTGGCCATGCTTACCCCGGCCATGCTCACCCAATCTGCCATGACTACTGCAGCCACATCCATCCAGTGGCCATGCCCAACCAGTCTGCCAAACCCACTGTAGCTGCACCCGCCGAGTGGGCAACACCCACCCGGCACCCGGCGATACATAAGTTGGTTTTGGGTTGCAGTTTGGGCACTTGGTCTCTAAAAGGTTTGCCATCACTGATATAGGTTGACTGGATGCTTAGAGACTGTTCAGAATTGCAACAAATCCCCCCCCCTCCAAAAAGCTACTTACAACCCACTTTTGAAATTCTGATGTTCTCCCCATCCAGTCTTTTGAATGTATTTTGGGCATTTATAGCACTCCACAGCCACATGACTGATTTACGAGATCTTTTCCAGAAACCAGTATTTTATTGTGGTTTGTGGCAAAAACTGACACACAGTGAACAGTGATTCTTTTAACAACCATCCTGTTTGCTTTCTTTCACAATATTTTTTTTATTTTATTCAGAAAGTTAAAATACAAGTTCCAAAAAAGAAAAAAAGAAATTTTACAAAAAGAAAACAAAATTAGATACTTAAAAATGTGCAATGGAAAAGACAAAATATAAAAACACATATACATATATTATGCCCCCCTAGTTGAATAGTGATAAGTATTTTGCAGCAATAATAGTTTCCCCTCCTTGCAAAGCACTTCTACAATTTATATACTTCTACATATCTATTTGCAACCAATTTAACCTGTCATGTATCTACTATATATAAGAAAAGGTACTTAACAGGTAAACCAACAGCAAAGTTAAACTTCAAAGCCCTCTGTTAACAATCGATTATTATATTTAACTCATAGAAAGTCTACAGGGGCTTCTTACCTACCACAAATCATTGCAATTATTATCCCTGATCCATCTAGGTTGATTGTTGTTATCCTTGTTTGATTCTTAATAATAAAACTTTTCCTTAAAATTTTGTTTGGGGCCTTTCCCAACAATTGCATCTCATTTCCCCTTGGAGAATGGATTTGACAAGAGATGCTGTGTTTTTATTTACAGGGAGACTTTCTGAACAAGGGTACACCATGTTTGTTTTGCTCACATTTGTTTAACAACCACTGCAAAAAATGTTATAAAATTGGATCTGGTCACATGGTGACCTGCTTTATGATTATCATAACCTACCACCGTAATTGCCAGGCTCAGTTGCAGTTATAAACTGAGGACTACCTGTATTTTTCCAGCATATTGACTGAATAAATAAAGGAAGAGTCTATAGCGTTGTCTCATTTCTTTGCCAACCTGGAGCCGGTCTGTTTCACCATGTTCTATCCATACTGTGACTTTCTGACCTATACATTGGTTTTTCATGAGGACAGTGAAATTTTCTGGGAATCCTGTTTTCTGAGCATATTCCACAGCTTAATATGGTTGGCACAATCAACGGCCTTTCTATAATCAATGAAGTACATACTGACTTCTTTTTGATATTCTTTAGCTTTCTCAATTATACAGCATACATCAGCAATAATATTGCATGTTCCTCTTCCTTCTCTAAAGCCAGTTTGAACATCTGGCATCTCTTTTTCTTCACATAGAGCTCTAATTTGTGTTGGATACTCTAAGCATTAGTTTGCTAGCTTGTGAAATTAAGAATATTATATAATAGTGTGCACACTCTTTTAAGTCCCCTTTTTCATATTGTAATATAGATTTACCACTTCCAATTTCATAGCTACTATGTCATTCTCCAATTTTCCAAGATACTTTAGTTGGGACCTTTACTGATTCCTTTTCTGTTGCCTGCCATCTTTCTGTAGATATTTTTTCAATTCCTGTAGCCTTATGACTTAGTAATGATTGAAGTGCTGCTCCCACTTCATCTTCTAGTACTAGAGTTTCTTGTAAGTGGGGAATAACTACTAAGCTATATTGGGTGTTATGAGGCCCAAACCAAAAATGACATAGCAAAATCCAATCTAGTCCAATCCTTTATTTGCTTATACTTAATTGACAGAATCTTGCTGAACTAAAGCTGTAACTTTTTAACCTACTAGATGTATTCTGAGATATTCTAGAATGTGGCTAACCTAAACCTCTTGCCCTCTCCCCCATCCATTTTGGGACTGCACAGTGTCTTAATCTTGACCTTTCTTTGATGAGATTTACTGCCTTCTCCCTGAAAAAGCTCTGTATTGTCTAAACTTCTGTCCACTAATTTTCCTGATGCACATTCCCTCACAGATATTGGCATCTTGACTGTACAGTATTTCAGTAAATACCTCCTATCTTTGATCTCCTTTGTTATTGTCGATTGGCGTTCTTTAAAGTACCACATTGAGACTGGAATCTCCTTCTAGGTTTAGACATCTTTAGAAACACCTTCCTTATTTTTCCATGTTTCTTTTCATCTTTAGTGTCTTTACAGATGTTGTTGTAATACTGCTTCTTGTCTCTTCTGACAGCTCCCTGAAACTCTTTGTAAAGCTTCTTCCTGAGATTTTTATCTTTCTTGGTTTAGTTTCTCTTCTCCTCTTGCTAATTTGTTCTGGCATCTAGTTTGCTTTCTTCTGTTTCTCCATCTTTGGCAGTCCCTTTTCAAATTTATTCTTCTTTCAGTTCATTTCCCAATTCTTTGGTTCTCTAATGAAGTTCAGAACTTAAAATAAATTCCTATTGTTTTCCTTGAAAATGATTCGTGTAGTTTTACCACATATTGTGGAAACTGGTTGGCTTTCTTCTTTCTTACGTATGTGTTTTTTTGGTCAATTCCACAGCCAGCTCCTGTTCATGTCTTTAATGCTATAAGTGAGCTTGTTCACCTTCTTTTAGTAATAATATAGTCAATTTGTCTTCTGTATTCTCCATCTGGAGAGATCGTATACAGAGGAATTGTTTTGATTGTTTTGAAGACAGTATTAGCTACGAAGAAGTAATTGGAATATCTGAAATTGATAAGTCAGTTTCATGCTTTTCAATTTCTTAAGCCATATAGCCCAACTAATAATCCAACTATACCCTTTTCTTTAATATTTCCAACTTTGGCATTCCACCTCTTGATTTGATAGTCTGTCAATTTCAAATTGAACTTGATCATAAAATTCATTGGCCACCTCTTATTCTGCATAAACATTTGGAACATAAAGTTGAAGGGTCATCATATTAAAGGGCTGTCCATAAATTCTGATTGATAATATATGGCCATTGATTGAATTGCAGCCAAGTATTGTTCTTGCTATACTTTTCCTAACTATAAAAACAATGTCACTTTGATTTTAATGTCCTGAATAATAAAATGTCCAGTCCTAGACTCTATTAATTGATACCTAAAGTATCAATTTTATTTCATCTTTCATTGTAATGGAATGTGTGGATAACCTTGGGGAATGAAGGAAAGAGATTCTGCCTAGGAAACAATTAGAAAAGAGAGGCAGGATTCCCCAGGGACTTAATGGTCAGAGAAAAAAATTTAGGAAGGACCCACCCTAATAGACCAAACAGTTAAAAATGGTGGCAGGAAATTTCTACTTTCAAGCTTGCAAGTAGACATGATTCTGTTGATAAAAACTTACAATAAAGTAGATGTTGTTAATGTAGACTTACAATAAAGTAGAATTAGCTCATCTAGTTATGTTTCCTGCCTGGTTTACCTGGGAGGGCTGATATTCACTGAGTTGAGCTTTCCAATATTCATGCTTCATACGTTCCATGTCTACAAAGTAATTCTGACTGCAGCTTCTGATTTTCTTTTCCTGCATGGTAACATTAGGAACTCAATGTCCCAAAGGCTTTAATCTAGCCACATTATAAAGGCCATTAGTATTCTGAAAGTTCCTTGGCCATTCCTAAGTAGTGTGTTGAATGTCATCTGACCTGAGTGCACATCATATGGCATTATATTATTTTATATTTTATATTCATGTGGTTTTCTTGATAAAAATATAGGGATGGTTTACAATTGCCATAGTATGACTTGATACCTTTACCATTGCACTGAAATGATCATCTGTCTCTAGCTTCTTCCTATATAACTGCTTGTCTGATATAGGTGTCTGCTTTTTTTAGCTGGGCACGTGTAGTGACCTTCATCCTTGGGTGATGCTGTTGGAAATATATATTCTAAATTCTGTTTATGGATTCTATGGTGAAAATGGACAAAAATGATCTGATGATTTCTCCATTTGTTGATTAAGAAGGGATAAATATAGGAAGAAGGGAACTATAATGTAATTTCAAAGGGGAGAAATGATAAAGTAATAAGGAAAATTAGAAGAAGCATTCTTTTTTCTTTTTCTTTATCTGTACTATTTTCTTTATCTGCACTTTTTCATTTTCTACTCTCTTTATATACACTTTATTATTTATCTTTTAATTGTTTAAAAACTATTTTCCCCTTTTCTCTTCCACCCTTTCCCTTCCCATGATAATGAGCCAGCCCAGCAGTAATGGCAGGGGGAGGGATTGAACCATAAGCAAAAGAAATGATCTGATATTGCACAAGACACTAAGTCCATTCTCTCCCCCCCCCAAATCAATCAATCAATTAGAGTTACAATAAAACTTAGCATGTTGTACGTACATATATAGCTGCTAGATTTTTAACTGACCTGATTAAACATGTTGAATGATCACAGTCAATTTCTCTTTAAAGAGCCAGGAAGAATTTCCCTCTAACTGATGCGGAAATTTGTAGTAGCAGGTTTCATTGGATTTATTATCAGATTCTGGTAACCTTCAGACTTGACAGCTCATATTTTAATTCAAATCACCTCTTCCTTGTCTTATGCAGATTCTGAGGGTCTTGGGATCAGTATTATTGGAATGGGGGCTGGAGCTGATATGGGTCTAGAAAAGCTTGGCATATTTGTCAAGACTGTGACAGAAGGAGGAGCAGCTCATCGAGATGGCAGGTCAGTAGGACTGATATTACATTGGGAATGAAGCTTATCTTGGAACAAGAATATACCAGAACAAGAACTCTTACTTTATTGATCATAATCGATCTCTGTTTGCTGTAGAAGAGATGGTTAAAATCGTAGATTTCTTCCTTGTTTTCTGTAAAAAAATTGACAAATCTTTTCCTTCCTAAAAGCTCAGGATCATAAGATGTCGCAACATAAGATTAAAAACTCACCTCCCATATATTATATTTGTATCATCATTGTCGATGTAGCATTCTGTTAACATAATACCAGAGTGAAATAATTTTGCTGAAAAATTCAAAGTTTTCTCTTTGACAGGTAGTGAAAAATTGTACTAACCCTGATTAAGGAACATTAGGCTCTCTTTTTCCAACCAGGATTTATTTTGACTGTTTTCCCTCAAAAGCTGAAAGGGGGAACACATAAAAATAAGCTCCCCTTTTACTATATCTATGTGAGTCTACTTTTTTATTCTTCTATTCTGCAGGCAAACCTTTCAGGTGCTGGGCATATTCTTATAATGTGAATGTAAGCACTAAGAATTTTACAGAGTGATTTATTCAGAAATAGGGTTTATTATGTTTGACAGGAGTTAGGCTTTAATCCTCCACTCATTTGCATAGGAACAGTCAATAAGATTTATGTCTGAGTAAGCACATAGAATTCTGTTCTATGTTTTAATAAATTGCCAAGTTTAAGACTGTTACCTTAGTTTATGTGTAATATTTCCTAATGAAATACAAAGAAGCTAGCATAAAAAGCAATAATTGCTTCTAGAATTAGAAAAGGCTTTTAGTCAGTTTCTTCTATTTTTACAGGTAGTCCTCAACTTACAACCACAATTGAGCCCAAACTTTCTGATGTTAAGTTGTTTTGCTCCATTTTATTACCTTTCTTAGTTATTAAGTTGTTAAATTGAATCATTGCAGTTGTTAATTTAATAACACAGTTGTTAAATGAATCTGGCTTTCCCATTGACTTTGTGTGTCAGAAGGTTGCAAAATAGGATCACATGAGCCAAGGACACACCATAATTAGCATAAATATGAGCCAGTTGCCAAGAGTCTGAATTTTGATCACGTGACCATGGGGATGCTACAATGGTCAGAAGTGTGAAAAATGGTCATAAGTCATTTTTTTTCAATGCCAATGTAACTTCGAAAGGTCATTAAACGAACTGTTGTAAGTCGAGGCCTATGTGTATATGCACATTACAGCAGTAGGAGAAGTAGCTCAAAATGATGACATGGTTTGTTTTATATTGGCCTTTTTGACATTTCATTCCAGTTCTTCTCTAAAAATAAATTTATTAATTAAGCATAGGATTGATTTTCTTTTAATAAATATCAGTGATAGCTGTTTCTCTCCATATATGCACATGCAAATACAGTGCATTCAGAGAGTATTCAGACCTCTTCACTTTTGTCAATTTTGTTATGCTGCAGCCTGATTCTATAGTTGTTGGAATTCATTTTTTCCTCATTAATCAACACTCAGTAACCCATAATGACAAACTGAAAATAGAATTTTAGAAATGTCTGTATATTTATTAAAAAGAAAAAACTGAAATATAACATAGCATAAGTATTCAGATCCTTTGCAACAACATTTGAAATTTATCTCAGCTGCCTCCCAGTTCTCCTGATCATTGCTGACATGTTTCTACATCTTGATTAGAGTCTACCTGTGGTAAATTAAATTAATTGGACATGATTTGGAAAGGCACACACCTTTATATAGGCATCCTCACAGGGACAACTCTGTAAATGTCTTAAAGTAGCCCAGCCAGAAACCTGATTTGAAAATGGCTGTCCACTGATGGTCGCCATCCAACCTGACTGAGCTTGAGAGGAATTGCAAGGAAAAATGACAGAAAATCCACCAATCCAAGTATGCAAGCTTGTCACGTCATACCCAAAAAGACTTAAGGCTGTAGCTGTTGCCAAAGGTGCTTCAACAAAGTAATGAGTGAAGCATTACTTATGCCAATATCATATTTCAGTTTTTTTCTTTTTAATAAATTTACAGACATTTCTACAATTCTATTTTCACTGTCATTGTGGGGTACTGAGTGTAGATTAATGAGAAAAAAATGAATTTCAACAACTGTAGAATCAGGTTGCAACATAACAAAGCTGACAAAAGAGAAGGGGGAGTCAGAGACTTCCGGTTTGATATCGTGACCTGATGGATCCAGGAAAACGGGGCTCCGTCTTCCGTGTTTGATTTCATCCCACTGGGGACCCTAAAAAGGGTTGAAAGTCACCCCGGAGAGGCGATGAAAGAGGAGGGGCTCCTTGTTGATCACAGGAGGGTGGCGGCTCTTCCGTTCGATCTGAGGAAGCCCTCCAAACCAGCAGGAGAAAGACTGGCTACATTCATGTGGCCAGTCAGAAGCTGCTGACACCAAAGAAAATAAACATTAACAAGCAACTTTCAAGCAATGTGGATGGAACTGGGTGAGACCCTATCTTCTCTTTACGACTTTAAGATTTTTTCTTGGAAAAAAACCTCCCAAAGCAAAGAATCCTACCCGAGGAGAGAGGGAAGGGGAATTTCCACCCCATTCCCTTAGGAAAAGAAAAAAGAGAATGAATTGCTTGGGGGAAAAACAGAGAAAATTACAAGATTAATTTGGAATCAATACATATATATAGCTTTGAAATTTGGGGACTAAAAGTGCTTTTGAGATTTTTTTGTTTGAAAAGCTTGTAATATTAGTTTGGACTTAAAAAGCTGGAAGATGGCATCAACGACATCTAGTGGCAAACCATGGCACTACAATTTATTATGTTTAAGGGAAACTTGGCTTGAAGCCCAGACCCAGATAAGACTTGTCATTGGAAACTTTCACTTTTCTAGACTGCAGCTGGGAAAAGGGGGGAAAAAACTTGGGCTGCTTATCTGTGTGGCAGATACGATAAACTATTTTGAAACTGGCCTGCCTGGACCACGAATGTAAATACGAACTGACTTTTAGAGCTGTGTCGTGGAGCTATTTACCTGTAGAAGAAACATGCATTATGGATTGAGATGATGGAATACTTTGGATTATAAACCTTTGACTGGTAAACAACTTTTAATTGCTTTTTTCTCTCTGGATAAAAAAGACATGTTTTTCATTGGACAGAAAAAATTGAATTTTGCTTCTATTTGCTTAGGGGAGGCTTAAGGATGGACTGGTATGCTGGCTGGATAACTTGGAGCTCAAATGATAATTGACTCAAACTTTTTAAATCCCTAAATAGATTGGACTATAGAGACCACATATAAAAACAAAATGGATCTTCCATACTCAGCTTTAAATGTTAAAAAATCATCTCTAACACTTATCTCCAAAGTCCCCAGCTTGACATATCAACAAGAAAATGTTGACAAAGCTCAGAAGGAAATTCTTTCTGTGTTAAAATTAATACAAGAGACAATTGCCTTAGCTCATGAAGAGACTAAAAATAACACAAAGGAGATAAAAGAACAATTTTCTAATCTAATTCCACAAATTCAGAAAATGACTATAAAGAAAGAACTAGTAACCCAGAAAATTGAAGGAAAATTAGAGGAAGCGGATCCAAAGATGGAGGACCTAAAAGAAGGAATTAACAAACAGACTCAGATAAACAAAGAATTGGAAGACGTAGCGATAATACTGGAAACGGAAAAGACATCTTACCTGTCAAGATCTCAGAACACTCTTGAGGATAAGGAAGAAGAGCCGATTGAATGGAAGATAAAGCTGTTAGGAGAATTGTGGGAAATTGGAAAAGGAGGGAGCAGTTTAATGAATATCAGTGGGCTCGATCTTCCAAAAATACTTTAACCAAATTGTTTTACTTATTCTAAACAATATACATAAAAATAGAGGAAGAACTACTTGATGATTCAAAGACATTGACCTGGAAAGTTAGTTGGCAAAGGAAGAAAGCTAGAGTAAGATTGAAGAAAATAGGGGTCCTGACCCATTAGATGGGATATCATACTATTAAAGAGATGTTTGAGTATGGCTAAGAGTATAGATAATTGTTAGAAATAGAAGTGTTATTAGAAATAGAAAGATAGGATTTATAACTAGAATTTTCATTTTTGTATGAGTAGGGAAATATAAAAATGTTAAGAGGGTTTGAACAAGGGAAGCCTTTGGTTGCCCAAATATAATTTATTATGAGAAAAGTATAAGCGATAGAGATACTTTGAATACTGATGGGAAATCAAAATAAAAAAAAACGGGAAAAACAAGATATTGATTGAACAAATGGATATTAAGTGCAAATGCAATCGAGATATGTTTTGGTTAGAAAAGATATTTTAAACTGACACTACTGGTATTATATATAATATTAGAAAAATGTAACAAAGATGCTGATATTCAATTGTATATGTATTAACAGCAATAAGAATCGTATTTGCCTAGTATAGAAAATGTATAACATCGGAAGAAGAAAGGAAGCACTGGATGGTGTAGTATTGTATCTAGATTAAGAAAGTTAATATGTACCACTGAATTACTGATAGACCCAGACTCACATTGCTTATTAAGTACTTATGATTGTAAAACTAGAAAATTAATAAAATATTTATTTTAAAAAAGTGAAGGGGGTCTGAATACTTTCTGAATGCACTGTATTACTGCAGAACATGAAACATTAGGATTGTGGTTCAAATCTGGAAAAGCTGCACCCCTCTGTACTTCATTAGAAGAGCTGAAGCATTAAAGAGCTGAAGCAAATAGCCCAATAAAATGTAATAAGAGGTTATATTTGCCACTTAGAACAGCAGGCAGGTTCCAACATCAAAGCAATTTAGTTTAAGTTGACCATATTTCACATATCAAATCAAAAGATGTTTCTCATCTCTCTCTCCACACATTGGTAGGAAAATCAAGGGAAATTTAGTTATTTTTAAATGTGGTTCTCATTTACCAAGGACAAAAGCACATAATAGTAACTAATAAACTGAATGTGATCAATGCGGATCATATAGGGAAGCCCTTAGAATTTTATTTAGAAACCCAGATTGCATAGAAATACCTTCAAATGTAGCCCTCCAAAGCTATCTAGCTCATTTATTATTTGTTATATTTTATAGGAGTATCTAAGCATCTGTGTTCCCATTCTCATAACAGATCATGAACATGTCAAAAACAAATTATAAATGGAAACATTAAATAGAAACAGTGTTATGCAACAAAATGCAGCCTTTGTTCCTAAAGAATTGTTAGGAAGGCTAGCTACATCTTATATTGCAGCTGTAGTTTCAACAGCTCATTTTCCACTTCAAACTGTCCTTGGAGAATACAGTTTGCATTAGAAAAAAAATATGCTTTAACCCTTCACCTGGCAGTTGATTTGCTCTTGAAAATCTTGTCCAAATGCTTCCTATTTACAATATTTTAGTCCCAATCACATTGTAAACAATTTGGAATCCTATGGAAAGAACAATTGAGAAGGGAATATTCAGCAAAAAAGTAGAAGGCAGAAGAAGGATTAAACACTTCTTTGTGGGAATTTAAATTTCTAATTTTGCTAATTCTCTAAAGGTTAAAAGAGTGTTTTTTTATTATTCTGCAGTACTTAATTTGCTAAGGTTTAGCTGTCAGTGCTATAAATCAGGTGGGGAACCTATGATGTTCTAGGTGTAAAGGAATTCCCACCAGTCAATAGTGAGAGATTGAAATTTAAATTCAATATTTTGAGGACCACCAGTCATTCATTCCTACTATCTATTTTTGTATTATGAAATTTAACTGGTCTTGCCATGCTTATTACACTAATTATTGACTCAGGTTGACTCAGCCTTCCATCCTTCTGAGGTCAATAAAATGAGGACCCAGATTATTGTGGGCAATAAGCTGACTTTGTAAAACTGCTTAGAGAGGGCTGTAAAAAGCACTGTGAAGCAGTATATAAGTCTAAGTGGTATTGCTATTGAATTTGTATCCACTGCTGTACTCATTTTATTTAATTGCTATATTTTAAGCTCATAATAGAAGATTATAGACTTCATTCATCCAAAATAATCTGATGTAACATTATTATCTGATGGCAATTGTAAATAGAAACTAAAATGCTTAAGGAAGAAAGGAAAATACCAGTATTAACTTCAGGTATATATAACTGAGTGGTAAATTATTTGAATTCAAATAAAAGAGAATATTTGTAGTATAAGTTTGAACTATAGCGTTCTTTGAATTCTCTGAGCTGGTTTGTTTTTTCATTCCCCAACTAGGGAATATCAAGAGCATAAGGCATGTGTGAGCCCCCCTACAAGGGATGAAAAAAGCAGGGTGATGATCCCAGCAGCAGCACAAATGAAACCTCACCTCTTTTCTGTGTGTCTGTGATGTGATATCCATGTATAAAAGGAGTTGGATTTAATTGATATCTATGTATAAAAGGAGTTGGATTTAATTATGCTGCTTGGCTGCCATCCTCAGGTTTTTTAACACAGACATGAACTCTGCACATGTGGTGGGTTGGGCTGGACAGCATGGAACATAAGTTTTTCAGAATATAGGGCATTTTCCAGAACAATCACTACAGACTATCTGAAATTAAAATAGTTAATTTTAGTTAATAGTTAAGGAGAGGAATTATCAAAGAAATCATCTACTTGCTAGCTCTTCATTCCACTGCAGTCATCAGCTCTGCTTTTTGTGGAGGCATCATCAATCCATTTTTCCCCCAAAAGTCATGAACTTACATATCTCATAAAGAATGCCAATTAAATGCAAGATTCTTGTACAAACATTAAAGCTTCAATGTTTGCAAGACTGTGATAAGCACCTGAGCTTCAGTATTTGCAGGTTTGTGAGAAGAAGTTTTATTTTTTAAACAAAATGCTCATCAGCTAAATACTGATGGACAACAAATATATATTTAAGTTTCCATGTTCTCTGTTTACTGTAGGAGAAAAACTGATAGTAAAAATACTACAAAATATAGCAGACAAAAATGGGTTAAATAATGAAAATATATGAAATAATAGTAGAAATAATAAAAGTAATTGTACAGTACAAATAAGAAAAAGGATAGTTAAACCTAATATAGTAGTCCAGCACCATTCCTGTGTTTTCCTTTTCACAGAATGTAATGTGGGGAAGAATTAAAATATTATGTCACTACCATCAAAGTTACGGCGGAATAAAGAAATAACTGTTAGTTTTTTATGTAGTGTTTCAAAGTATGATAAAAAATTATCAGTAATCTTTTTCTTTCTATGAGTCTTTTAAAGGAAGGTCAAGTTGATCATTGTATAAACATTTTCCGTGATAAAAAAGTCATCTAGTTCTCTTTTGTGTGTCCTGTAGTTGCAACTGTTGCTATATATTAATCTAATTGAGGTTGACTTTGGGAGGCAATGATTCAGGTGGTCTAGAGCTGACCTTTAAGGATTGTTTTGGATTGTTTGAGGTGCCTCAGTTTTATGAGTATTATACCATTATTCTTCGTGTACTTCATTTACCCAGGGTGAAGCACTGTGAAGGGGTAGAATATAAGCTGGATTCAATATATTTTAAAGTTCCTATTAGTCTCCTAAGCAATTGACCTCTGAATTTGGCAGACCATTAATTTAAATAAAGAAGGAACTGCTATCTCTTTGCTGAACTGGAATGCTTCATTGTTGCCTGTATATTTTCATGCAACTGAACTATTCAGAAAGGAAGATAGGATGGGAGAGAAAAGCAGCTCTGCTACTAAATGCCAGCAGGGCTCCTGCATGCTGTCATGGCAACCAACATGGCTCCTTGCCCAGTACCAGAACACCAGCAAAATATAAACAGAGGCCTTCATGGGTGAAAGCTCAGTAGAATCTCAGAAAGTGCTCTGCACGTTGCACCCACCGAGGATCCTTTGTGCATTTCCTTCTCTACCTGATGTTCTTTTTAATTTTATAAAAAGGCTATAAGTTTTCTTCAAAATTGCCTGATCTCAGAGTGACACAAATAAAAATAACATTGTACTTCGTTTCACTGTCAAAAACTTGTGTAGAAATATGTGCATACTTTAGTGGATGAAATTTGGATGGAAGAATCCAAAATTCATGTCCCCAATTATCCATAAAGCTTATTGTGTAGCCCTGAGGAAATAAGAAAGCTAATTTGCAATCTAAACCAGATGAAGCTAAAGATAATATTCAACCCTTTAAATATAGGTAATCCCAACATAACGACTGATCACTTAGTGACTGTTCAAAGTTACGATGAACTTGAAAAAAGGTACGATCCATCCCTGAAGTTAGAACTGCCACATACCACTATCCCAGCGATAGGCAACCTTGGCTCTTTTATGACTCGTGGACTTCAACTCCCAGAATTCCTGAGCCAGCATAGCATAGCTGGCTTAGGAATTCTGGAAGTTGAAGTCCACGAGTCATAAAAGAGCCAAGGTTGCCTACCCCTGCACTATCCCACACAATCTCGATGATCATGTGATTACATTTTGGGCATTTGGCAATTGGTTCATATTTATGACTATGGTTGCAGCATCTCATGGTCACATGATCACAATTTGCTACATTTTTTTTGCCATTTTCTAGCCAAAAAAAAAAGCCCATTTGGGAGAATGGATCCACTTAGCTATGTGATTTATTTAATGACTGTGATGGTTCACTGTATGACCATCATAAATATTTCTAACTTTCTTTTTTTCCTTTCTTAGGATCCAGGTGAATGACCTTATCGTTGAGGTGGATGGTACCAGTTTGGTGGGCGTGACTCAAAGCTTTGCAGCCTCTGTGTTGAGGAATACCAAGGGTAGAGTCCGGTAGGGGAACAATGTGCAGCCTAGTTTTCTGGTGGGACCAGAATATATAACTAGTTTATCTGTGTAAAAATACAGAAAAGGAAAAGTATGATCTCACTGAGAGTTGCACTGCAGCATAGGAAAAAGTTCTATAAGCAGTTATTTTTGTTTCCTGTGAAACCATTGTAGGAGTAAGAGGGCCACTGATAGGTTTTCCTGCCAGCCGTAGTTTTGCTTCTTTGGTTTATATGTCAAGCAGATAGATAATATTGACTTAGCAAATTTATTACATCATGGGGCAGCCAAGAGGCTGTAGTCTTAATGGTTTTAAACAATACATTTGGTTTTCATTTGCTATCAATAGAACCTTTATTTGCAAATCAAGAACAATGGAAACAAAAAGGAATTCACATGAAAAACAGCATGAATCAGATGAGGATAAAGATTCCCTTTATTGCAGTATTTTTACTGATCAGACAAAAGAGATAAAAGAAGTTGGATGATTATATGTGTTTGTGGCAGAGTTTATATCTTTCATTCTGACAGGACATAAAGATTTTTAGCTACTTTCTATCAGACACAAATTCAACTATTGGATGTGCAGTGGTAGAAGCTCACTTACTGAATTAACCTTTTTTTAAGACACAAGCATTTTTATTGCAGTGCTTTGAAATAGTAACAAAAGTACTAAGGCTGAAGATGCAGATGAAGGTTAGTAAGTGGAATCCTTCTCCATCATTGAAATCAAGTGCTGAATATCTGCCTCTTACCCCTAATTGAAGGCCAACATTATATACATCAAGTTATATTACAGTACTACATTGCGTATATTATATTATGGTATTACATGTTACAATAAATTCTCAACGGGTGTTTGAATTTGATAGCATTGCTTAAGTACAGTCCTGGTCAGATGCATTTTTAAAATATAACTCTTTTTGAGTAAGGGAACATGGCAACTTTTTAATTTCTGTGTTCTTCCCTGCCTACACTCCACTGTGGTTACTTACCCTTTTCTTCTTTAAAACCTACAGTCCATTTGAAAAAGCAAAAAAGCAAATGGGAGAAATAGAGTGTGCTGATGTTGCTGGATTTTAGAGCATTGGCAAAAGAGGAAAAATCATCTCATCTCCACCAGATTAATGATGATGAAGTTTGTGGATTTCTATTGTGTGTGTGTGTGTGTTTGTGTGCGTGCACACACACACACACATTCTCTGCATAAGATATATAGATATAAATATGCAGAGGATCCGAAGAATTGTGATCAGAACTGGAAGTGAAAATTAGGTGGAAGTTTTAGATTTTGTTTTTAAAAATACCTCTTTAAAGAAAATGGTTTATGAAACAGACATTTTGTTTAATGAAATTGGCAACAACCCTTACTTGGCAATGTTGCCCTGTTGGGATTGGGTCCATTTTATAGAAACTGAGGCACAACACCCGTTATCTCAGAATATGTATCTTTGCATCATAGAGAAGTGTTCCATGTCAGAGCTATTTCATTTTCTAAGAAATGAATCAAGAAGTTTGAATGGACTCGGAGGGGGGAAGTGATATTGAGCTTTGGGTTCACTGCATTTTCCTGTCAGCTGTGTTTCTATTTGTCCTTTATCCATACAGCTCCCTCTGTGGCCTTTTAAAAATCTCACCAGAGGCATTTGGCCTGCCTTTTCCTGGCAGTATTAAGAATTCAAAGCTTGGCATTAGCCCGACGTCCTTGTAATGTTGGTTTTAAAAGAATGAGCTGCTTGAAAATGGTCTGTCACCAAACACATCGAGCACAAACAGACACAGATTATGAGTAATTACAGAAGGCACTTTCTATCAGAAGATCTGTACAATATAAGGACTCAGATCTAGAACTCAGTCCATTACTCTGAGACTTACGTGCTGCTCTATTCCCAAGCGACAGGAACTTCAACTATGAGAATGTGTTGCTAGGCAACTAGTTTCTTCCATATTTCATAGCACTCATTCTGCCTTTGCAGGCAAGAGATTTTAGTAACCAATAAAGTGTTTGATGACCAATTTAATTGTTGAATATACGCAATTTAGCCACGATTTTCTCTGGGGTTTTTTTATATTACATTGTTTCACAAAAGTGCCAATTTCTGCCTAGATGTTAATTTGTGAAAGTAGAACGGTGGAATATTTTATAAATCTGATAGTAATTTCCTGTAATCTGGAAGCTTGATGCAATTATGCTGATGTCTTTATGGAATTGTTCAGAACTTCATCTATGTGTTCAGAGGCATTCAGCTTTATTCTCCCAATTCTGAACCTTGAATAACAGAATAATACAGTTGGAAGGGACCTTGGAGGGTCTTCAGGTCCAACCCCCTGCTCAAGCAGGAAACCCTATAGCATTTCAGACAAATGGTTGTCCAATCTTAAAACCTCCAATGTTAGGGCACACACACCTTCTGGAGGCAAGTCATTCCACTAATTAATTGTCAGAAAATTTCTCCTTAGTTCTAAGTTTGTTTTTTCCTTAATTAGTTTCCACCCATTACTTCTTCTCCTCCCTTCAGGTACTTGGAGAATATGTTGACCCTCTCTTAGCTATTGGAACACTGCTATCATGTCACTACTAGTCTTTCTTTTCATTAAACAATATTCAATCGCTGCAACTGTTCTTTATATGTTTTTGCCTTCAGTCATCTTTGTTACTCTTCTCTGCATTCTTTCTAGAGTCTCAACATCTTTTTTATACCTTGGCAACCAAAACTGGATGCAGTATTCCAAGGATGGTCTTACCTAGCAATTATAAAGTGGTACTAACACTTCATGTTATCTTGATTCTATCCCTCTGTTAATACAACCTAGGACTGTGTTGGCTTTTTTAGCAGCTGCAGCATACTGCAGAGTCATATTTAAGTGATTGTCCACTAGGACTCCAAGATTCCTCTTGCAGTTACTACTATTAAGCCAGGTACTATCTCTTCTATACCTGTGCATTTGGTTTTTTTGTTTGTTTGCTTTTTTTTGCTTAATTTTTTTTCATTAAATTTCATTTTGTTAAATAGGGCTAATGTTCAAATCTGTCACAATCCTTCTGGATCTTGAGCCTATCTTCTGGAGTGTTGACTATTCCTGTCAGCTTGGTGTTGTCTGAAAATTTGATAAGTTTGATAAATCATTGATGAATATATTGAAGAGTACTGGGCCTAAAACAGAACCTTGGGGTACCTCACTACTTACTTCCCTTCATGTAGATGTAGTTCCCTTAAGGACTATACATTGAGTGTGGTTGGTCAGCTAGTTATTAATCCATTTGGTGGTGATGCTGTCTAACCCACATTTTTCTAACTTACCAAGAAGTGGGTTGTGGTCTACTTTGTCAAATGCCTTACTGAAGTCCAAGTAAATTATATTCAAGCATTTCTCTGGTCCACTGATTTTGTCACATTGTCAAAGAATGCAATAAGATTTATCTGGCACTATCTGTTTTTGACAAATCCATATTGGCTTTGTTTTGACTTTGTTCACAGATTAATCACTTGATTATCTTTTTCAGAATCTTCCCAGGTATTGATGTCAGGCTGATAGGTTTGCAGTTTCCTGGGTCCATGTTTTTCTTTTTTTGAAGATGGGAACTATATCAGCCCGTATTAAAAAATCAGCATTAAAGATAGCTGTACTAAACCTAACTCAAATGAAATCTTTCTTTGAACCATATTTATGTTGGAATCTGCCTCCCCTGCCTCTCCCCTATTGGTCAGAAAAAAGAGGCATCTCTATTTTTCTCCAAAATTAATAGAACTGGTACTGGCTATTTAAGGAGGCTTACTAGTAAAGAAGAATGAGAAATTCCTCATCCAGCATACGGTACTAATCTAATTAAGAAAGCTTAGTAGCTGTTCCTTAAGAACTTAAGCAAAATTCTGATCTCATATGCCTGAACATTAAGAAAATTTATTTTGGCTCTGAGAATCCTCTGATGTGGTGTCCATTTAGTACTGTGGTAGATAGTCTATTGGTAATAAGCAGTCTGTACTTAGGATTTTTGTTTTGTTTGCATTCGCTGGGTACCAGCGATCATATCCCCCAAATTTCCACAGCAAACCATCAGAACAGTGGTAGCACAGTTCCACTATTTTCAGCCAGAAGCAAAGGAACACTTATGTCATAAGCTTCAGATAAATTTAACATACCTAAAACAAGCCCCTCCTTGAATGATTGTGGGGTAGGGAGGCTCCAAGCCTGACCCCACACATTCCAGTGAATTTCCTGTTTTCACATGAGTTAATATTTAAAAAGAGACTTTTTTCAGACTGAAATTAGCTTGCCCAATTCTTGATGTAAACCGTTTCAGCGTTACCTTAGTGTGAAAACAGGAAATGTAATTTTCTTGAATGTACTGCTTCCTGTATTCCAAAGAATTATTTGAACTGGTCATCAGTTCTGTACTACCATTGTGAGCCGTTCGGATTGTATCTATTATGGTCTTTTGTTGCAAAGAAAAAAAAATACAACTCAAGTCACTAAAAAGTTAATTTCCCCTGAATTAGTAGGAGAAAGTAGTGTTGGTGTGTGTTAGTCTTTACTGCTTGTCACTTGCTGTGGTTGAAGAGTAGAAATAAACAGATCTGTGCATATTTATTCAAGAGCTAGAATACTTTTCACTCTGTTGTAGATAGATATAGAGATATAACCTGACTACCCAACTCGTTATTCGACCATATCAAGATTTCCCTTATTACATTAATGCCATGCATTCATTCTATTCACTTTAATTTCCTTTAGGTTCCTTATTGGCAGGGAGAAGCCAGGAGAGCAGAGTGAAGTGGCGCAACTGATCCAGCAGACTCTGGAACAGGAACGATGGCAGCGAGAAATGATGGAACAGAGATATACCCAATATACAGAGGAGGATGAAGAAGTAAGTACAATCTATTTCTCTTTGCCTTTGGGGAGAGAGGAACGTAGCAGAACTACAACCTTAAATTCAGGGAAGCTAAACAGCTGTTAACATTTGTGAAGACCATTTTAGCTACTGTAATGAAACTATGCTTTGACTAAATTTGGAGTACTCATGAATTTCCTTAAGCTCCCAATTTTTTCTATATAACTGGTGGAGGTCTGGTCTCTTCTTGATATCCTTCTCTGTGCTGCTTATTACTATATTAGCACCTCACAATGAATCTGTAGCTATTCAAAACATTTAAACATGTTAATGATAAAGTTTCTGTATTTTGCTTCATAATGATATAGGCACAGAAAGAGCAGAAACAAACTGAATGTCCTAGTTTCATATGAGATATCATTTGAAAAGAGACATATAAGGAAGAGATATACAAATTTTATTTTGAAATTAGCTTGCTCATTTCTTGATGCAAATCATTCCAGCTTTATCCTGCTTGAAATGAGGAAGTGTATTTTTTTTTAACTTACTACTTAGTTCCTGAATTCTAAGGAATTATTTAAAGTAGTCTTAGTTCTGTACTTAGTGTGCTGTTAGGATGAACATCAGACTCTCTAATGATAAAACTTGTTTTTGTTATTTGCAGACAGGGGAATATGCTACAGATGAAGATGAAGAGATGAGCCCCATGTTCCCTAACAATGAGATGGCTATTGAGGTTTTTGAATTGGCTGAAAATGAAGACATGCTGTCTCCAGTGGAGATGGATCCTGAAAAGCTAGTGCATAAATTTAAGGAGGTATATGGCTTCCTAAAGTGGAGGATGGGTGGGAAGGAAACTGAAACTTACAACTTATGTTAAATGTGTGCATAACAGCATTACCACTAACTCTGGATTTAAAAATAAAACTTGTTGAGGGGTAGCTGGATGGGAAAGAAGAGGGGGACTTAGATTTCATTGCAATGAATATTAGCAGCAATTTGGTAATACACAGTAGTGAAACCAGTTGCACTTCCTCCCTTCTTGCTATGATTAGAGAAACAAGGTAATCCACAGTTGTTCATACTTAGATCAGTTAGGTTAATTAGTTCAGAAAAATATTTTATTGACTCTAAAATATATTTTGACTTAAGCCAGTAATACGTTTTTCCCAAAATTAAATTTTTTTTGTAAGTACAAAATTTACCCCCCCCCCCAAAAAAGTAATATTGAATTTTAAATGATCACCCATTCACTTAAAAGCAAGACTAAGACTAGATTAATCAGCCTCTATTATAGTATTCTCAGGGAAGTTTTTATTTTTTTATTTATCGTATTTTGGAACTGCCCAGCTTCCTCACAGAGGGATTCTCGATGGTCTACATTAAAATATTAAAACACAGAAACAATATATAAAAGTTAAAAAGACAGAACATAAAAACAATGTTAAAAATTAATTAAAAGCTGATGGGAGGGCTTTCAGGGTGCTAACCAGTCCCACAGTTGCGTGCTCCTCCTCTGCGCTCTCCAAGCAAGGCCACAGAACATGTTTCTACCCCTCTCTGGGTGGTCAGGAGAATGGGGTTTGCCTCACCTCTTGGGGGGCGGGAGAACATTCCACAATGGCAGACAAGGCTTTCTTTCTGGACTTACCAGTCATAATTCTTTAACTGGCAGGGTCCACAATATACCTCCCTGCCTGACCAGGTGGGATTGGCCAATGTAATGGGACAAAGACAGTTCCATAGGTAGTCTTATATTAAGGCATTCCTCCTAGTTAAATATTATACTATTACTGGGTGGGAGGGGGAATTAATTTTACCTATGAGTATATATAGTATTTCTGTAAACTGCTTCTTATAAGAGGAATGCCTCATAAAAGATGAAACACTTCCTTTCTTTAATATTTATTATTTAATTGCTGCTTGTTTTATAAAGAGATAGCCTGTATCATTCATAAAACAGTCTCTGCCCTCAGGTTGGCTTCCTGAAAGACAAAACAGAAAAGGAAAATGGATTGGATGGAAGAAAAAAAATAGCTTGTTAAAGACAACATTACTTAAGAAAGGGGGCTTAAAAAACCTTTATGCCCAGCAGTTCTAATGTAACCACTGGCCTTTTTAGCTTTTTAGCTGCTATTTCTAACTGTATAAATCAACCTTTTCCAACCTTTGGTGCTCACCAAAATGCTATATTGTGAAGTTGGGGATGAATGCCCAACACACCTGGAATGCACTAGGCTAGGAAAGCCTGTCAAAACAACCTTTGAATGTCTTTCACTTCTTCTGTAAAACAGCCTTAAATTTGGATTCTGAAGTAAGATTCTGCATATTTCTATTAGGATTACCTGATTCTCAGGATGGCATGGGTGAAAGGAAAGAGTTGTTTTCTTAAGGTTTTGAATTTTTCAGTACTTCAAAACGAATGATAGCATATTACAGCAAACAAGCTGTAATATCAGAAGCAAGCATGTGAAGAAGGAAAAGATAATGTAAACATTGTTGATAGTGAGACATGAGATGAGAAGTAAGTAATCTAGTAGAATTAGGGTAATTTAAATCATGGCATATAACTGCCTGATTTAGTGCAGGAGCCTAAATTGTCTATAACAGACTGCTGCCTAGCTTCCATATGAAACATACCCATAAATGTGTTTTTATTATTAAGACATTCTGCTAGCATTTAATCAGAATCTGACTTTCTATAACTTAATCTGACCTTCTGTACCTTAACTCTATAATTCTAAGTTCTGTATTCTGAAGCAAAAAATAACATGATGGTTTCATGTGTGACATTCTTTCAGGTATTTGAGCAATTCTATTGCATATCTCTCTCAATCATCTTTTGAATTTGTCTTTGTAATTTTTTATCTTCTAATCATCCTTGTGGTTTTCTGATTTTTCTGAGTATTTCCTAAACTATGATGTTCCAAACAGGACTAATACTTAAGGTCAGATATGACCAATGCAAAGCATAGTGGACCAAATATTTCTTATGATTTGGAAAATTTACTTCCAATGCATTTTAGAATTGCATTGGGGGGTTTTTTCAGCCATTTTTTTCCAGCCACTGCAGATTCATACTCAGTTTACAACCAATTATATTCCAGTATCTTTTTCACAAGTACTAAGCCAGGTATCCCTCTTTATATGCCTTGCACTTAAGATCTGAATCTATTAAATTTAACATTGTTATTTTGAACCTTTTTCTCTAATCTGTAAATAATTGTTTTCAATTGTATTTCTTTTTACACAGTATATTTTTTCTCACCCAGTTTTTGTCATTTGTACATCTAATATGGAGATTCTTTGCTAAAGGAGAATTTTCCTGTAATATGTTTTATTTATTTATTTATTCATCGTATCTTTTCAGTATTCCTACCATCTTCTCATCCAAGTCATTAATAAAAGTATTAGAGAATTCAGGATTATCCTCTAATACTTCTCTCCAATTCAATGCAGAATCTTCATTGAATATGATTTCCAAGTCAACAGTATATCACTTTCTTGATATACCTATTTCTTAATCAGCATGTCTCTGCTGAAGTTAAAATAGGTTATGTCTATAGCATTTTCAAAATCTATTAAGGAAATTGCCCAATTAAAAAGGAGATAAGACTAGTAATGAGAAATCTGTTCTTAACACATCTGTGCTGATTTCTACTAATCATCACATTGTATTTAAAACACCTACCTCTTTATTTATGGTGTACTGTAAACTCTTCCCAGGCATCAGTATTAGACAGATTGGCTGTAGTTCCCTGCATCATTATTTTCTCTTTTTATGAAGACAAGGACAGTATTTGCCCTTTTCCTATCTTCTAGTACTTTACCAGTTCTTCAGGATTTCTTTAAGATAACTAATCAAGTGGCTCATCAGGAAATTATTACATTGGCTTAAGATACGATTAATTTGGCCCTTGTTGAATTTCAAGGAATAGATTCCTCTTTGACCCTGTTCCCATTTGTACCCACCCACAGCCTGAACATTTCCTGTCAGCAACTTTTTTTCTTCATATAATTTTGTTCATTTGGTTTCCAGTCCAAAATGGGTCAGTCTTAAGTTGTTCTTAGTTATATAGGTAGAACTCAAATTATGAACAAATTATGATTGTTTAACAATCATTCAGAGTTACAACAGAATTTATAAAGGTTATTTACAATGCATTCTCTTACAACTGCCACACCATCCCTGCTATCTTATGATCGCATTTCAGCACTTGGGATCAGACTTGATTGCACTGAGCAATTTTTCTACATTTTCCAATAAAAAAACCCCTGCAAAAACATCCACTGGATAAGTTGGATTTGGATTTATGAATACATGATTCACTTAATGAAAATTGTAAAAACAGTCATAAAATCAAATTTAGTCATTGACTTGATTTACACCACGATGAATCACGACCAAAATTCCAGGTTCAATTGGGGTTGCATTTTTCCTTCTTAACCTGTTGTATTTTGCTACCCATTGCACTGAATATATCGGGATCAATAGTGGATAGGATCTGAGAAGCATTTATACTCCATATCAGGCTGGTATCAGCATACCCAATAATATCTCACCCCTGATCAACCCATCTTCTGCCATTCTTCTCTTCTTTCCTGGGCGAAGCAGCACTGTGCCTCTGGTCCTTCAGATTTGTGCAGGAGCAGTAGAGCTGAAATTGTGTAGGGATTTTCTTTTGTGTGCCTCTGGCACACTTTCTCTTGCAACCTGCAGATTGTTTCCAATCATGATTACCTATCTGCTTATGTGAGACAATCAGGCATGTAGATGTCACCAGTGTATAAAGATGGAAATCGGCAGCTGGATAATGTAAACAGCTGTCTGTCAGAATTGTACAATAACACTAGAAAACTCAACCAGCAGTGCCATAAGTGGTTTAACTCTGTGATTCTTAATGATTTAGTGTGATGCTGAAATAGCATAACACCCACCTCTGTTGCTGCTTCCACAGAACATGACAGCATTTGGAAGCTGAAAATTTGTTACCTTTATAAAGGAAGAGAAAGTGCTACCTTGTGATTCAGCTTTCTTCATGACTGATCTGTTGTTGTTAAATCCAGTTTGAATTTAACTCAGATTATGGCAGAAGATGGTAGAAGAAGAGGAACAAAAGAAAGAGCCTACTGATGAGAGATAGAATCCTGTAGATAGACAACCTCCATTTCTGCTGAAGTATTCTGATTGGCAGACAGTTTTGTTTTTTTCTGCTAGTTGGTAAAATGCAAAGGGGCAGCAAAATAAATAGCTGAGAGGAGAGGTCAGAATAGAACTACTAGTGACATGGTAGAGTCATAGTAGTAGTCATAACCTTCTTTTGGGAGTGAATGGTTTTGAAGTATAGAATATAACGCTTTGGAAGGCTTTTACTTTCTCCTTTCTTAGTTCCACTCTTCAGAGAGCAGGACAGCTGGGGTCTTTGGTTGTTTTCTTGCAGATGTTTTATTGCCCAGCCTGTAACATCTTTAGTGCTAGCAACTAAGTTCAGAAAGCAACAAGGAGTCCAACTCTGAGCTACAATATTCTTTACAGTTGGTACTGGGACATCTGAATCAGTGCTGCAGTCCTAATAAAACTATATTTTCTTCATCTCTGCAATGACCAAGAACCGTGCATTTTAGATTAGTCCATTCAAGATGACTTCAGTCATACATCTTGCAAATGATAGTGAATAAACAGTAGAAATTGGGGATGAGTCATAACAACATTTGCACAGCTCGCATTGCTGCTTCAAATACTGTTCCTGGCATTCTTTGTGCACAAAATGGCTGTGTACCCTTTTATGAATACTTAGCTCTGGTATGCAGATCTGGCGCATCCATATCTATCCTCTTTTTCCCTCAACTATAGAAAGGTACTATGAAGTGCTGCAGATGGTTAACTCTCAAGTCCAAGTATCTGCAGTGTATGAATGGTAATTAAAAAAGAGAAGGATTTGGAAATGATAGGTTGGAAAACATTAAATGTTTAATGTTTCATTGCTCCACCAGTAATGTGTGAAGTGGTCCCTCATCAACCCTAGAATGTGTGTCAGCAAGTTTTTGTTTAAGCAATCCAGTCAAGGCTGTTCAGGGTTGATTTACTGTCATGGTGAAAGACAGGAGAGTGCATGTAAATAATTGTTACAGCAATGCTAAATTGGAGTCTTAAGAAGACCCAGAGGATACAGGAGGAGGACAGGATTCTCTGCTCTGATTTTAGAGTGTTGAGAAAGCCCAAGGCTGAGCCCACATCTGCCCTGGGGTGCCCACCTGTTTGTTCTAAGGAAGGTTAAAAGACTATTCCAGTAAATGCACAGATAGTACTGCATATCTTGCTTGCTCAGTTTTCCCTTTTTAACTGTGAGGTGCTGGTGACTTTAGCAGAGGGCACAGGGATGGCACTTTTAATTCTTGATAAAAGTATGCAAACATGTGTGCCTGTGTCTGTGTTGAAAAAGATCTTGGCATGCAAATATTGCTGTGATGCAAGTTACTTGGATAAAACACGCCTGAAATTCTGCAGAAGGCAGTGATTGTTTTATTGTATTTAATTTTAGTCCCTGTAGAATGTTGACAGAAGTCAAATAAAAAGTATCTTGTGCAGAGAAGGAATAATAAGTAGACCAAGATGGAAAAGGGCATGATTTGATTATATTTTAAAATATTTAAAAAGAGAAACATCCTGGCAATGCTTACACAACTAATTCTGTTCTTCCTGGTCATTTTCATAGCACTTAGTTTTATTAACAACACATCAGAAATATCCAAATGAAATGAAAGTTGACCTCCTAATTTTTTTATTTATCTTTAGAAAATGTTTTGCCTAATTTTTATTGTTTAATAAAATAAATCCTAAAGCAAGCCCTTTCGCTCTGAAATGAGCTGTGGGGCTTCTTGTTTTATGCATGAAAACCAGGGAAGGAGTTAAGCTCACTATGTCTTCCTTTGGCAGCTCCAGATCAAGCATGCTGTGACTGAAGCTGAAATACAGCAGCTGAAAAGAAAGGTAAGAATCAAGGCTGTGAGGACAGCCATAAAATCCTTTGCTTCTCTTGGAGACTTGCCAGAATCCATTCTTGAGAATGTTTTCCAGAAAAGCTGCAAGAACTGGCTCTATGGATGTACCTTATAATAGTTGGACTATTTTTAATAGTGCTGTGCAAAGCATTTGAAATGGGGTGGGCAGAAGAACAAATGAAGGACTTCTCTTTGAATTTTCAAAGCAGCCAACTGGGAGGACATAGGCATGATCTATATTTAGCTTTTGCTCACTGAGTATGGGAGTTTTTGTAAAGTTAAAATGGAATGACTCGGATATAAGTATGTAAAATGCCACCATGACAATTGTATGAATTCAGTACAATTCTTTCATGGATAATTTTATTGTCTTCATTGTTTTGACTTTCCATCTGAACTGCTAGGGTGCTACCAGTTGGAAGCTCTGTCTTGTTATGCCTCCCTTCCTTGTTTCCCACGTCTAGATCTTTTGTCAAAAGTTGGCAGGCATCTCCTACTTTATTGCTTGAACATTCCTTCTGGCCCATCTGAACTTTGATTGGAATATGTTACGTGCTTTTTCCTTTGCTCTTACTATCTTTGAGATGAGCTATTTCAAAAAAAAATGGTTTCTAAAATATAGCTACCATGGCAATAAATCATTGCATTTTTTTTTTCTTTCCATAACAAGAGTTCTGTTGTGTAAGTTGCTAGCCAGTTATAACTTCCTTCACACTGTTTTAAGCTGTAAGACTCTTAAGTCAGCTGGTTTGGTATTAAAAAGAGCTGAAGCAAGAATAATCCAGCCTGCAATATACTGTCTACAGCTATTTCAAGTCGTGCTTAGAGTACTAATTTTCCCCTTTCCAATAAAACTAACACCTGTCCATTATCATCCATGTCTGAAAGAAATGTTGCATCTTTTGTATGAGGTTGCTTATGAAGGAAAGTAAGCATAGCACAACATATTTCAACCTAATGTTTTTCAGTTGTTTTTAATTGCAATTTCTACAAACCCCTACCATTTGCCATGATGGCAGATGGACAGAATTTAGAAAAAAAAGGAGAGCATCAGATTCCAGTTGTCTATTCCTGTTCCATCCTGCCCTACATTACTATTGGGTGTAAATTTGTAAATTTATGTCACTCTGGATTATATTAACCTATCAAGATATGTTTAGATTTCAAATACAGTTGCTGGCTTTGCAAACAATATGAATTTCTAAAGCTTTCATTCCAGTGTAAAGATATGGAGCTATGGGTGCCTTATGAATAGTTGTTTGATACGTTCTTGGTTTTTGTTGGTTTTGTTTGTCTGGCCTTGATTTCATTAAGATAATTATTTGTTTAGTTATTTATTTTATCCAACACTAAGTGAAATGCATGCAATGCAAGTGTAATTAACTTATCCATTAACACATAACTATTTCCTCTAACATTCTCTATCTTCAGCTACAATCAATTGAACAGGAGAAAGCTCGCTGGCGCATTGAGAAAGCCCAGCTGGAACAGAGCGTAGAAGAAAACAAGGAGCGGATGGAGAAGCTGGAGGGATATTGGATGGAGGCTCAGAACTTGTGCCAGGCTGTGGATGAGCACTTAAAAGAGACCCAGGCCCAGTACCAGACTCTGGAAAGGAAATACAGCAAAGCTAAGCGACTTATTAAGGAGTATCAACAGAAGTAAGAACTGGAATGCCAGATCACTTCATAATTCTCAACCTCCATCTCTTCAGCTCCCGTTTTATCATGCTTACAAAGCCATTTCCCAAAGCTAGAGTCCTTGGATTAGCACTACATCGTTCAGTGGGATTGGTAGGCACATGGAACAGTTACTGAGAATGGGTAGCATGCCTGATCAAGCCACCTATCAAAATAAACATAACTCCAATTGGTTTCTTAAAACATCTTTAGTAGTTGTAATATAATTTTTAAAAATCAAGCTGATAAAGGATATGAGACAGATAGGAAAAGTAACTAAGCAAAATAACCCTTCCTTCCTTCCTTCCTTCCTTCATTCATTCATTCATTACTTACTTATATGTTATATATGAACCATTTCACAGTTTGGGGATTGGTAGTGAGTGGCTTTTCACAGAATATTTGCATTGTAGGCAGAAACTATAGTCTGATTTATATAAGTGGGATGGAATTTGGAGATGAATGAAAAGGCTGGTCCATTTCAATAGGTATGAAGGAATTCTATCTATTTATCTATCTACCTACCTACCTACCTACCTACCTACCTACCTACCTACCTACCTACCTCTAGTTTCTTGCAAATAACACAAATAATGCAAGAGAGAAAAAGATACTACTGTTTTTTTCCCAATATATGAATTTTGAAGCATGTTTCACTTATGGTAAAAGATTTTTGACACAGAGAAAGCATTTAAAATGAAAGTGTCTGTTCTGTTGGGTGTATTGAATATACTGATTAGATTTCTTTAAAAGTAGAACATTCCTCTGAGTTAGAGGATTCCAGAATCAAGCATACTTCCATGAAATATTTGGGTGCAGTTTGCACAACTCTTGCTGAAGTTGCTACTAAATTGCCGTTTTGCTTAACAAAAGGGAAAATTATTATTTAAATAGAGAAAATATTTAATTAATTTAAAATTTAATTTTATACTAAATAAAATTTACTTTTTCCATTGGGCCTACTTACCTTTTTGTACTTTCTTTTAGCTTACCAACATGTCATTCAAATGCAAATGTCATTTTTCTGCCTAAAAGAAGTTATGATCCTATGCTGACATGATGCATCCTTTTTCACCATTGGGTAGTGTCTGAATTTCTGACTTCGGTTTTTAACCCCCACCTCCTTTCTCCACCTGCAGAGAAATTGAGTTCCTCAAGAAAGAGACAGCTCAGCGTCGCATCCAAGAGGAGTCTGAATTGTCTCACAAGGAGGAAGTTGACAAGCTGCAAGAGAAGGTGGGCATCAAGGACAGTGCTGGGGGCTTACTGTAAGCCCAAAAGGAAGGAGAAAGAAAGGGATGGAGACGCATGAGAGAACGCTTGCTGTTGGAAGGACATAGCTGTAAATATGAGTACTTGTCAAAAGGCTGACAAATGGGGGAGGAAGAGGGGGGCATGCCAACCTTTCTGAACTCCTTTATTGCTGGGCATGAATGTTTTGATCTTATAGGATTTCACCTGAAGCAATCAATCATTAGTTAAGCATAGATCCTGCAGCTGGGAGGAGAGGGGAAGATCTTGAATCCTTCCAGCTGATTGATAATTGTATCTCATGCCTTTTTCACACAGAATCCTATATTTGCATAGTGGAAATCCTTTAACTGTATCTTTCTGAAGCTTCCACCAGAGAACATTTCCATCAGCTATTTAAATCTATTGTTCTTCCCCAGGTCCTGCAATCTGAGAAACCTATCTGATTTTACATCAGCCTATCAGATTCCATATAGATCTCTAGGATTCAGTCTTAATTTAGGAATTGTCTTTCTTCATATACATTTGCTCTGAGTGGGAATTACATACCAGGCTTCACTGACTCTGCAACAGAACTCATGGTCAAATCTATATATGATTTTCTTACTGGGCCATGGGGAGTCTGCCACATCTTGGTTCTTGCATCAGGCAGTATGACCATATCAGATTTGTCAGGGTGTTTTTATGCTTCTATATGTTAAATGTTGGTGCACATGCATGCACATTTGTGTGTGTGACTGGCTCTGAGTTTCTGTGATAGGAATGCCTGATATGGGAGCAAAATCAAAGTGAAAACCTTTTCTGTGAGAATCCTGAAAGCTCTAATGGCTATTTATTCACTAGCTCCCTCTGCAGTGCATTCTTAGAAATTCAGCCCCTAAAAACTAACCATTTATGTCTTTTTAAACTGGTCTTCCCTCTTATTCACTATCCTAACTCTGATCATGGAAATAGATTATTAGTTATAAATGAAAAGAGCAAAGTTCACAGGTATAAAAGCAGAAGTTAGCAGAGGTCAGCATTACTTTATTTGAAGGAATTAAACCTTAGTTTTACATAGATTCATGCAATATTTTTATTCCTGGGCTGCCAGATGGAAAAATAACAGAATTGGGGAACATTTGCTATGATTATGGTGGCTGGACAAAGTAAGAGTATGACCTTGGGATAGGCTAGGCAAGAATACAAGCTGGTATATCCCAGAGAGAGTTATGATGCGCAAAATAATGATCTGGTCTGGAAGTGTACCTGTGTGAGGTAGTGATTGATTACAGAAATGCTAGAAATGAGCTGCTTCAATCTAGATTGTAGATGATAGGTTCTTTTTTTAAATTCCTGTTTTCTGCTGCGATATTCAGACCTAGGGTTTAGATAAATCATAGATTTATGGGCAGAGAGGACTAGTTATGCTTAGTTGTGTTAGATCTTCCTTCTTTTACAAAATCTACTTGAGAGTACACTCTCTGACCATTTTTGAAATCTCAACAGTCTAACTTTTATTTAACAAATTTAAGCATTACAGATCATTATTATGAAAAGTACAAGATTGCACTATAATTCCATTCCTTTTTTAAGGAGTTTAACCTTTATTCAAGCCACAAAGTCAAGCGTTTAGCTCTGTTTTCCCAGTGATTGCTCCCATGATGTTCTCTTTTCTCCCAAACAGTTCTTTCATCATCATCGCTCCATTGATTTCTCCTTGACCTGCTCCCGATGTATGTTGCTGATCAACATTTTTTTTCTCGCCTTCTCTGTTTTGGCACAGCCTCTAATTGTTCACAAGGTTTCTAAAACAAGTACCTTGATGGACAGTGCTGATGGAATTGGGCAGCCTATAAATAAATAAAGGACACGGTGGCAGAAGTTTTGGGACAAGTGTTAGAAAGGAAGGATAGCCAAAATTGAGTTTCCAAAGATGTTGAATCTGTTTACCCACTGCAGTAATGTTTCTAAGACAATAGCTTTGTGATTGTCAAGTCCAAGCTTGACTTTGTGACGTTGTCTTTCATTGGCATGCAAAAAATCAAGGATTATAGGCGTAGTCCATAGGTTCCCTACTACTTAAGCTTTAATTGAAATAGTTGTTCATTTATTCCAGAAGAAGCAAACCATGGTTCATAAAATGTACACATACCCTAAGCCCCATTTTTGAGGCTCTTCAGAGCCTTTCTCCAGGACTGTGATATTTGGCAGCAAGGTTGCATTTTTTTCCTTTGTTAATTAGGAATAGCTTTAAACCAGATTCTGTATTTTTTTTTTTAAAAAAAGGACCTCTTTCTTTCTAAGACGAGAAAAAAAATTTTTTTTGAGCCCATTGCCTTTATAGGTACCTCCATTTTTTTTATCAACTGAAGTTTTTCATAATCTTCAGAGTAGTCTTACTGCATTGTAGTAATCTAAATACAATATAATTGAAGCACTGGTAAATGTTGCCAAATTACACCAATTGAGGAAAGTTTGTTTCTAATGCAAAAACATAGTTGTGTAAATGTGTTGCTTGTCATCTTTATTGCCTAAAGATCTATGGTTACCATTGAATCAGCTAGATGGCCAAGCCACAGATCTTTTGTGGATGTAGATAGTACAGCCACTTCTTTTAATAGATAGAATTCCTATCCCCAAGTGTGGCCCCCATATACAAGTAATCCATTATTATTGTCAAGGATTTACATACATCCCCTCGCATATAACAGTGAATGACCTGAAAGCATAATTGAACTATTATGGGAGGTAAGTCTATTTTTTTATTTTAGTAGGGGCTCATTTCTTCTCTTTCTATTGTTGAATAAGAAACAGAGTCATCTGGAAATATCTATGTCATGTGTATAATATGCAGTCCTGCAATTTTTTCTAATTCATGCTTTCAACCCCAGTCAGCATGTTTAGTAATGAGGAGTATTGGGAAGGTAATTCAACAAACTATAAAGAACTTGATGTATAGCAGTGCAACAGGGAATGAAAATAATATGAAAAGGGATTACAGACCTAAGCCACTTGAAATCTGCAGTAAACGAGGTCTCCTAATTTGTATTTATATACATTTTATCATTATCCTTACTGTCCTTCACTGCCCTTAATTATTTTTTCTCACCATTTTTTCCTTTAGCCATTTCCTATTGTTATCTATGACTCAGAGCCAGCCAGACTATTGGTGTCTCCAGCCACATTATCTGCATTTCTTTCCTAAGTCCTCCTACCTCTTCCCCATCCCAAATACTCCTTACTCTGCCTGGAGAATTTCTCTTTATCCCTTTCTGTTATGTGTTTTTCAGATCTCTGAACTGGAGGCGAAGCTGCAGACTTTGAAAAATTCCAACACGACTTAAAAAAAGAGTGAGAGAGCAGAAAAACATATAAACCAACAGAGAAATTAATTCATCTTATTATTAACTATTATTACTATTATTCGCAAGGGAAATCTTTAGAATTTTCTTCCATCCATGCCCAGTCTTTATTCTTCCTCATCCTATGCCTCGTTCCCTTTATTTTACTGCAGGGAAAATACTGTAAAGCCCAACATGTCAGAAGAACTACTACAACAAAAGTAGTAAATGACCTTGCCGTCTGTTGAGTATGAGGCTGTGAAAGACCAGGTGGGGTGGTGAAATTCTAGATGGACTGCAGAGACACAACCCTCCTATTGATGGTGATGAATCATTGTCAGTTTCTGTGTCCGGTGTGCGTCTTGTGTCAACTGGAGAAACAGACCATGGAGGGCGGGGAGGTGGTCATTGTGTCCAGTGATTTGTGTCTTCTGTCCCATCTGCCTGATGAGAATCTTTATGGATTGGGACTGATGCCCCATGTCTATACATTGACTTGTTGGCTCTTCAGTTGTGCAGGCAACAAACTAGAACATAGAAAAACTCTGCTGGTGACAAATAAGACCAGCGGTTTTCATTTTGCTTCCTGAATCTTAATCCTTCGACATGATTGGGGTGGAGGGTGGGACCCTTGTCTAGCTTTGAGATGGGAAGATTTTTAATTTTCCATCGTTTGGACAACTTGGAATCCATTGTTCTCTTATGTTTTGTGGGTGGGAACTGTATCGGTTTTCTAACGAGTGAGCCAGCAGGAGGTTTTGTTGGCCATGTTTGGGACATCCCTGCTGGCATCTGAAAAAACATCATGATTGACTTTTACATCAGGGAAGAAATATCAGCCAGTTTTTCTTTTCCTCATTACATTTTATTCATATTTTGGAAGATTCCTGGGAATCTACATTCTGGAGACTAACAAACTGGACTCTCCCAAAGGACTTGAGGGTTCAGGCATAATTGCTAAGAGCAAATATATCAAGGCAGCTGTAGCCAGGAAATGAAGCCAGAAACTTTAGGAAAACGTGGAACTGCCATTCTCTATTTGCATCTCCAAAAGCCACCAGTTTGTGTTGGATCCATCTCACCACTGTCAGCATCAGGGTTTGCTGGGGAAATTGGAATCTGGAACTAATTAGGAGCAAAAACGTGAAAACAAAGCCCTGGTGGTCAAAAGCAAAGTGTACAATGAATCTTGTCTTTTTAATTTAATGGTAAGGGTTATTGCCTTTTGTTTTCATTCATTACATCATTCCCAGGTCTGCACAGATCCATTTAGTGCTGGGATTTAGAGTTCCCCTCTCTTGTTGGCATACTGCACTCCCTGGCAGTGATACAATGTCATATGTTGCACATGTTACCCTATCAGTATCTTAACTTCAACACATTTCTTTTCTGAAGGAACAATTAGTGTAGATAGTAACCGCAGAAAGGTCCAAAATGCTATAACACCTTAGCTACCTGGGAGATCTTATGCCACAGAGGTTTTGAGTTACATCAGATGCTGGTGGTGGTTTACAAAAGCTGTCCAAGGTGCCACAGGACTTCAACTTTTTTTGCCTCCTACCCATTTCCCTCTATATAATGAAGCAAAGTGGAATGCTGTAGTTGTTATTCTATGTTCCTGCATGCTTATGAGTCATGAGCTAGGAAATAATATTCCCAAAAGCTATTCATTCAGAATCACAATATTACACCACAGAAAAGAGCATTTCCATGGAATAGCAAGTCCTTACGCCACAAGTCTTGAAATCTGTATTCCATCAGTTTCATGGTCAGTTTATAAGCTACGCAATATTAGTGTGAAGGATCTATGTAACAGAGAGTAATGGCCAATGTTTTATGCAGGGATAATATTAAAAGGGAGTAAGGAAAAAACAAGATATGTTGTGAAGTATAGCATGCGGAAACTCAAGAAGGATCTCCAAAAATGTTTTCTCTGTTAATGGTCTTGGTTCACACAATATACCAAGCCATACTGTAGTTTGTTCGACATTTACCATGTGCAAATCCAGCACAATTGAAGCTTAGTCAATCAACTACAGTAAACCTGCCACAGTGTACATGATGTGAGAAATCAGACGTGTCTATCCTTGTTACTTTCTTAGACAGAATTTTTCTTGTTAGTTATTTAGACCCATTCTTTGCCTGGATTTTAGCTGAATGTTGTATTATTTTAATTTTTAAACATGCACCAATAATCAAGTCCCCATATAAGATCTTGCATATAAAGTAAGCTCATGAAAAACGTGGAAGTTCCTTCTCTTGCTGGTGTTCTCCATCTGTGGAGTTATAATTCGCATGGTTCCAAGCCAGCAGATGAGTATTGTAGTTCTGCACACCCAGAAGATACCAGGTTGGCAAAACTTACAGAAACAACTGTTTTAGATTGTTTTATCTTCTTGTTTTAAAATATATAATGTAAAAAGGGTGGTTGAAATCAATTTCTCTCATCCAATCATAGCACCACCTATTGCGTGATACCAGGCTCCTGGGGATATTAAGTCTTTTGACAGTATTTTTAATGGCATTGTTAATGTGCACTCAGAATTATTTAATATCTTCTATGAGAAGTAGCAATAGTATATTTTGTAAAGTCGTTGCTGGAAAAGTAACTTTTTTGTCAAAAAGAACAGAGCTATGCCACTTCAAAAGGTTGGAATTAATTATTTTAAAATAGTATTTTGTCAGGAAGAGTCTGGATGGTTTCCTTTAGAATTGTTATGTTCTGGCCCACATGTGCTCATGTACTTTTCATTGTGGGGAAGAAGATCCCAGGATATTTCTTTCCTATAATTTGAGAGAGCTTTTCTTGGATTAATACTGCTATGGAAAAAAGATAGCACTCAGATAGAGACTGAATATCAGGGTCAACATTATAGAAGTTGGTTTATTTTGAAGGATGATAACTTATTTCACTTATTTCTCCAGGACCCACCTAGAAATTTCCAGATCCCATAATGAGGGTGTGTAGTTTATTTGTGATAAAAGTCATTCATTTATCCTTCATAATTTGCAATTCAAAGATTTGATGGGTGAAAACTGTTCACATATGAGTATTCAAGAAGATCACTTCCCAGAATTAGGAACTTTTCATATTTCCGTGATCTATTTATATACTCACATTGCTCAAACGGTGACAATTTGGTGGGTTATTTTCCAAGTTTAATTTATACCTGGACTGGATATTCTATCCACATGCCATGATTTATGAGTAAGGAACTTCAGTGTGACAAATATTTTGGATTCAGTAATCAAAAATTAAAAAGTGAAAGTCCAAGACTTTATCCTAGAAGTGAGGAATTAAAGTATTTGGGAAGGGCACTTCCCTTGGTCCTTTACATTGAAAGGGTCACATTGTAAATGTTCTCACATTTACATATCCTAAAGCTCATTGCTCTTGAAGCTGAAGCCATCATACTGTATGTTCGGGCACATATAACGAGAGTATGCATTTTAGTGCTCTTAAATTGCTCAAAAGGTTATTGCAAGTCTAGTTCAGCCAATTTACAGCCTCAGTCCCCTTTACGTGTTATATTTGTTGCAGCACATTTTCCATCAACTGCTGGGGTGATAAGTTGTCTGATACTTGAAGGATCCAGGTTCGGTAGGAACTTACATGTGTATGATTCAGTGATGTCATTCAAAATAACACGTCGTATACTATGTTCTCTTTATGCATACAGATGGAAGAAGTTGCAGAAATAGCCACAACAGGAGAAATTGTGCCCTTCTCCTAATAACATGGGAATTCCCATACATACAAAATGAAAACCATGGGAAGTAGCTCGAAAAGACTCTCCTTCATCTCCATACTGGATTACAGCAGATTAAGTAGATCTGCATCCAGCAAGATAGTGTAAAAGATACACAAAATGCTCTAACTGGATGAAAGGTGGACAGGGAATTGTAACCTTCTGAAAAGCAGATCAGATTTAAAAGAAAACATCTTAAATTTAATCTCACAAGTATAAATGTATATGTATATAATATATATATATATGTATGTATGTATGTACGTACGTATTGTTCCTGGTTTTGTATTCCAATTGTCCTACCATCTGGTCATATAAATAGCAAGTTTTTGTTTCCAACCCTGTTCAGTTTTTCAAACATTGCAGGGGAGGAACTTGCATGAATGCACTTGGCTGATGTAGCTAAAAATGTTCTTCAAGAAAATCCTTATAGAAGAGCAAGAGGAAATTTTTGTATAGATAGGTGGATAGGATGTAACCCATCAATGAGGATTCAAATATAAAAAATCCTCTTTTCATTGTGATGTTGGCCTTTTTTCTTCTCTTTGTTTCTTGAACAAAAACTATTTAATCCATCACCCAACAAGATAGCCAAGTATGGAAAGTTGGCATGGAATGCACTTTTAGGTATGCAATGTATGCATACAAATGGATGACTGCTCCAGAAATTCATACACTGAGAGATATTAACATGATTTGAAGATGGGATTATATAACTTCCATTAAAGTCCATTAATGCCTTTTATAGACCTCACTTTTGGATTGCAGAAGAAATGAGATATGAAAATATCAAGGCAGATTAATGTTATAAAAGTCAAATGAAAGTAGCAGCTTAGGGAGGAGAGCTGCACTTTCTTTAAAAATTGTTTTGCATCTTGAGAGTCACTGTTGGGACACAGCAGTGATATACAGTGATGTTTCTGAATGATGTGGCATTGGAATGTTCACCCCCTGTAGGGAAATTGGGTGTAAGTTTGTTGTTGCTTTTAAAGCAGAACAGCTTCTTTAAGCCTATCAGATTTCACAAATGGCTATTTACTTTTTTAAATGCAAAAAAACCCAGCAACATTCCATTGTAATTCAACAATTTGCTACAGAAATTTGTCAAAAAGTGCAAATTAAAAAAGTGCAAGCTACATGTGATTTTATGGGCTAGAAATTGCCCATCCTGTGGCACCAGGACAATCTAAGAACAAGTGAAGTCCTCAAAAAAAGGGAGGGTATATTTGATTCAGAATTGAACTGTGTGATTCACTTAACTATTTTGTATTTCGCCTTGATATATTCATGGAGAGGCCACTCAACATCACTGGGATTGAAAATGTTTGGTTGGGGCTCAGAAAGCATGCCTTCAAATAGAACAAAAGTCTACTACATCAGAAAGTCACAATAAAAAAAAACAAGGTTATCAAAATTGGAGGTAAAAAGTGAAAACAAGCATGAAATGTATTAGATTTTTACCCTGCCTTCATTACTTTATAAATGACTCAAAAGTGGCAAATATGTATAATACTCCTTCCTCCTCTTTTCCCCCACAAAAATAGTTCTGTGAGGTGGGTTGGGCTGAGAGAATGACTGGCCCAAGGTCACCCTTGAGCCAGTCATTCATGCCTAAAGCAGAATGAGAACTCACAATCTCCTGAATTCTAGGCCAGTATCTTCACCATTACACCAATTTTTTTTTAAAAAAAAATTAATTTGGGTTTAAACTACAGGTTTGGTGTGAAAATGCAGTTTGCCATTTGTGTTTCTAGGCTGTTGCCATGCAAAATAGTATTGCGAGGGGTCCTTGGTGCTCTCTGCGCTTGGTTGTTTCCTTGCTAGTCACAAGCAATGATGTTACCTAGTTTGGATAATGAAACATCTGCAAGAAAACAATAAAGCTCAGAGAGCATCAAAGATCCCTCACTTCAACCCTGAGCTGCAAATATTCTCCTTTAAAGTAATATTGCAAATGTATATTTCCAAGACTTGGTTGATTCACTATTAAAAACAAATGTTTGGCTTGATATTGGAAGACCTGAAGCACTTAGTCTAATGTGTATATTAATAAAAGCTAATTGATCTGCACTTCTAATAGCAAACTCTGGTACTGGTGCTGATGACTGTAGTGAAATGGCGGGTTGACAAACCAGATGAGGAAACCAGTCATTTTAGAAGAAGCATGTTATGAGATGGGTGTGAGGAAACAGCCCAATAAGGATGGGGAGGTGCTCATTGGCTACAAAAAATATGAGTGAGAATGGAATGGGGCACTGTGGAATGGACATGGTTACCTGGCAGGAATTGTTGCCAAATTGCAATATTCACTTGCAGCTTTTCTTGTAGTGATATAATATTTAAACTACAGCTATATATGATTCATTCTCCTGAGATAAATGATACAAGTAGTCCTTGACTTATAACCATTCATTTAGCAACTGTTAGAAGTTAAAATAGCATTGAAAAAAGTGATTTACAACCAATCCTCGCACATATTGTTGTAGCATCCTCACAGTCATATGATCAAAATTCAGTTATTTGGCAAACAGCATGTACGTACTATGGCTCCAATGTTCAGAGGTCATATGGTCACCATTTGTGACCTTCACAACAAGCTCCAACAAGCAAAGTCAATGGGTGAAGCTGGATTTACTTAGTGTTTGTGTGACTCATTTAACTTGCCATGGCAAAAAAAATGATAAGCAACTCATTAATCAGTCACTTTGCTTAGTAACAAAAATTCTGGTGCCAATTGCAGCTGCAAATCAAGAACTACCTGTAAATGAACTGTTTAGATGATTGTTGGAGATGAGTCACTAAGAATAAAGGAAGATCCATCATATGAAGACAAATAGATGACAAGTCTGTTGATCTATACACAATTCTACATAAGTGTAGATAATAGATAATACAGTATGTAAGCAAGCCACTTGCTAAAATAGTGTGGTGCCCATTGAAGTCTTGACTTCAGCCCCCATAATTCCTTGCCCTTAGTCATACTAGTCATTGGGAATACTACAGGCTTAAATGAATTGTGATTTATTCAGTAATTTAGTACCACAGACTTGCTCTACCAGGCGGTTAATTAATAGCATCCCCTCTTTGAATCCAAGCATGTATTCTAAAAAATAAAACTCAATGAACACCTTAGAATGTGTTCCCACTTCAATAGTGCAGTTTTGGTGTCTTAACTAATTACATTAGTTTGGGGAAAGAATGCATCTTGTATTAATAAGTCAAATTTCATCTCGTTGATACATTTGGAAAGCTAGGACCTTGGGGGTAGGGTACTGTAGAACTCAAAAGGATTTCCACAACCTCTCCTTTAAAAACCAATTGCAGAATGATAGTTCCCCAATCTCTTTTCTTTTTCTTTCAATATAGAGAAATAGATATTACAGTATTTGTATTAGGGACAAGCAGCCCTGCTTTATAGTGAATCACAATATAGGACCCTTTTAATAAATACAATTCCTGACTGGCTTATCTCTCCAAATGTGGAGAACTTTTCTGAAGCTCAACGAGTTCAGTTGATGAAATTCTTGTAAGCCGATCCCCTTTTTTCATTATATCTTGCTAAAGAAACCAGGAGAAGAATCTATTTCTTAGAAATATAGAAAACTGACAGCAGAAAAAGACCTAGTGGTCTATCAAGTCTGCCCTTTGAGTTTTTTCTTTTTAAAGTATTTATTATCTTTATGTTCTACCTTATTTTTTAGTTTGTCAGGTGATGGGCATGTGTTTATCCCAAGCACATTTCACTCAGTTATGATGACTGACCCACCACCTCCACTGAAAGTTAGTTCCAAGTTTCCACTACTCTTTCTGTGCATTTCTTTTCCAAAGATATAAATTTGACATAATTTGAAATACCTTTTCTTGAAGTGGAAAATCAGTACATAAATAGATCTAGTATCTATGTAAACTACTCTCCCCATCCTCTAACAGCACATCCATATTGGCTGAGGAAGATATGGGCTAATTAATCTTGAGAAATCCAGGAGCTAATGAAAAAGTTCTATGTTCACACACTGCACAAACACAATTCTCAGAAAGTTTGATCAGCTGCAGGCATATATTTAGAATTTGTCTACATGCAATACTGTTAAAGCAACTTTGCTATTGATGCACTATGGATGCTTTCCAAAGCATGGTTCCAAAGAAACTGAGCAGAATTCAACCTCCCATTCCATTTTAAATGTCTTCAGTCAGAACTGAAGAAGCTTCTTGGGTGAGAACGAAATGTCTTCGAGGAAAAAACAAAGTCCAGTTGCCTTTTGAAAAAGCATCTTTGGGACATTCCAATTTAACTATGGTATTCCTGGAAATAAGGGAAGTCACACCTAAGGTAAAAGGAATAAGGGGACTACAACCACTACTGTGCGATTAGGGAAGGAGTTGGATGGTCATTTGAGCTAGCCTCCCTGATTATAGTAGGCATTTATAGTTACTGCATTCCCAACAAATGGCTAGGATGTCCTACCTCGGTTGAAAAATCTCCATCAAGAGAGCCCATCTTCTCAAACAACTCCAAACCCCAATAGCAATTTTGGGAAATTACCCATCTCTAAAAGTAAACAAAGAAAAGGTACATCTGAGAAAAGAACATATGGGTTCTGAACAGATATGAAAGAATTACATCAAAATCAAACTGATTTAAATAACTAGAATCATGGCACATAGCTTGATACTGCAAGCCACGTGATCCCCAAACCCTTAAGGGCAGCCCAGAGTTTCTGCTAAAACAAAATGTTTAGTGTGATTCAAAGGGAAATTTATTAAACATTCATTCGTTCATTCAATTTATATACAGTAGTTGCTCATCTCAAAGAAGTGACTATGATGAATGATCATAAAAACAATTAAAACACAGCACAGAAAAGCAAATAACAGGTGAGATATTATAAACTATACCTAATCAAGAAACAGACTGAGCCCTCACATGCTCAGGATCCCAGGCCAGGGCCATAGCACAGGTCTTCAGGAGGGAAGGTAGCAGAAGAACCTGTACTATAGCAGAAGAGATGTGCCTTCTGGTCCTCACCAGCCGACATTCCTTTCTGAAAAAAGATTGCTATTTCTTAAATGAATAGGTGATATCTGACTATACAGCAAAGCATTAGCCTCAAGCCTAGTCTGTAATTACAACAATACCCCTGGCCCTCAAGTAGGCCGTACAGGCAATCTTAAAAACTTAAGTTTAGCCCTGTGCTTTATTCCCCTTCTAGTACATAAAGTGTTTTATGATTGACCAAATGCAACATGGCAACCATTTAATATGGGCAGGGGAATTCTGGAAGCTGAAGTCCACTCATCTTAAAACTACCAAGGTTGAGAAATACTGATTTAATGAAATTAATCACAACATGCCTTCAAAACGCCAAATAGGCAGATTGTCACAAAAAAGCTGGGAAAATCTTGATTTATGATACACACATATCTGGATAGACATTTATCAGCAGTGTTTTAAAATGACTTTCTAAATGAGCAAGGAGTTGGATTTTATTATTTCAATGCTACTGTTTATTTATCTAGAGCTATTTATCTGTGAGCAACAGTGCTTCCCTGTATGATGATTAGCAATATCCTAGAAGATATGTTACATTATAAAATGATCTTATTTATTTGGATAACCAGTTAAAATGGAGTGGATACAGATTTGAATATACATAGGAAATACCCTGTTATTGATATCCAATTTGAATCCTGTTGATGACCATATCTGTAATGTGTGCAATGTCTTTCTAATATTAATTATCTCTATCATTTCAGTGTTATTAAAAAAAATCTTTGTAAGAAGTAGAATTCACAAAACTATAAAACTCTGATATACAGTATGACTTAAAAAATGAATACTTTTGATCCATTAGCACTCACCATACAATTTTTAAAAAATGAAATAGCTGTATTCTACTATGTAATAAAATGGCTATATATTACTAAGAAGTTCAACTTCTATTGGTGTGAAGTCTGCATCTATTGTAAAAGCAGTCAGGGCTACAATTCATTTTGGGAACAGGCTTCATAAGGACTGAAATAGGCAATATCTGTAAATGTTAAAGTAGTCTTTGGTTAACTAATCTTCTCAAATGTAAAAGTACACAAAAAGGTCCAAGCTTTTAATCATCCAATCCAGAGAGAAGGAACAAAACATATGTTGGCTATATAGTCCATGCCCCCATCACTTCTATCACCCAGCTGCATTGTTTATGCCATAAGATATGACCCGACTGTATTAAAAGAGAATTCTGTTAAACAAAAAGAATGAATTGTTTTTAAATTACATACATTCACTCAGAATGGCTGGGCAACCACCTATTGGAGAAAATTTAATCTATATTCTTAACAGTTAGCATCTAAGAATGCTTTCTCTCTTTTTAATCCTATTTTATAAATTCAACCCAAGTGAGCAGAACAACATTTCTGGAGCTGTCCATTCAGCACCAAGCTCTCTTTTGAACAAATCCTGCTGTCATCTCAAAATAACCCATTTTGTTTATTCCTATGAGCCAATTCTTATAACACAGATTTGGAAAGATGGGTTAAACATTTGTCAGGAGGAGTTTATATATCATTATTTCTTTCGACTGAGATGGGAATGCAAGGAAATCATCCCAGGAGAGGATAAACTGGGGGAATAATTGTCCTACAGAGAAGGAGTTTTAAGAGATCTATTAATTTAAAGTACTAGTATTGTATGCAGTTTTATTTCTGAGTTGCTTAGATTTATACCTCATGGTTCAGAGATGCCAAACAGAGGTTGAATCAAACTTAATGCAAAACAAAACAAGAGCAATTTTTTTCATGTCAAACCAGTGTTATACTGAGAATTTGAAGTACATTTGTGAATGTATTTATTTATTCCACACATTTATAAGGGTGCCCAAATTCTATTATTATTATTATTCCCCAAAATGTGTAATCACAGCTAATTCTTTAGCTGATGTTGGCCTTTATATACACTGAGTTCTTCCCAAGAACTTAGGAGTCATAGTGTACGGGCAGAGAGTATGTGTGGATCCAAGCAGTGTGACCTTTTTTAACTGAGTGATGGCAATTGTTATTTAAATTTATATGCTGCCTAAGACCCAGCCAGTTAAACAGTATGACTCATGCAACAGACAATGCAGCATACAACTTCAACCAAAAGAACACCATCGTTTTAAAAACAACATTTCCCTTATATGTAAAATAGTAACCCAAATAGGATAATTAAACAACTAAATAGGACTCCACTCAACTAGACCCAGATTGCTGAGGAAAAAGCTGGGTCTTGGTGGCTTTTCTAAAGGCCACTAAGTTGACATACATGGACTACACAAATCTGGAATTAAAACTACCCTTAGCAATCAAAATGTTGGCTTTACTGATGACAATAGATTCTTAGAATATAAAACCATGATTTATTCAACTAAACTTACATACTTTTTAACACTTGGTAACATGATCTATTGTATATTAAACTAAAATCCTTCCTCTCTTCCCAGGATGGGAGACTGCATAGATCTCTGCTCTGTTTTTATAAGAATAAATAGGTTGTTCATGAGAACTGAGCAGGAATTGTATAAACTTTGCAACATATAGCCAATCCCAGTTTAATGTAATATGAAAAATATATAATGGCTGCTATGGTCCGGAGTTGTTAGGGTAGTATTACCTAACTTAATTCCCTCCAGAATTAATTTTGAAATGTCTAGAATTCCTAATAGTCATGATGCCTCGAATTTTGGAGCATATAGTTCTCATAATTCTGGAAGCACCAAGTTAGAGAAGACCACTGTGGAGACTGGGCCATGGATTTATTCTGGGGTTGCATTCCTAAGCTAGTGCATATCAACTGCATATCAAGTGGATATCAAGCTAGTGGGTATCAACTATAATAGGGAGAAGAAACTATGACACTACAGATGTCCCTGAATTTCCAAAACACTGGCCATAAAAAGGTGAGGAATTTTGGGAGGTTTATTTTAGCAACAGACAGAGGGCCTCAAGTTCCCAGTACACATTTTGGAAATTTTAAGTGATAATAGCTTGAGGACTTAACTAAATAGCAGCTCCGGGTCATTTATTAGATGTGAGTTGGTGAAAAATTTCAGTAGAATGTTAGGAGAGAAGGCATATTTCAAATGTTTATCCTTTCCTTATAATTTGAACAACAGATCTGCAAATCAGGGTGTCTATTACATTTGTGCATACACTTGGCATTTATTCTCTACCTGCAACTACGGGGCATTTAACAGTGTCTGAACATGGGAACTGGCTCTGAATGATGTGTTTATGCAGAGACTCTGTGATATTCAATATCTGATGACCATTCACAAGGGAAGAGCGTCACATGATGATGCAATCATCAGGTGATGAAAAGCACTGATGTAAACTAGCCTGAATCTCCAGCTCATCTGTTTATGATATATAAAAACAGTGGCGCTGGGATTCTGTGGAGAAGAAAATAAACTAATAAATCAAGCAAATCCTGCTTCTCTGTAAAAATCTCACCTGACAAATAATTCTGCAGAACTTGAAAGCTGGCAAAAATTTCCATGCCACTTGTGTTTCTCCTATCAAGACTTTAGATTAAGGAGTTTGGGGGAGGGGGGAAGAGAGAACCTCTGGGGTCGGTCAATAATTGCAGTTTTTGCAGCGTCCTTCTGCCACTTATCCCTCCTCCCCCTCTCCGCCCCTTCCACATCCATACCGATCTGTTTGCTCATTATCCTTTCCGGCTGCCTGGAGGGATGCCTGATACCATCAGATCAGACCCAGGCCTCCTGGGAAGTAGAGAAGGCAGGCAGGCAGGCAGGCTGCCCTAGCCAAAAGCTTCAAGGAGCTCAAAAAACAACACCGCGCTTGTGTCTTCTTCCTGCTTCAGTCTCTCAGCTAAGCTGCTTCCAGCTTTCAATTAATCTCCGCCTCCAATTCTCTAGGACCACCCATAGCCCCAGTTTGATTATTTCAGAGGTTAATTGATTTTATTTTTATTTTTGGTTCCCCCCCCTTTTAAATCAGCACTGCAAAGCTTCAAGCTCCACCTCCAAAGGGGGGAGAAAAAAAACAACAGCCCGGATCTGGATGTTTTCGTCCTCTCTTGCTTTACTCTTCTTTTGCTTGATGGTTTTGATTTTGGATGCAGACACTGCAGGAACACGATAACAAGCAGAAGTGGTGGAGGATTCAGAGAGATGATGGGAGAAGATAGAAAGACTTAGAAACTGCAGTGATGAGATCCTTAGATCTCTAGGTTTTTGAAGATGTCTTGGTGCCTCAGGTAAGCCACATTTCTGTATCTCCCACTCTTTCCCTCTTGTGTTTATATGTTAGTTTCAGTGCTACAATAAATTTCAGACATTTTTTGTAGCTAAGAAAGAGCCTGAAGATAAAGAAGAGAGAAGGAGGACAATATCACCCATGAATTACATTTGGGCCTTTAGCTTCAAAAGTGATATTTCCTCCAGTCAACACTAAACTATTCCAGTCTTCCTCATGTTTTGATTTTCTTGTGTCGAAGCTGATCTGTTGCCTTGTGGTTTATCTGTGGTCCCCTGTTAAAGGTTTCTTTCTGATCCCACCTGGAAAGGAGAGTTGCAGAGATTCCTAGAAGTCTGATAGGAAAAGAGAAGGGAACGGATCTACTGGAGGAGATTTCAAAGCAAATCAACAAATGGATAAAAATCAAATAAATAAAAAACAAAATAAAAAAAACAAATGGATAAAAAAGACCTCCAATGTCCTTTCCAGCTCTATTCTGATTGATCGATCAGGGTTGACTTCCTATTACGAAGTAAAGGCAAGGCAGGGGACAGACCAGTACTTTGCTACATTTGAAAGTCCCCACCCTTTGCAGATTGGTGTGTTATAATTTGGCATTCTATCAGTCATTCTTACTATGAAGTCTCCATCATTTTTTAGTAACTCAGTTATATTTGTTATCTTGTGGAAAATAAAATTTCTGTTGAAATGAAGATAATATTTTGAAGACGAACGACTTATTTCCCTTTGGCACAGTCTCAGTTTTATTTCTCTGCTCAACTTTATTGGACTTCTTCAACTGCAAGGGATGACTGTATTAATCAGCAGGAATCCCACAAAAAACTCAACAGAGTACTTTCATACTTCTTAATAAACTTGCTTAGTTTTGCACTGTTCACTAAATGAAATCCCCGGCTGTGCTTCCAAACCACAGGTTGGTGGGTGGAATTCCATCTCTTCTCTATTCTATTGCCTTTCACCAATCCAGGAAGAGATTTTAAACATCCAGTTAATTCTCCCCTTTCCCCTCCCCCCTCCCCATGAATTGGGAAAGAGATGGTGCAGTGACTGCAGTGCTCATGTGGATTGGCATGGAGGAGGGAACCTGGTTTGGAAGTCCAGAGTGGCTTTCTGACATTTGCTTCTTCCTCTCAATCTGCTCTGCAAGGGTGTTGTGAACTCAGTAGCAGAAAAGTTCCACAGAAGCTGAGCTGTTTCTTGGACAGCAGCTTGCACTCTTTTGCAAAGAAGACATGGATTAAGCTGATGGGTTTGATGCTATTGTACACGAGGGAGAGAAGAGGGAGTGTAAAGCTAGGCCTTGTGTGTGCTGCTGGCCTATGTATTTCTTTTCTGGCAAGCTTTCTAAAGGATAGATTTGTCTTCCATTTCCTTTTACCGAATTTTCTTCCTTTCCTCTCTTTATTTTGCTACAAGTGTCCCCAAAGCATTCCCTTCCCTGTTTGCCTTTTCTTTTTGCTTCTCTCCCTCTCTAGTGATGCCAGATACCTGGGAGTTTTGAAAGCACTGAAGGCAGGAGAGTATCAGAAATGAAAAAAAAAAAACAACACCAGGCCATCCTGTTTCCAACTCATGCCTAAATGGACTTTGGTGGTGGATACATTTGGTAGCAAGAGTGTCTGGACGAAGCCCCAGTTATGTAGGAGATAACAACAAATACATTTCCAGAAACAGGGCAATATCCCATACACATAGACAGTTCTCTATAGGGATATCCACTTGTCTGAATTACATTCACCTACCAATGTTCCAAAGGAAAACTCTCTGCATAGAAACCTATTCTACACCATTTCTTTCTCTCTCTCATACACACAAACACAAAATTTTACTGGCAACTGCAGTAAACATAAACATGAGTATACAACAAGTACTTATAAGAGAGCACCTCTTACTCCATTTTGAGACAATCACAGAGATCCACAAATGATTCCTGTTTGCAAGGATGCTGTGTAGACTTCAGCCTTTTTCTTTCCTGGCTCTGACAAAGCTAGTAAGGCCTTTTGGATGCCCTTGATTCCTCTTGATGATATCCCTCTTTCCTCTGTTTGTCTGTTTTCCATCTTCTTCCAACCCTAACGCACCTCCTGCCCTCTCTTTCCTGCCCAGGAGATTCCATCTCATTTCTCTAATGGGCAGGCCTAAACAGTGGCTGACATGCAGCCCAGACATGTGAGATCCCCCCCTCCTTTCTCCTCTATATTCCATTTGATCTCCAGCTTTCCCATCAGGCTAAGGAAATGCACAAAGCTTTTGTGTCAGAGAGAGGGGTGGGGTTAGATATGGAAAATTGGCCAGCGGGGTAGCCTGGCTGATGTTAACTGTTGTTTGATGGAGTGGAGAGGCCTATCAAGCCACAGTGTCATGCAAATATTAAATGCATTCTGTACAGTACAGAATGAATTTCCACCCCCATACAAGAAAGGAATCAGCCTCACAGCTTTAAGATTGGTATGTTCCAGCCTTCTTTATTAATATGTTCCAGTCCTGTTTGCCTTCCTTTCCCCTCCACTCCCCAGTCCACAAAGAAGCAGCATATGGGGTGGGGGTGGGGGTGGGGGATGTGTGGCAGTAGGTGAGAAATTAAGGGTTGACTTATTTAGATGCCTAAATCAAGGCATTTTCAGAATGGCTGGAGAGCTTTTTTATTTTTGCATTGTTTAATTCTGCACATGCTGGTTTCCCTTTGGTTTTTTACCTCACACTGCTGCTGCTTTTATCCTATCCAAATTACTAAGCTGATTTAGTAAGAATTTCTCATTGTTATTTACATTTTATGTTTTCAGTCAGCCGGTATCCCACAAAGATTTCTATGAAACCTGTACTCAGGAATTATTTTCCATTGGTTTCTAAGTTTTGATTCAGTGCTAGAATTTTCAGGAAACTTAAAAAAAAACTTTTAATGTTAATCTTTTGCCAGTCACTAAGGTTTTTTTTTAGTGTTATACAGTTATGGCACTTTGTTATAAATAATGTAAGGACTTTTTTTTTACAATGGAAATGTAGGCTAGAAATATTGTAAAATAAGTAACTCTAGATTATTTGATAGCCTGTCCAAACTCTAATAAATAAAGCATATAATAGAAATTCTCCCTCTCTCTCTTTCACACACACACACATACACATATTAGTCCTTTAAAACTGATCATGAAGAATTCCTAAGTATTCACATACTTATATACCGGTAATTGTTTACAAGAAAATTCATTGGAAAACCACACTACTTGGACAGGCACCACCATTTGGGAAGGCAGAAATTGATGGTAAATTTCAGCAGGTATGCATAAAAAAATGTATTTAAGGTCATGTACAGCATTTAGACTATAGATTACTCTCCCTTGCTGTATTTGAAGCTTTTTTTTTGTTTAAACATAGATTAAAGGGGAAAAAACCCTATAAATAGAGAACAGCCTGTTGCAAGCGCCTGTCAATGGTCAGACTCTAGGCTGAAGCTTCCTGATGGGAAAACTATTGATTATTTGTTACATTTATGTCTTTCTGTATCCTCTTTTCGGGGACATGTGAGGCCGTTCATCCCAGAGATGGAGTGTTTACAGCCTCAAGGTCAGATACAGATCTATGGGTTTTTTCTAAAGTTTTTGGCTAGAAATGGTACCCTTATCCTCACACATAAACCACTTTGTAGGATTATTTTCAGTCTGTCCGTTGGGGCCACAAACAAGTGAAATGAACCTAATGCAACCTTTACATTGAGGCCATCTCCTAATATAAAGCATCATCCAGAGTTGCTGCCTAGTAAACCTTTTTTTTAAAAAAACTGTAAAATTTTGACAATAAATTGTTTTATAATTGTAATTTATTTATTTTTCAGTGTTAAGAAACAAATTTCATTCAAAAATTTAGGAGAAGTAATTGTTAGTATGGCATTACAAGAGTTGGCCTAAGAATGTATTATTGGAGATGCACCTTTAAACAAAGCAGGGTTTGATCTGTTTCCTGAACTGGGCCAGAATTGCTAATTTTTTGCTTTATTTCTCCATATTCTGGAGTTCATTGAAAGACTCAGTTATGGTTTTTATGTACTCTCTCTTTCTCTCTCTCTATGTTGATCCCTTTACAGATTGACTTCATCATGTCTTCCTCCAAGCTCCAAGATGCAGATGAAATATTTGGTAAGTACTGTATGCCTTTCCATCTTCATGGATCCATCTCTCTTCGATCCAGCGACTGCTTCCTTAGCAGAAATATATGACTCCTACTGAGATCCTTGTTGCAGATAATATTCTGATATCAGGGCTGGAAGGGCAAAAGAGATGCATGAAGTTACTCCAAACCCACATAATTTCCAACCTCCGCTCCCAGATGTACAGGAACTTAGGTTTTCAGTGAGGGGGAACAAGATGGAGCAAACAACACCTATATGCAAATGCAGAGATTTGCATAATTGTTTCAGCTATCTGAGTGTAGGTGTGCCATGGTATCATTTGTACAATGATATCAGAGGGTGTGTACTGTCCTTTCGGGCACAATTGCAGTTTGCGAGTTGGTGTGATGGGGGAACTCATAGCATATGATTTGCATATGCCCAGAGATATTCTCACCATATATCCACTTCATAGAGTCATTTAAAGTTTATGCCAAATTCAGACTGGCAATGGTTTTTCTTGCAGCAGAAGTTTATGAAGAAATTTGGGACCAGCAAGTTGATCATTAAGTAAAGCTATCACTAAGTGAAACCATGACTGTATAGACCTATGAAGGTCATAAATGCAAGAATTGGTCATAAAGTTACTTCTTCATCACCATTGTAAAACAAAGCAGTTGCTAAACAAGGATATCCTGCATTTTGAGGAGGTTTGAGATGAACTGCATCTTTAAGGCAAAGCAGCACTTTTTCACTGAGGTGGAATCGCTATGACACTTTCCTCACATATAGCCTAATAGTATTATACCTAGCCCAGGGGTCTGCAACCTTGACAACTTTAAGACTTGTGGACTTCAGCTCCCAGAATTCCTCAGCCAGCATAGGTTACAGACCCCTGACCTAGCCCAATGTCCAATTTGATTGGCAGAAGCTCAGCTTTGTGGGAGCCTTGCCACAAGAGTTTCTGAAGGCTGAATTTGGGCAAGATGGTGAAAAATCACGGGGCTTATTTTTTGTTAGAATTCCACATCTCGGGGTGTGTGTGTGTGTGTTAGGCCATGTTGCTTGATATGGCTTAGCTATAATACTTAGCATGCATAATGGCCCTTCCTCCTATTTTTTCCACAATCGCAACAGTATGAGATGGGTTGGACTGAGAGAAATTGACTGGCTCAACCCAGCTAGCTTCCATGCCTGTGGAAAGAGTAGAAATTATAGACCAGTGATGGCGAACCTTTTAGAGACTGAGTGCCCAAACTTCAACCCAAAACCCACTTATGTATTGCCAGGTGCCGGGCGGGTGTGGCCACCAGGTGGGTGTGGCCCGCCAGGTGGGCGTGGCTACAGTGTTCATGGCAGATGGGTGGGCGTGGCCAGGGTGGGCATGGTCAGCTCGATGTTGTTCCTGGGGAGGGACGCCTGTGGGGGCCGGGCAGGATTGGGGGAGATCCAGGGATCTCTGGCGGGTGGGGCAGTGGGCAGGTTCTGCAGGGTGAGGCGAGGCAGGGCAGGGGTGCCATGTTGCAGGGCAAGGCGAGGCAGGGGCCGGGGCAGCTGCTGCCTGACACCATCGGCCCCCACACACAGAGGCCAGCAAGCGCATGGGTGCTGGGATGCATCTGGCCACGTGGGACCTCGGTAAGTTAGCGGGCGGCTGGTTGAAGAGGACAATTGCCATTTCCGGGGCATGGCGCGCGTGCCCACAGAGAGGGCTCCGTGTGCCGCCTCTGGCATGCGTGCCATAGGTTCGCCACCACTGTTATAGACTCTGCAGTTCCTTGTTTACTATCTTAACCAGTACAACGAAATGGCTCTAATTTTTTGTGGCCTATTCTCCCAATAATCTTTGGGTCAGTATTCTCATAAAACAGCTCTCTTCCAAAATTCATGTGCTTCAATTCCTGACAAAATTATTGAACAACTGTGCACACTCAAAACTGCATAAGCATTCATTAGACATTATAGAGCTATACAGTTCTCGTGATGTGACCAATTATCTCCATGCTCAACTTAGGAAATAGCTGGAAAGTAAAGAAACCAACCAGTACATTTTGATATTGTTGGCATGACCTTCTGTACTGCCTGCTGGGCATTTTCCATTTCTACACTTTTCAATTCAGCAGGCTGGAGTTTTGAGGGCAGAGGCAGAGAGATTGTATTGGATTTTGGAGGGCATCTTTTAGTTTGTGACCCTGCCTGGAATTATAGCACCGAAAAACATAAATATGTAAGCCATCCAGAATTGGACTTAAGATGGACAGCTGTACAAATAGCTTAAATAAATATATATTCTCTCCTGGGTTGCAGGGGAGGGAACTTGCATATTTTTAAACAGGTATTTTTTAATTAAAATTTCATAAAGTATATGAAAATAATTTTTTGGGAAACTCACAAACCAGTGTAAATATTTTGGAGGACAAAAGGGCAGGGCTCAGTTTAAACAAACAGAACTATTGGGGCTGGTAGAAGTTTTAAAAATATCTGTAATTAAAGTAACTAACAGGTTTTCAGTGAATTTCTGATAATTGGTTTAAAGGTACTGCTATTTCATAAATACATCCTGATCAAAATTGATATAATTTATGTTGATTTTAGCAAGCTACAAAAACATTGTGATCTTGATTCAAAACTGCAGTTGGTCACTATTATTCAATTAGTAGTCATGTCTGTGAGGCTTTGGCATCATAACTGAAAGACTTGATGCCAAGAATCAAAGATGTGATTGCAATATTGAATTAAACAGAGAAAAGAAGACAATCATTTCCAATTTTTGTAAAATAATCAGCTGCAATAATATTATTAAATCAACTCCAAGGGCCTTATTTAATTTCAAATCTTCAATTATTTAATCTGTTTTCGTTTTGGAGAATGGTTCATTAACACTCACTGTGAATTTCTGGTAAAGGAATGATTTTAAGAATCTAAAATATAGTCTGTTTAGATCTCTGTATTAGGACATGTATAATTAAGCATAAAATAGTACGGTGTTTTATTTCTCCACCTCCATTTATATTCAACGTATTCATAGTTTTTCATTCCTTTACCAGAAATTCACAGTGAGTGTTAATGAACCATTCTCAGGTTAACCTGAGCTTGTTCCCCCCCCCCCCCCCCATTCAGATCCTAGTAACAAGACTTTCTCTGTATTTACTGTTCAGCTCAGGATGGAGATGCTGTATATAACTGGGTGCCATCAGCGTATTGATGATACTTCAGTGCTTGTGGATTATTACTTTAGCAACTTCATGTAAATGTTGAAATATGAAGTCTTTTGATGTTACACAATCTTTAATCTGGATTACATTTAATTCCAGTAAAAATGTGCTATTTTGCTTACTTTCCATCTTTGTGTCCTATCAGATTTACACATTGTTTTATCTATAGACTAATCAAAGTCAGAGCTAGTCTTCATGAGAATGCTTCTAGTTTTGACAATGTGCTTCTATTCTCACTACATGGGAACACGAGATCCTACACAACACCAAGGAGTCCTTCCTTCATTATTAGCTTTTTATTTCCCTCATCATTATATTTTTATTTCTATTTCTTACCCACCTGAAAGCTGCCTTAAAAACGGTGGATGTTAATGTAATAATTTAATTAATGACACTCAGAATAAAGCTGAATTTTATTTAGCATAGTAAGCAAGTCAGGTTTACTCTTTCTGAGCCCATGTAACATATTCATACTCTGGCAAGAATACCACAATTTCACTCAGAATAAATCACACAAACCAAAATGAAGCTCAATTCTGCTTTTCTGCCCGCTTAGACTACACCTCAGTTATGGCAAATTACTTACACCTGCAAGTTAAGACGCTGGGTCTCACTACCCTTGCCATACTGATGGCTTGGGTATTTTTTTCCGTGATGATAGATTCAGAAAATCCAGTTGCATTAAGAGGAAAATGGGGCAAGGTATTGACTTATGCCATTTGGCAGGAGATGGAAAAATCTGTTCCTTGATTCTGTGTGAATGAGATAGAGATATAAACAGATTTTCCATTCTCTGCAAAAGTAATGCCTACATTAAGTTTATTCAAATATACCATTCCATGGGATAGCAATATTTGAGAATTTTGCAATTTACATGGAATTCTCAGCATAGATTTAATTTTCTCACATCTGAAACTGATAGTGCAAGAGTTCTCTGGCCAAGAATATTCATAAAGTCTAAATGTTAGTTTTCCAAAATTCAGCAGGTCCTATTTATTTTTCATGCTCACTGCTGTTTGATATTTCATGCCCTTTAGTATTACGGTTCCATATTTTTTTATTCTGTGTGATAAATTAAATAGTAGCTAACTCAATACTCAAAAGATACTGGTACTCAGCTGTACATAGGACTATACATGTGCACACAGAGAAAGATCCCTGAGCATGCACACAATTTATCTTATCTGAAAGTAACCAGTTTACTTGATTCATTCAGTGCATGGAATGAAATAGTATCTAGGGAAAATGTTCTTGAAATGGTAGGTATATACAGCAAATGATGCAATTGTGTCTCTGCATGTGGAAGAGAATTTGAATACTTAAGAGCTCAGGCTGTGTGTGTGTGTATGTGTATAAAAGAGAGGGGGAAAGAGATGTATAATGGTATTATTAATCTATGAATTGTACTGTATCCATGAATAGGAGCTACCCACAAATATGTGTGCAGTGTAACTTACCTGTCACTCTTCTTATCTGTTATAAAAGCCACTTTGGGAGGATATGATGACTGATAACAGAGCAGCAGGAGCAAGATGCTTATTTCCTCAATAAAACGTTCAATAAGAAAGAATAAACGAAAGTATTTCTCTGAAATAATTAGGATGCAATTCATCACTTGCTTGCTTGGGAGTAGGCTCTGTTGAATCTTCTAGAAATAGAACAGAACAAAATAACAGTTGGAAGGGACCTTGGAGATCATCTAATCCAATCAGGTAGGAAACCCTATTCCATTTCAGACAAATAATTCTCCAGTCTCTTCTTAAAACTTCCAGTGATGGAGCATCCACAACTTCTGGAGACAAGTCGTTCTATCCAATATAGAATGTGCATTTAGCATAAATGAATACTTGGGTGAGAAGATTGCATTACCATCAATGTTTATCAAAATCAGTTGACATCCAATTGAGAAAGGTGACTTTCTCAAAATTAGTAAATGTGGCATGTTGTGCATTAGTTCATTTAATTTCTCAAAAGAAGTACATTTTGAGATAAAATAGGTCTTGATTGTTCACCTTCTTCCATCTCTTTGGAATTAAAATGTAATGTCTATGTAGCTATATATCATGTAACTTAGCTCTTCAGATTTTGTAGAATTGTATATCTTGGCAGCTCCAGCTTGTGTGGGCAATGGAAAAGAATGCTGGGACATATAATTTAGCAATATTTGAAGGATTATAGGTCCTTCACCTCTGATCTTCCTCTTCTATTTTGAAAACAATGGTATATTGAGATAATTCACATATGACTGGAATAGTGGGACAAAGCAAGCTGAAAGTTGTGATACAGTTAATTAGCACATCTGATCTCAGATTCTACATTTTTTATTCAGGTGTAATCCTATCAATTCTGTGTCCTTCATCTGCTGTCTTTTGATTCAGAAAGTTAACTTTTGTAGGGAAAATCAAACCTACCACTCTAAGGCAGAGATTGATCTTTGGCCTGGGAAACATCATATATGTATCCTCATTCTAGCAATATTACACACTGAACTTACAAAGGAGGGTACAAATAACCAACATGACAATTTCCATTAGGACATAGTAAGAGATGCAGCTAAAGTCAAGGGCACCATATAGTGAATCTAATACACAACAGCTTGTCATCTGGATGTGACCTTGTGTGCAAGAAATCACTATAGGTGGGTGAGCATATGCTTGATGGAGAGCAAGTACCGGTAGGAAGTGTGGAGAAAATTGTCTTGTTGATGCCATTGCTCAATGGTCAAGAATTTCCATGGAATCAGGATCTGTAATACTCCATCAGTCCCATAAGAAGCCTGTTTAGTATAATATGCCATCTCCAGCTTTCCATCGTATATTTATAAAAGAGGATGCTGGATGTCAGTGCGTTCCTCTCTTCTCTGAACACTCTTTCTGTATCTTCCCTCCCTTTTAACCCCTTCATTCCATTGCCGTCTTCTTTGCGTCTCTCCTGGGGGGTGATTCATTTGAACTGCCTCCTCCTCCCTTTCCTTCTCTTGGCTGCATTTGCCCTATATGCTGTCTTGTACACTTGCTCCTTGTCTCTGTGCTGTTCTTACTTCCCTCTGCCTTTTCTTTATGATCCCTCCATTTCTCCCATTCTCTCCAACGCTCTTTTTTGCCTGCCCTCTCTTTCTGGCCCCTGCCCCATTCTGCTCCCCTTCCCGTTTCTCTCTTTCACTCCCAGATTTTAATGATGTGATTCCAGAGACCCAGAGGCTGGACAGTAGCTTACAGAAGGCCCGTGCCCAACTCTCAGCCAAGGGCAGGAGACAACGCCCCTCTCGGTCCCGCTTGAGAGACAGTGTCAGCTCAACAGAAGGTGATGATATCCTGGACAAGAAGGTTGGTGCTCAGATGCTACTCACTTATATTGCTCAAGATCTATTGATGCAGCCAGTTATGATATTTTGTGCATTTCACACTAACAACATGGTTTGTTTGACTTCAGCTTAACATGTTAAACTAATAATAAAACAAATACAGTGTACTCTTGATGTACCATTTAAAAGAGAAAAAGAATCAGATATTTTAAAAGTACTATTTTATTATTATTATTATCTTTTTACTCTTTAAAAAAACAAAAATCTGTTTTCAAAAAAATGATTATCTATGAATGAACATATAATTACTGAAAATATACAATTATTACTCAATATAAACATTAGTAATAACAATAGCAATAGCATTTAGATTTATATACCGCTTCACAATGCTTTACAGCCCTCTCTAAGCAGTTTACAGAGTCAGCATGTTGTCCCCAACAATCTGGGTCCTCATTTTACCAACCTCGGAAGGATGGAAGGCTGAGTCAACCTTGAGCCGGTGAGAATCGAACTGCCAAACTGCTGGCAGCCGGGAGTCATCAGAATTAGCCTGCAGTACTGTATTCTAACCACTGTGCCAGCACAGCTAAAAAGAGTGTATTAAATGAGTTTATGATTTAAAGAAGTGTAAAGTATTGAATTTAATGGCAAAATCTCCACTGTATTCTTGTTTTAAAATGTTTTTAACAAGAAGAAAGGTCTGCTGTTTTTGCAAGGATGTCATGGTATATGTCCCAATTTTGAAATTGTTGTGGGTCGTTATGGACACAACTGGATGGGTAGCTAATTTTAGGACAATCTGTGTACATTTACAGCAAAGCTACTAGAGGTACTGAGTAGGAAAACCCCACGATCACTTTCTAGCTTCAACATCGTGAGCTGAATCAGAGCAGAGAGATCATCTGGAGGTTTCATGGCTTTTAAAACAAGTTCCCAAACAGAACCTTTGTGTTCTGCAATCAGTTTCTCTACAGCTGATGGCCATATTCAACAGGGAAAGGTTTTTCAATTTATTTAATATTTTTATATAGTTGATGGGGAAATGGTTTTTATTTACGGATAATGAGCAATCAAGAAATGAAACAAGTTTTAAACATTAAGATACAACAGGCTTAAAAAGCCATGTCACTATTTTAGCTGCCATAATTTGGTCCAGTGGTTAAAAAGCAAGCTAAAACAGAGGACTATGAATTCTAGTCCCATCTTAATCAGGAAAGCTGACTGGGTGACTTTGGGCCAGTCACTTTCTCTCAGCTCAACTCACCTCACAGTACGGGGAAAATAGGAGAAGGAGGATCAGATAGGTATGTTGCCTTGAGTTAGTTATAAAAATAAAGACTGGTTAAATAAAATAAATTTACATTTCCCCCAGGTTTTCTTATATTTACCATCTACCATAGAATAAAGAAACTATTGCATACACATACACAAATATATACATGCATATGTGTACACATAATAGTTTATTTTAAACATTTGGTTCACACACACATGCACACACACAGAGAGAGAGAGAGAGAGAGAGAGAAGGATGACCTAACACAGGGTTGTCAAACTGCTGGCCCGTGGGCCGGATGCGTCATGCCGAAACCACACCCACCCCATTCTGGCAATGGCAAAAAAGTCACGATACGTCATGACATGTCATGTGATATTGTGAGTTTGACATCTCCAGCCTAAAGGAACCAATGCTGGGAGGGGGGAATATAGATCTGCTGCTTCCCCCACCTATCTTCCCAAGCATTTTTCCTGGAAGCTCCCTTCTTAGAAAAAACAATAGCACTATTCACTATCCAGTTGGTTGGCCCTCTATCCAATAGTCTTTTTACTGAGAGAGCTTCCAAATGATGCCGTATGAGACAGTCATGGTGGCTAGCTTTATAGCTGCCATAGCCATCATTTTGAGGTCCCTTTCCTGTCATTTTGAGGTCCCTTTCCAAAAGTGATATCCTATGTTGGAATGACATTCTGCTCTGAAGAAGTGCCTGTTTTAGGAGCAATGAGGCAACTATTCTGGGCAGAATAGTTCATGGTGCCTTAATCACAGTTTATAGCTTTAAGTAACTGTTTCCTTTGCTTAATCAAAGGGCTAGCTCAGAAGTAAGCTTTGCTATATACAGTAGGGATTGCACTCAGGATATAGATAGTTTTTTTTAAAAAAAAACCTCAGTATTCATTCATTCTTTTTATATACTTCTCTTTCAATATCCATGTGAACATTATCCAGAATGCCTAGTACTTAGAGCATGCTGGCTCCTGTTCAAGAAAATAGAGTGCTGTACTCTCTGCCAAAAATAATGAGTTAGATGATGATAAGACAATAATAATCAATATATAAAGAGAAAAGGAAAGGAAAGAATAGCAATGATGGAAAGTAAAGATTGGCCCAGTTGGATTTTGTCTATAATTGCCAGCTGGTCAAGAACATAATGATCATCTAATTTAGTTGAACAAATAATCCATTGGCTTATGACAATGTCCTGTGTTACCATTTCCTTTGCCATATGGGAAGCTATGTTATTAAAATATATCACCAGTTGCCAATTCTGCCAACAGCTCAAATGGATGTATTCAGACTATGTTCACAGGATACCCAGAGACTTGACAATTCTGGGAAGACACACTGACAGTGCATAGTTTGGGAGAAGTTAATATGTTAGAAATGTATTTCTCAGATAAACTTCATGTTTCTTTCTATGCCTTTCTGAAAGGCATCCTCTCCCCTAGGTGTGCCTGGATGAAATTTGTTGGGATGTTTCTGAGATGAACCCACGCAACCTGATCTCTGCTTTCCTCTCCAGGTGGGCGAAGGCTGTGGAAGCCCAATCTATCACCTGAGATCCCCTCTTCATGACTCCCTCCATGCCTCATCATCTCTCCCTGGTTCCTCAGTCTTCACTCGCACCATTGAGTTTTCCTTTGATGCCTCAACAGTACAGAGGTCCCTGGAACAGGAAGAGTTTTCCTCCTCTCCTCTCATCCGTTACCGACCCCTGACCAACACCCCCTCCCAGGAGGGCTTGGGGAGCACACCCACCAGCTCTTCGCCCAGGTCCTGTCCCAGCTCAGACAGCTCACCCATCTATGCAAGAAGAGAGAGGCATAGTGAAGGTAAAAGCTGGCTTAAAACATTTGAAATTGGGGAAGGATGAAAGAAGAGTTACAAATGCTATAATTGTGAAAAGCAAATTCAGCTCCTCTCAGACCGATTGGATGCAAAGGATATTTGGGATTTTGAGTTTAAACCACTCTGCACCAAAGGTTCTTGCCTGGATGTGAAAGAGAAGCAGCTATTGAAATGTCCTCCTTAGTACTGTTATTAGAAGATAACAGTTCTCTCCTTTCCATATAGTTACTCAGCTTACTTGATAATGCTAAGAGGGTCCCAGTCATCTGTCTCTACTACCCAAAAACACTTGAGTAAGCTCTAGCACCAGTTAAAATGTTAACATTTTTTTTGAACAATAAAAGTATTCGGAATTCCTCTCTCCAAATGGAAGAAAATACATATACATGCTGGCTCCCTTGTGGTTATAATTACAGTTCTATCATATTATGAAATAGGGCACAGCTAGGCCATTTTCAGCCTACAGTTAGGTGCACCTGTCCTGAAATCTTTTCCCAAGATGCTGAAGGGCCTTTCTTGTTGGGGTCAAGGAAACTATATCTTACATTTTTATTGATTATTGGTTTATTTGTTAACATTATCTTCTGGGTTTAATTGCATGTTTTGACATGAAATTGCTGGCTGCTGATGCTTTATTGTGGCTGTACAAAAATATATTTAGTAAATAAACAACTAACACATGGACATTTTGTATTTTAATTGTGGCCTCAGATCCTGTGGGGGAGCAACCTATCTCGCCATATGGGAGACTTTAGGGGCAAAGTAAATGCCTTAAGCTTTGTATTTCATCCCTTAAATATATCCAATTCCTCCAATTAGATCTGTTCTTTTCACGAGAGCAAAATCTTCCCCAAATAAAAAAGAAAAAGGAACAAATATATATTTGAACATACCCATTCTGATATTGTCAAGATATTATTGGGTAAGCAATCTGAGGCTCTTGGATTTGGCCCCATATAATTTTTTTTAGAATGCCACATTTAACTCTTTAAAGCTTCCCTTCCAACTCCTTCCCACAATTTTATTTTACTGCTTCCTCTCTCATAAAAACTTTGGATTGTTTTCAGTTATAACTTTCATTATATTATTTAGTTATTCTATTTATATAATGTTCTCTAACAAGGATGAGGATGATTGATGAGGCAATCAATCAGTCATTACTTATCTTGATTGGCTCCAACGGGATGCGCCAATTACAGAATGTCCAGTTGTGAATGGCAGTTTCACAGGTAGAGAAGAGGAAAAAAGAGTTTTCTCAATGGTCTTCTGAGGAACTATATCTTTCATTAGCTCTGAAGCTGGATACACATATTGTGTAATGTCATAAAAAAGACTTTAGCTAACAGTTTCGAGTGAACACAGTCATTCTTCAAAGTAAAACACAGATGATGTTTTAGCACAATTGTGGCTTAGTCAATAAATTATGAGTATACAAACTGGCTTGGCACTCTGTGTAAACCCAATCTGAATCACGTGTGTGTGTGTGTGTGTGTATGTTTGTATTTTTTGCTATGCTTAAGTGTTATGCAGCAATGATTTCTTTAACATTTGCAAGACCAGAACAAGCACTTAATTCAAATTCACTTCAATAGATCCTATTAAATCTTCCTATAGGCAAGATAGTTTTATGCATGAACATCTCATGGGACTTATTCATGAACTGTAAATTCATTCAGAACTTAGACTCAGAACCCTTTTTAACCAGATCCAGAGCAGCAGTGAGATGTACCCCCAAGCACATTCAAAAGAACCCATTTCCTAAATAGAATCTCTTGGAATAAAAGGCAGACTTTTAATGGCAGGTAGCTCAGTTGTACATTAGGTTGCTCTTTTCTGAAATAAGCCACTGACTCCCTTGCCTCTTTTCCAGATGACAGCAGGGATGCTAGTCCTCCAGAACTGGAAAGCCCCACAATTGGGCTTGACAAGAAAACACGCCGGAAGTTTCTGGATTTGGGGTGAGTCCTAGAGATTGGGTTTAGTAAGAAAAACAATGTACAGTATATGACCCAAATTATTTTCTTGGAGTTTTCCATATGGTAATTTCTACTCCTAC
>NW_015386397.1:1026077-1140929 GCF_001527695.2 Protobothrops mucrosquamatus
GGGGCAAGGCAAGTAATTTGCGCCCCCCCCTCCACAGTGGGCGGCGACCCGGCGGCTCGGATCGGATTCGCACAGCCAGCACTGCAGAGAGAGTGAGTGAGCCAGGCAGGGGCAGAGAGCTGCGAGTGCGAGCGCGCCCCCCCAGATGTTGCGCCCGGTGCGGCCGGCCCCCCCTGCACCCCCCACGCTACGCCTCTGCTCCTACCACTGTGAGATATCGGGTTTACACAAATACTTCTGTGTGCTTGTAATTGTGTTGCTTCTCTCTTGCAGGGTCACCCTCAGGAGAGCATCTTCTGGGAAAAGGAGAAAAGAGAAGGGAGGCAACCGCCTCTCTGTTGGCAATAGGTAAATGGTTAGGATTTCCCAAAGCTCTTCTCAGTTAAATTCTGGTAGAGCCCTGAAAATAATCTGGAAGACCCAAATCCCTATCAGGGAACAATACAGATGGCTCCTAAAAAGGTATTCTTTAAGACAGGGTTTTTCAACCTTTTCGCCCATTGTACCACTTTTAGGATATGGCAATATCCAAGTACCACCAGTCGCCCAGAAAGGTGTCAAAAACTTGATGACCAAAAAAAAAAAAAAGAAAAAAAGTGATGAAGTACAGGTAGTCCTCGACTTACAACAGTTCGCTTAGTAACTGTTCGAAGTTACAATGGTACTGAAAAAAGTGCCCCTCAAGCCACAGCTGAGCAAGACACCTGCCTGCCCACCCAGCGGCACTCTTCCTCCTGTCCAAGGTTTTCATTGTTGTGAGCATTTCTGTTGAGGATTGGCAGCGGGGGTGGGGTGGGGGGTTTTTTTGGTTTTTATTCCCCCCGTCTGCTGGGTGGTTGCAGCCGGTTTTGGTCACTTCACATGACCTTGGGACACTGTGACCATCATAAATATGAATCAGTTGCCAAGCATCTGAATGTAAATCACAAGACCCTGGAGATGCTGCAACATTCCAGCTGATTGGCGCTTCTTCTGGGCTCAGCAGAAGCGCCAGGATCAGCGCTGAGCTCCAGCTGATCGGCGCTTCTTCTGGGCTCAGCAGAAGCGTCAGGATCAGTGCTGCTTTCCAGCTGATTGGTGCTTCTTCAGGGCTCAACAGAAGCACCAGGATCAGCACCGAGCTCCAGCTGGAGACTGGCGCTGATCCTGGCGCTTCCACTGAGCCCTGACAGCCTCGAAGAAGTGCCGATCAGCTGGAAAGCGGCACTGATCCTGGCGCTTCCGCTGAGCCCTGACAGCCTTGCAGCTCCAGCCATCTCTCGCTCAGGCTTGTGTGGTGCTGCCACCAGTTCAGCTCATTCCTCTCCCCCGCTACTTTTCTAAGATGGTCGTGTACTACCTGCCAGGTGCTAATGTACCCCAGGTGGTACCCATACCACTGGTTGAAAAGCCCTGCTTTAAGAGTACAGCTGTGTTTCTTTGTTCAACCACTTAGGAGAGCAGTTTTCCCATCTAGAATTTTCCCCCTGGAATTTGTACATAAAAGACTATAGAACAATCGATGACTGTGAATAGGCCTGTACTTTATTTGGAGTATGACAGTTATACAGTCTTCTCCAATGACTAAAAATTAGTACCGGATTTGTTAATATGAGGGTGATGGGCTTCATCCTACTAATCTCAAAATCTTGGCAAAGGCATCGTTTTGCCACTTTTGAAACCAGCTCGGTTCATTTCTCAACATGGCTTAGCTGGCACACAATAAGGGATGTATAAAATTTACCATTCTAGGAACAGAACATTCCAGATTTTCTTCCAAACCATAGAAATTCTGGAGGTGTGCTCGTTGTTTTTCAGAAGAAAATCTTCTGAGGAGAAGAAAAAAAAAAAGATTGTGATGCAGTCCCATTTTTTTTTTTAGAAAGATCAGTCATCAGTAACAGGCTCCAGAACAATTGAATCAATATGGTCTGGAAGAAACATGGAACCTTCTGGCATTCCCCAGAACATTCAGTCTCTGGAATGGTACATTTTGCACATGCCAGCTCACAACTTCACTGAAGGAATGATGCATGTAAAATTCACCTCACAGAGGGGGGAAAAAAAGGAATAGAAAACTTACTGAGGCCCTTTTCCTTGTTACCTGTCTGACTTGTACAGGGAGTTGATGGAGGGTTCCAGCCGTTCCTCGGGATCGCCCTTCATGCCTTTTTCCTGGTTCACAGACAGTGGAAAAGGCTCAGCCTCTTCAGGGAGCACAGCTTCTCCTACCTCTTCCCCCAAGAACGAGGCCTTCAGCTGCAAGAAATCTGCCTCCCAGGTTTCAAAACCATGTATATTAAGGGGGAGAGCTGGAACCTCATAGGGGCTATCTGCCAGACTAGGCTAAAATGGGGCTGGATAAGTCCAGCATGTTGTGGGAACCAAGGCATTGCCTTAGCATATTGTGCAAATCAGGGCTTCATATAAAGCAGTGGTTCTCAACCTTTTAAATGCCGCAACCCCCAACCGGTCATAAGTCGAGGACTAAACCGGTCGTAAGTTGAGGACTAAACCGGTCGTAAGTCAAGGACTACCCAACCGGTCGTAAGTCGAGGACTTTCCCTGCCCGGGACGCCGCGCATGCGTGGTTCCGCCCCCTGCGCCGGCCGAGGCGTAGCTGGCAAGTGGCAGAGACGGAGCAGGCCGACCACCAGCTGGCCCAGCCCAAGGGAGGTAAGGCACCCGCCGGAAAAGGGGAAAAAAATGGCGGACAGCCTTGCTTGGCGACCCCCGTGAAATGGTCGATCGACTCCAAATGGGGTCGCAACCCATAGGTTGAGAACCGCTGATATAAAGCCTTTAAATATACTATGCTATCTGAGGGAAAAAGAGAGGGAATACTTGATGTATTGATTGTACTATGTATACTGTATATGTTTTGTTTTAGGATGTTTGATTACCCCAGCACCACGGTGTGTCCTGAATATGTTGCTTTAAGAAATTAAAAAACCAATAAAATTTGTTTTTTTTGTTTGTTTTTTTTTAAAAAAGGCTTTATATAAAGCCATGATACATTTTATTTCTTGGGGCCCATCATGACATATGAACACAGCAGCTGTGTTTTATTTATCTTATGTGGATCCTGCCTTAGAGCTAATGCAATGAGGCTGTTCAATAACAGTACTGAATGGGAACAGGAATGAAGAAGTGGATCTTTTATTTAAAATGTTTTGAAACCATCACTTTTTAAGAGAAAAGCGATTAGACGAGACAGCTCTCTGCTTTTGGCCTATGGGAAGTTTTTTTTTTCTTACATTAAAAACTGAAGGGTTGACTTGGATAATTCCCCAGACGTACAGGTAGTCCTTGACTTATGACCATAATTGAGCTCAAAATTTCTGTTGCTAAATGAAACATTAAGTGAATTTTGCCAGCTTTTTTATGTCCTTTCTTCTGCAGTTGTTAAGTTAGTAACATGGTTGTTAAGAGAGAATCTGGCTTCCCCATTGTTTTTGCTTGTAAGAAGGTTGCAAAAGGGGATCACATGACCTTGGGACAATACAACTGTTCTAAATATGAACCAGTTATCAAGCATCCGAATCTTGATCACATAACTATGGGGATTCTGCAATGGTCATTAAGTGTGAAAAATGGTCATAAGTCATTTTTTCAATGCTGTTGTAATTTTGAACGGTCACTAAATGAACTGTTGTAAGTCAAGGACTACCTGTGCAAAATGTTAAGAGGTATGTTTGCTTTTCTTGGCAATTTTCTCATCCGCACCCTCTGTGCTTAAGGAGATAGATACTGCTCTCAGCTTCTCTAATTCTGCTTTTTTGCCAGGAATCCACCCTAAGTGATGACTCCACCCCTCCCAGCAGCAGTCCTAAGACCTTGAGCATGGCTCTGCCAGAGACCAAGTGTTCCTATCCATACCATACACTGTCACAATCATCTGATGAGGTTAGTCCCTTAGTTTTCAAACTCTGCAGAATAATACTGTAATTCCTCTTTTGCCTGTTCAACCTTCATGCTTCATGCGGACTAGACATTTATTTTTATAGTGCATTGCTTTTGAGCACTGAATTCATCCCACCACAAGTCAGCCATTCAAGTTGCTATCTCTGTTGAAACAAGTGAATAAGTATTAATATACTAGTATGTTTAATATCACTTGGGTTATTAGAAACTACATGATTTAATTGGGTGTCATTCCAACATAAAATGGTAATACAACTGTGAATAATGAGAAGCTGAATTTATAGAAATTGGGTCATAGCCTGTGGTTATTCTCTGCATCCCATAGGGAGAGTTATCCAACTGATGTAATTAGTGTGATTATAACCTGTATGATGTTAAAAAAAGGAAGAGACCTTATCCTTTTGCAATCATTCAGTGATGAAGGATGTACGCTGCATGTAATAATGTAGTTATTTCTAGACCCAGCAAGGACTGCTGCAACCAAGTGAGGAGCAAATACAGGGACACTACACAAATGATATAACCTTTAGCAATGTACTTGAAGTTGTATGATTAGAAAAAAAAAACCTGGATAACTGCAAAGAGTGATCTTTCTTTTGTAATTGCAGAGTAAAAGATAACTTTGTAATTCAGCTTATATTTTCTGCAAAGGAAATCAGAAGCTGCTTGTTTAGATTTCCTTTTATTCTTTCTTTCGGCACTTTTATCTTTATTTTCTTTTCTCTGTTTTCTGCCTTTACTTTTCAATAGTTTGCATTTTTTATTTTTTAAAACTTTCAATAAAAATGATAAAATGGAAGGAAAAAGCTTGTACAGAACCCCATTCATCATTTCGTGCATGCAAAGAAAAAAAAATAACATCAAAGAAAGACATAATTGTGGGTACACAAATACCTTTTTGCATGTGTTGGGGTTTGGGGTTTTATTGATTTTGGATATGTGAAACTGTTGATAATGAGGGTTATCTAAAGCATAGAATATTGATACATTACTGAAGAAGAAAGAATAGTATCAGCACAGTAGCTGCCATGATTACATTATCAACAACAAAGATAGCATAATTTCTACCACATTCTTCCATTAGAACATCTTGAAATGGTGTAGATGAAGGCATCCCTAGAAGGTTTTGATTGACAAGTGATGAACCACATGTCATGATAAAAGATGTCAGAACATAAGTATGCAAGGGAGAGATTTGTATCAAGATGTTGTAGGACTTGTATTCTGACATCATTTTGATATAATTGTAGTTTGCTGTGGATCCCTGTGATTATAGAGAAAGCAAATAAGTATTTTCCCAATAATTTTAAAAGGAGTTAAAGTTTATGAACGGTGCCCCCTCAAAATGGCTGACTAGATGTGATGCCAGGAAGTTTAGACTTCACATATAAAGTACAAGAATTACTGACAACATCAGATTCCACCTTCTTTCTCTTTCTTCCCCTACAAACAATCTTCCCTGAAGTTTCTGGATGAGCCTCTGAGTGCAGCTTCAATGTGGAGCAGCCAGAAAGTGGGCCAGTGGCTGGAGAGTTTGAACCTGGAACAGTACATGGCAGAATTCGCTGTTCAAGATGTGGATGGACAACAGTTGCTGCTCCTTGATGGAGCCAAGCTGAAGGTAACGGCGAAGATGATTCTCTGAAAATGGGCCTTTGAAAGATAGATAGATCTGTTTATGGAGATTGCAGATGAAATGCTGTTTGGGGGAAAAAAAGGCCCTCTAGTCCATATTTTTGGTTCTACAAGTACAAACTTAGCACTGATAGAACAAGTTGTACTCTAGTAGAAAATGTTCGATATTTATGTAAGCGCAGATCTTAAATATAGGCACTTTTATTAGCAAGTGCTTCAAGCATTTTTCTCCAAATGGATTCCAAGTTGATAAACTTTTAGAAAAAGATCTGGATTATTTAAACATCCAAGTCATATTTGAAATGCAAGGAATCATAGGAAGATAGCATTATATACCAGATCAGATTCTTTATCCATTTAGCCTAGGATTGTCAATTTCAGATGCAGTCTACAAATCAATCCTTTTGCTGCTGAAGTATGAATTATTTGTTCATTAGAAACCGCAGTAATTTAAGGGCCCACAAGAACGTGCACTAAGTTTCCTCTGCATGACTTGATTTTACAGCTATATCCTTCCTCCATTTCCACAGGCACTTGGTGTCAGCAACTCTCATGATCGGTCTCTTTTAAAAAGAAAGCTGAAGGAGCTGAATGCAGCTGTCGAGAAAGAGAAGAAAGCCCAGGAAAAGATGGAGAAGCAGAAAGAAAAACAGAAAAAGAAAGAACAGGAACAGAGGAAGAGTTAAGCAAAGAGGAGAAGGGGGGAATTACCATTTCCCAACATAGGCTTAGACTCATTTTCCCCTATTCCTATGGAGCATCTCTGGAATGAAGGGGATGGACATCAGCATTCAGGAAAAGGGAGAGCAAGATGCAAGCATGGTCCTATCAAAGGTTATGGGTTTGGGTGGGACATTGGGCGAAGCTGAACTTGCTCTGGGACTAGATAATGGTGACACCAGCAGTAGGAGCTTGGCACATCACTAATGTTGGATTGGCCACAAGGGACAGAAAAGACAAAGTTGATGCAAATAGTATCTCCTCTACTATGCCAGGACAATCCAACTGCACTTTCAGGGGATCAGCAAGACTCCCTTCTGCCAGTGGTGCAACGTGGAGGTGGGTGATGATGCTATCTCCCCAGCCCCTGCTCTGTGTAATACCTTCAGATGACACGGCTATATCTCTATATTTCCCTGTTGATCTTATTCCTCTACACAAAATTGCTCACCTCAAAGGCTTTGATGGGCTCATATTCTGTGTCAGTTAGATATCCCATCACATCCTCCCGCCATTTACCAGGGGAACATAGCTGCCTTGCAAGACACAAACAAGGGACACACAGACATGCATGCACACACATACACAAACACTCTCAAAACACAAGGTTGAGACAATTGCATAAGTTTCTTTTAGGTTCCCATCTACCTCCCTCCCTCCCTCTGCACCAGGAGGGCAAAGCAATCTTTGCCCATTCTTCGCATATGCCTACAGAATGATATTGCTGGGAGTGGATGGGTAGGTTGCTCACCACTTAAGAGACCAAACTTATATGGGGGGAGGAGGAGCTTTAGATGCCTGGCAATATACAACAAAGAATCACGGTGGAATAAAAGAAATGTTGCATTGTCGGCTGGTTTTGTGCATTAAAGTTATTGCACAGATAAGTGGAAGGGCTCCCCTTCTCCCCGTTATTTCCTAATAGTCTCATGCTGGCAGGACCGCTTTAAGGTTGTTTCAAAAGGAGAGGGCAATGGCATAATCTGACACTTCAAAAAGACCATTTTTTTTCTTAATACTGAATTTCTTTGACTCATTAAGAGGACATTCCATTTTCTTCTTTGAGTTTTCTGGGGGGAAGGGGGAAGGGAAGAAAGCTGGGCATATGGGAGAAAGAAACCAATGCATAAAATGCTTTCCCTCACCCTGAGAGAAAGGGCAAGCAGAGCACTTACTAACCTCAGAGGTTTTGCATCTTATTTCAGAATATTATTTCGTATTTACTATGAAAGTGGAAGTCAGAATGAAAGGAAATTAAAACTACTTCACTGCATATATTCCACTATAAGGTCTGTTCTCAGATGCCTTCTGAAAATTTAGGTTTGTTTTATCAAATTGGCACATAATATTCGCACACAGGGCAACCAGTGCATGTCTGCAACCTGCAGCCCATCATGCAGTGAGACACACACACACACACACACACCCTGCTCACTTTCTGTCTCATTTTGCTGAATGTGCAATAACCTTGTGGGATTGGAGGTGCTCTCTAAACCTTTCTGGGATATTGCTGATGAAAAACAAACTGTGTTCTGTTAAGAGAATGTAGGTGGCTCAGGGGAAATGCACTTTGCCTTTCCCGTGCTTTTAAATTGCATGGACAACTCAGCTCATATTTGCAGCTCCTTCCCTCTTCTGGAAGGAGCAGAACAGCAATATTTAGACTCTTGTCTTTTCAACTTGGGGAGGTTCTACGGCTTAAAATTGATGCTTTAAATTTTGTAAAGTGCCACTTGTTCCAAGAAAGGCAAACTATCCAGTTCCAGTCATTGCACAGATCTGCTCCTCAATATAGCCATCCGTTGAATTTCTCTCACAACTGTGTTATGCCAGTCTTGAATTACATTCTACTACTTCACAGAAGCCTATAAACACCCACACTCAGGACTGTGCAGAGATGTCTGAGCCCACATTGATCTAAATCTCTAGAAAGAACTGGTTTGTTCCCAGTTAGCAAAGGGGAAAATAAATCTCCATTCTTATTAGGAAGCTTCTCCCAAGATAAGTTTTTCAAAAGGTGAACTGTAGAAATCAATAACTATAATGCACAACCCTTCCCACCTAGGCCACTAACTATCAAGAGTTTCTGTAGAAATACAGAAATATGAAAAAACTCGAACTAAAATTTGCAACTGTGGAAGGAACATGCACCTCATATTTGTTTAGGTGTTGCTCCCTAGAGAGGGAAGGATGGATCAACTGAGACTGCAGAGTTTGTCTTCATTAAGAGGACATTCTGTTTTCTTCCTGGAGTTGACTTTCTTTGGGTCAGTTTTCAAATTAAAGAATCCTCAGTGGATTCTAAGAAACCTGCAACCCATAATCACAGGCTTCACTCTTCTTGTTTTGTTTCATTGTTTATGGATATTAACTGTCCCTCAGTCCCTACTCTCTGAAACGTCTTAAAAGCTCTCAGTGCTTTGGGCAGTTGGACAGCAACCTGTCTCTTTTTGTCCAAACTCAGTCTTTCTGCCAGGATCCTGCATTCTGTAGAGAACTTCCCCCATAGATTCATCACCCAGATATCTGTTGCAGTTGTGGGAACTGTAGGGTCATTCTGAATTGAGGGCAGACCTATTAGAAAACAGAACCTCTATCACAGTGCTTATACTGACAAGAACCAGAAAGCCAAAAGGCCCCTATCCCGCCTTTCCTTGGGTGCAACTCCTGCTCTACCACTATTTCTCAGCTAACGTAACTGTACAATGACAAATATGAAGCAATACTTTGCAGACATTTTTAAATAGGGATAGTAAAAACAGAATAAAAATCTGTCCTGACTTATCAAAACTGCTAGATTTGTGCTTTGACCAAAGCCCAAAGGGTCTTGGCAAAAGATCCAAGATATTTGGAGGGAATATATTGACTTGGAAATTGGGGCCCATTTTATCCCTGAGAAACCAATGATGGCATAATGATGGCATTTACCTTCCCATCTCAGCCCAACATTTTACTTCCTTCATTGCTAAATGTTCATGCAAAACAGGGGGAAGCAACAGATATTGCAATAAAGCCACTATGTGCTTATGCATATTGCACACAATATTTTCTTTTTAATTTCTACTTTGCTCTAAAGTATTGCCATATGTACCTTTGCATATTCATAAAAGAATATTCTCCTACTGTCTGAATCTCTGTAATGACTGACCTCTGCCCACACAGCAGGGACTGCTGGCAAATCTAGCCTGGTTCATCTTCAGAACTTGAAGTGTCAAACAGCTCTGTGATTTATGTATAAAATATTTAATATATGCAATTTTAAAAAGGCAACCACTCTCTTTCTCCCCCACACATACATTAGTAATCCCTGCCTCAAGTCCTGAACATTGTGAAGTTGACCATTTCACCATAAGCTGCCTTTGTGTATTTGGAAATACCACTTGTTTAGACAGTAACATCTAGGAATCCTTTATTTATGGGAAATTATTTAGATTAAAACTTTGTTCTTTAAACTTTCGTTCTTTAAAAAAAAATCATAGCAAATAACATTCTAGGGAAAGGTCATCCTAAGGTGAACCATTGTTCCAAAATTACTCCTATGTAAATAATAAAACAGCATCACCTTGCCAGCTTCCTGCCTTGAACATGACCTTCCATGAACAGGTTGGCAGGCATTGGATGCCAGTTTGAAAAATGGCCCCAAACTTTGAAAGAGAACGACTCAATGATTGTACTGTATCCAGCATGGGAATATCTTGGCACTGACCATGTCACGTACTTCTCCCTAAATACACAATATCTCAAGACATTTTGCAAAGTATAGGGACTTGAAAAAGAGACAGAGGGAGGATGCTTCCTCAAGGATGCTCCTGCAGTTAAGGAAACATTGCATCAATTTGCACATGCTCCAAAACAATGGAATAAGGTGGGGTGTTTGTTACTGACCTTGTTCCAAATTGAGAAGAAAAAAGAAATATTTAACTGCTTGGCTCAGTGCTAGTGCGAGATATTCCTTAGGGTTCCTCTGTCCACAGAAGAAAAGGCTCTGCCATTTTTGGCCAGCAGGCCTGAGAGCCTTCTTGTGTTCCTTCAAGGGACTAGGAGGGAAGCTGCTGCTTTTCTGTTGATCAAGTTGACAAAGCAAACAACACCTGATTCTCCCTAAAATAGGCCTTGCATGAAATGTTTCTTGTAACATTTTATTATGCCACTTGCTTTAGTTCCCACAAGAGTGGACAACCTGAGGCCTCAGGACTATATAGGGTTTTTGAAGACTTTTTAAAAAAAAAAATACTCAAGATGCTCTCCCAATCATAATTGCTAAAAAAAACAGTGGCCCAGTTTGTCATTTCAACTTGAGAAACTTTAAGGTAGGCTGAACACAATTTTACAAAATAAAAAAGGTTCTCACCCAAAAAACACCCTCCTTCCCCCTATGAAAATCTTGCCTTGAACTGTATGTCTTATAATTCAAGTTGAACATTTAATATAAACTTCTAAAAATGCAAATATTCTTCTAATGACTTTAATCTCTCATAAATTGACAGTGAAGTGATTAAGGCATCAGGCTAGAAACTGGGAAACCATGAGTTCTAATCCTGTCTTGAGCATAAAGCCAGCTGGCTGATCTTGGGCCAATCATTTCACTCAGCCCTAGAAAGGAGGCAATGGCAAATTACTTCTGAAACATTTGCCAAGTAAACTGCAGAGGTTTGTCTGGGCAGTCCCCAAGAATCGGACATCATTGAACAGAGGAATTTTAAAAAGGAATAGTCTATATGAGCTACTTGGCTAAATTTTCCCCCTTACTCTTAAATAGCGAAGGAGTTATTCCTCAGAGAGCTATGGAAAAAGGAGGCTTTGAAGGAAGTAAGGAATGTTGAGTAAGGTAACCGATAAGAGTATTTATAGCTCAGGGTTGAACTGTGGGATGATTGCTACTCTATGAGCTTCATTGTTTTCTTGCAGATATTTCATTACCAAATTAGATAACATCATAGTAGGAGGGAGTGGGGTTTGCTCTTATTTTAAGTAATGTAAGTAAAGTCTGAAAGCCAACTTGGCAACTCTGGGCAAGTCAGCCTAACCCACCTCATAGGGTTGTTTTGAGGAAACAAGGAGGAAGGAATATTAGACATGTTTGTAGTTTTGAGTTATTTATAAAAAGCAACACAGGAGGACAAAAACAAATAAGTACAAATTTAAGCCCATCATTCCTAAGTGGGGGAGCAACGTTTTTCAGGACTTAGGAAGGAATCTAACCCATACAGGTTTCCAAGTATGGTGAATAATGGCGAAGTGGCAATAAGATTTGTTCTGGCTTTGTACAGTGCTCAATGTAAGCATCTTGTTTCTCTCACAGCTAATTTTTCTTTGGGATCTAATCATCCCCTCAACCAGGTCTCCCTAATCTTCCCTTGCACACATTTCCTTTGTGGAAGCCCAATCTCTTGCTTTAAATCTAACACCCAGCCCTATTTGTTGTTGATGTTGCATATCCTTAATAAATTTTAAGCACTACCTAAATAGGTATCTGGTCAGAGATGCAATCTGGGAATCTGCCTTACAAGACCTGTGAATCTGGTGTGCAAATTATGTATCACACATGAGCATCACATAAGGTGTGTATATGCCAATTGCAAGTTTAAAAAATCCAAATGCTGTGCAGTATGATTGCACATAAAGACACCATCCAAAAAAGGAAGAGGAAACACAGTATTCTAAATATTTTTTAAAATTGTGTCTTGGGGAAAAGGAGAAGGGATAGCTATGGTAAGTGGAGTTTTTGCACAAAAGAGCTTTGTAAGTCAGTACCAAATTGACAAAGGCTTTACAGAGTGATTTTCAGTAAATGAGGTGAAGGTGATCCAGTGAATTTTAATCAGCAGAAAAGGAGAAAGGGATTTCTCTTCTTTTGGCCTTGCTTCTAAAAGCCTAACCGAGGGGAAGAAAACTTGGTGGTAAACACCAAATAAAGAAAGTAACTGATAGATCAGCCTGGATTGGGAAGGGCATACCTAGTTGTCAGAGAGACAGCCTCATACATTTTATCCATGGTCATGCCCTTCAAAATATAAGTCTTTTATGCCTTTTAATAACATTTGTTAGTCAGAAAAGGCGCTACCAAACTCCTCCTGATTTGTTGCTATTATAAACTAATACAACTCTCCTTCTACAATATCCTTCCAAGAAAATGGTAAAGTTGCCACCAGCCAAAATGCTGCCTAACTCTGCCTAAGGAGAAAATGGACAATTTCCAGATGTAGCCACATCCACAGCAGATGAAGTTTCACCAAAATAATGAAATGTGTATTGTGATGACACAAGATAAGCCCTGCCCCTTAGTACCTGCATATGAGGTTGTGATCTAAGTACAAAAGATAATTTCATTTGCATTGCAACATCATGACACACAGATTGTCATTTGCCCTCCTCGTGCTGCCACCTCAGATGCCCATACCTAGATGTTTTCCCTGGAGGATTTTGCAACCGTTTATTGATTAGGAGGAGGAAGAAAGGCAAGTCAATTCACATGGGCAAAATTTCTCTTTCCTCTTCCAATTCAAAGCTTTGTGACATGTGGTCCTCCATAATTACAATTATTCTTAGCCCCATGCCCACTGATGAAAGATTACAAGAAAGAAGCTCAAGACCAACTCTTATCCAAATTTTATGTGATTCACATATATCTCCACTAGGTGTCATCATAACATGTTTGAGTAATAAACATCTCTCCTACTCATATCAGAAGCCAGCAATACTGAGGACAGCTGCATCCTGCATAATTGAAGACAACATGTTATGAATCAAGAGACATAATTCAGGAACAAAGGTGAGCTTCAAGCACACAAGTAGAATGCATGTTGTTTTACTACCATGTACTACTATTGATGCCAATGAAATCAAGTTATACAACCAGGAAGATATATTTAAATTTAATGTTTTTTTTCTTAGCTCATCAAAAAAAAATTGATACTATAATACTGTAGCAGCAATGGGACCTTGGCACATATCTTGTTCCTCCCAAAGAATTAAAAGTACATTTAAGCATACAAACACAGGCCCTTTCCTGGTCAAAGTGCCCAGCACAGAGGATGGGGCAGTGACAGAAGGGTGGTTTATTACTACTTAAAATGGTAAACAGGCGAGTGCAACTCTGGGGGATTTGGGCAGACCCCTTAAGCATAACATCTGCTTAGAACAATAGCACAGGATAAAAATAGAAGGCCGAAGCAGTTTTCCGCCTACAAAACAGTTCCACTTGTTTTGAAATGGGGATTAGAAAAGTGAGATCATAGCAAAGAGCGGCTGGAAAGCAAACAGCTGCCAAAGGAGTGGGGTGGGTGGGCTGGGGGGGGGTCTATACAAGAAGGGAGGAGAGAGCTTCTCCCTGTATCCATAACATAACTGATTGCCTCTGAGTTTCTTGGCTAAAAAGCCCCTTTTTTGCCCATAGCTTCTAAGCACTGGAGACATTTGAACCAGAAATATATCCTACAAATAAATATATTCCGTTTATTCTGTTGCAGCTGGAGGACAGGAATGAAGCTTTCAGTGTTCCCAATTTACTCTTCAACAGACTCTTTCTTTGGCATTTCTTCTGCCTCCAGTTTTCTCCCATAAGCCACCCAATCCACTCCCCAAATGTATCACAATACTTTTTCTGTGGGGAGGAGTATCTCCTCCAAAATAAGCAGGACCTAAGGATCTATATTCCATCACAAGCCAGTCCAGGAATTGAGCCATGGTGAGCAAAAGTGCAAGTAGTAAATGAAACAAACAAGCACGAAACCATAAATCTCAAACCATCTGCAATGCTAGCAAAACCTTTTCCTTAGGTCTCAATGTATCTAGTGCAATCTAAGTCTGATTCTTCCAGGGCTAAAATTCCTGGTTCTTGTGCTGCTTTCCTCAACTTGCCTGAGATTCAGACTTGTATTGTGAAAAGCACACAGAACATAATGCAAAAATATCTACCACTGAGAGAATATTTCTTACTTCCAGAGCAATATACTAAGAAATAAGCCTGTGTTTTCTAATGTCCTTGGCTCTTTGCAATAGATGCACTGAACTCTGCCATCCCTATGTCATGTTTTAAACTTCTTTGTGCCTTCTGCTTGGATCTTGGTTCACCTGAAGAAATGCAACATAATCACATCCACACTTTTAGATTCTTCTTTTCTCTCTTCTTGCTTCCCGATTTTTCTCAACATATTAATGCTTAGTGGTCAAGTTCTCTCTGCTTCATGATTACAATGCAAACATAATAAAAAGGTGATGTGCGCAAATATTAAAATAGGAACAAAAGGAGATCCTTCAGAGCCTTCCAATCCAATAGATCAAAAGGCAGGACTGTAGTGAGGCAAAGAAATTCCATGCAGAGTTATGTTGATCTAGACTACACATTTCTGAAAAGAAATCTGAGAAAGTGACCAGGATGCTGTCTAACAGGTGAAATGGCCAGGCAGCCAAGGGGAATACTCCACAGAGGTCTTACAACACAAGGTGGGATTTATGCTGGTGATTATCATTTGTTTCTTTTTCTCCCCTCACCAAAGTTTGGTTTTTCCCCTTCAGAAGCAGGGTAGTGCCCTTTCTGGTAACAGAGAGGCTAGCTTAGGTGACTCGATAGGTGGACGTGTTCTTGGGCTCCGTACTGGGCACACACCAGTCATCTGCCTCCTGGATGGTCTGATAGTGACGCCATGCGGACTTGTTATACACTGGAAGCCTTTCCACAGAGTCTGTTGACAAGGCCTAGAAGGATGTAACATAGATTAGGATGCAGTTTTGATAAAATCACATGCAGTGACCCACCTGGTATCACTGGCAGATTGTCTGCTTTTATTTTTAGGTAAGGCAAATGATCTCAGGAATGAGAGGCAGAATGAGTAGGAAATAGGGACATGGGACTGGGACTGGGAATATGAGCAGGAAATGAGCAAGACACCAACTCACTTTCAAATAGATGACAGCATCTGTTCCAAATCCTTCCATGGAGAATAACTGAAGGTCACCTTGGAAATACTTGGCATAGAGTCTAGAGATAGGTAGCCCATAGCCAAAGCCGGCCTTGTTTTTGAAAGAAGAAGAAAAAAATGGGTTATTCATTGTCAATAACACCACATTGTTAAGCATGCTTGTTACTTACCTCAGGAGCAGTGTTTCTCAACTTCAGCAGCTTTAAGATGTTTGGATTCAACTCCCAGCATTCCCCAGCCAGATCTTAGGAGGGGACGATCATGGCTGGCACGCTGGGAATGTTGGGAATTGAAGTCCACACATTTTAAAGTTGCTGAAATTGAGAAACGCCGCTTTGAAGAATTAGTTCTGTGCAGTCTTATGAGTCCTATTATGCATCCCTAACTTCGTTGGCATGAAGCACACCGGGAGCCAAGATGGTTGTCACAACTGGTGATTCACCACTGCAAACACACCCACTTACAAAAATATAAAGAAATGAGGGAGACCAGGGGATTCCAAATTTTATTTGAGCAATGGTGATGGGGAAGGGGATGTTTAGTCCTTCTCTTCCCTGCCATTTTCATGTTATAAATGGTTCCCCAACCTTAATTTTAGTCTTGATAAGGAGAAAAAGTAGCTACTTTTATTCTTTTCCCTCACAATGTTGTAAGTTCTGAACAATTCAAATCATGAAGATGGCATGAAAAAAAGAGATAATGAACTTCCCCTCCCCCAGATATAATTTTAAGTCTTATTTTACTGTCACCTATATAATTTTAAGTCTTATTTTACTGTGGCTTTCTTCCACATATTGTTCTCAGAATTTAATTAGAAATAAATAATATTTTTCTTTCCTTACAGTCCTATTGCTCTAACATCAGAACATTTAAAGTGATCCCCACTTTATCCCTTTGATGATCTTTTATATTTGATCCCATTTCTGCAGTGATTTCTCTTAAGACTGATAAAGCACAGATTTCTACTGGTCACTGGCAAAGGACACTTTAAGGCAACATTTATATTTTAAAAAATCAAATTGTTTGAAGCCAACTGCCATGACTTTTTAAAAGACTGTTTGCAATACTAAATGGCTTGACATCCACAACTTTGGCCCACTTTATAACACATACCAGGGGTGTCCCTCCGGAGCCCAGCTCTGGTTTGGGTGCTGTGGAATATAAGTAGCTGAAGAGTCGATCAATCTTGCGGAGAGGAACCCCACCGCCTCGGTCACTCATCTGCTCCACAACAGAAGGATTAAAAAAAACAGATACAGGCAGAAGTTGTACAGGGAGGGAATGGAGCTAGGAAAGCCATGCACCCTTATTTTCACAGACCAGATCTTCATTTGAGGAGCTTTTCTTTAAGGAAACCAATTAGCTGGCAGTACCTAACTGGCTATAGCCAGTCTTGAAAAATGAAAGCGGGTGCGCACACACACACAACACAACACACACACACATTGACAAATCATTGCATATTGCTGCCAAGAAAACCTCATTGTGTCAATGAAGTCTCCAGATATGGGGTCTGACTCTAATCAGAATTTACATTTATATTTAAAGAGGTAACTAACAAGTCCAATTAAAGGTTGAGAGAGAGAGACAGACAGAGAGCGAGAGGGAGATAGGTAGATAGGTAGATAGATAGATAGATAGATAGATAGAGAGAGAGAGAGAGAGAGAGAGAGAGAGAGAGAGAGAGAGAGAACCAGAAGTGAATTTGTCTTTCACCAGACTGAGCAAGCAAACAGAGTATATGGACCCAGCCTTCTGTTCTACAATGATGTGTTTTGCATTCCTATTTAAATTATAATAATTATTTCCAAGTTTGCATTTTTACATCTAATTTACGCAAATTTATGCAAATTGATTTTCTTCTTTATTGTCTTTTTTGACAGTACTGAATTAAGTAAAAACATCTTGATATCACGATCAAGCCAAGACAGTACAAGCTGAACAGAAACTAGAATAATGTGGTGCTTAGAAGTAACAGACTCCAATGTAACGACCAGAGCAGCAGTTCAGGACCTGTCTGGCCCAGATCCAAAACTTGTTATCAAATTGTTTATGCTGATACCTTTTATCATGCAAACGGCCAATCACAGAAGCCTGTAATATTCATTCCTTCCAAACCATCCAGTTGTATTTTTTTGTATTATGTTTATATTCTGTTTTTTTTTCTAGGATGGCTTTTTCCAACCAGAATGTCCTGCAAACAGGTGGGCTCCCAGCATTCGCTACTTAGGGAGTCGCTTCGCTGATTGGGAAATTCTGAGGATGAATTCGACACATTCAGAGGATGTCTGTTTGGGAAAGCAACATTTATGATTCTTTCTCCTCGGCTCTATTTTACCCTCACAATTATTCAGTAACTCAAATTATATTGAGAAATAGTAACTGGGTCACGGTCACCCAGGATTTGTAGCTGAGTCAATAACTGTATTTCTGTTCTCATTTGCTTTCTCACTTTGGAGAGAATTGGATGTGAGTGATGGAGAAACCTTCTTCTCTCCTAGAAACTTGGGACTTTGAATATGAAACCAGAAATTGTAAGAAAACTATGAAACAGAGTGATATTCTTTTACTGCCTCGCAAACCACTAGTAGCTGCAGCTTCTGCCTCGCCTGTTCACTATTGTATATCCTTCTTCTTCTATCGGTTCACTTGCCATGATGGAGAGATCCTCCTGGCCCAAAGCCACCATCACTTTGATGGGTGGCAATGTGGGGCTGGACTCGTGGCTTTCTACAGTGGCCCTCATGGCATTCTGGAAGACAACAGGAGAAAAAGAGAAATACGTTAGAATGCTCTAATGAACGTCCCCGGGCCCAGCAAGGCCCTCTATGTACTTATTCTTTAAAATTATTAGGGTTGCCAGGTGTCCACTATTTGAGCGGACAGTCCACTTTTTTCACATTATGTTCACTATTTTTTTTCACAAAATAGTGGACATTTTTTTTATTCAAAAGCTTTATGATAGAATGGTACGTAATCTAAAGCTGTACAGTCTACTTTTTTTACTACTTAACCCCCCCCCCCGCTTGTCCGCTATTTTTTGGAAGCAGACCTGGCAACCCTACAAATTATGAATTAAAAAACAGAAAGAGAATATAGAAATCATTTGGTCCAGGCCTGCAATACAGGCTGGAAATATGGCAAGCAGCTCAGAAAACCTTCCAGCCTCTGTTTAAATACCTCCAGTAAAGGATAATCTCTTTTACATTAGTCTTTGGCCAGATGTAGACACTGAGACTGGTGCTCTAGTTATAGCTTAGAGCTGTGTGCGAAGCCATCCTCTGCTTCATCGTCAAATAAATCTTGCTGTCAGGAACTCTTGTCTTAATGCTTAACCAACATCTATCTCTTGCAACTTCCCATTATGCTCCATTGGTTTTCTGTTGTTGTTGTTGTTGTTGTTGTTGTTGTTACAATTGTTCAGCATTCTAGAGCCATTGGATAGATCCAATCCTCAGTAAGCTATTTTCATGGCACCCTTCCACTTACTATTTCTTTCATAACATTTTTATTTTTCTGCAAAATAGAAGAGGCACTAACTGTGCTAGACACTAAGTTCTGCTTTCCTAAAGATCATCACTTCGGACATTAGAAGGAATTGGAGAGCTCAGGGGATGAAGCAGAAAGTTAGACTGGTTAATTAGGCCTTTGGCTTAATTAACTAGTTAATTATCTCATCTCAACATTCTATGGGCAATGGATGGAAGCTTCCAAGCATTTATGATGTGGCTGCTGGAACACAGGCGTACTAGCCTGAAGCATTTGTCAGAAGTTGCAAATGCTCAAATAGAAAATATGACTGAACAGAAAATCAAATACTTTTGAGTATCCACTACACAAGTGGGACCATATATGAGTTGGTATAGCTCTATGATCTTCGTGGAGTACCTAAATTCCTGAGTCACTCCTTATTGGGCAATCTCAAGGTAAAGACTAAAATTCCCCAAGGTGCTAGGATGATCCAATGTTGCATCTGAGATACTCTGACACTAAATGGAGCAGTACTCACTCACACACACACACACACACACACACACACCGTAATATTTGACCTCAAGTTATAGACCTGATTTCTGGCTTGAATAACAGCACCAAAACATTTTACAGAAACAGACTCCAACTCCAAGAGAATTACCTTGAACAGTTCAAAGAGCATGTGGTACAGGTGAGATGGAACATAGACCATGTGGATGGGTTGGTTGGGTTGATTAGCTAGAAGCAGAACAAAGGTAATTAAGATGGCACTTTATTATTTTGTTTCTGTTATTTTTTTGCCATATGCCAAACATCCATGCTCCTTGCTGCAATAATATAGAAGAAATAGGGTTCTTCAACACAAATTTGAAGTTCATAATCACATCAGTATGACTAGATGCACTAGTCATGACTGGTCCCATTACAAGTAGTCCTCAACTTATGGTCACAATTTAGCCCAAAATTGATGTTGCTAAGTGTGACAGTTGTTAAGTGAATTTTGCCCCATTTTACGACATTTCTTGACACAGTTGTTAAGTGAATCACTGCAGTTCTTAAGTTAATCACACGGTTGTTAAACGAATCTGGCTTCACCATTGACTTTGCTTGTCAGAAGGTTGCAAAAAGATGATCACATGGCACTGCAACTGTCATAAATATGAGTCAGTTGCCAAGCTTCTGAATTTTGAACATGTGATCATGGATATGCTGCAACGGTCATAAGTGAAAAATGGTCATAAGTCACTTTTTTCAGTGTCATTGTAACTTTGAACTGTCACTAAATGAACTGTTGTAAGTCGAGGACTACCTGCACTCTATAGTATCTTCATGCTAAAGTAAAGATGCCTCAGCCATATAACTAAGTGCAGAAAACTTCACAAGACGGGCAGCTTCCTCAAACTTCATTGGTCCTCTGCCTCCCCAGGCTTTTTGTTTGATTGTAAATTCTCAAACTTCTTTTGGTCAAGTAAATTATCAGGTTTACCTAACTTTCTGAAAAGTTTTACCTGATTTATTTTAATCATTTTTCCAAAGACACTTACATTCAGATACTCTGCCCAACACTGCAGTTTGGTTTCCTGATATGATTAGGCTATTTCAGAACTTTCCTTGGATGATTTCAACATTATGTTTACACATTTTGCCACCAAGTCAGGAATATTTACTTATCACATTTACCAAGTCCCCAAACTTTATATTATTCCACAATGAGGCTATCATATTCAAGCTGCAAAAATCTGGACAACTATTAGATGACAACAAAACAATACCAAAAAATCTTAAAATTTGGCTGTGTGATGATTGTCTGGATTTTTGCAGCTCAGATATAATAAATTTACTCCATCTGGTCTCTCTTTAGGATGATTTTCCATGCAAAACTATATCTATGGAACCCCCAGTTCTAAAAGACTCTTCAGATCAGGCAGTTGGTGTAAAACAGAAAAAAACATTTATATATATACATCTGCTGGTTTAGACCACGGGCCAATGTTTGTGCGCGTGTGTGTGTACGCACACATGTATGTTTGTATTTTTCTTTCCTTTGAAGTGCCAATTGGGGGCTATTGGGATTTTTATCTATACAAAGGTCAATGACTTATCTAATCCAACAGCCTGCTCTTGAAGTGAGCCAACCAGATACATTCAGAAAGCCAACAAGCAGATAAGTCATGAAGACAATAGTGAACCCTGACCACATGCAGTTGCTCCAGGCACAGATACCTAAGGCCATGATACCTTTGGTCATGAAGGTTTCATTTACCTATTTAACAATCACTGAAACTATTGATAAATTTCACTTTCAGAAGCTGAACTAAGCTGTAGACTTAGAGAAGGATGGATTACATGACTTTCATATCATTTATCTGTTGCCATAAAAAAAGAAGAAAGAGGTAGTGACTGATTTGAAAGCGAGGTAGTAAGAATTAAGCATCAGGCAAGGATTAAAGTTGTACAAGCTTAGGAGGCAAAGAATAATGATGCACAGCTCTCAACTAGTTTCCTGTCATTCACTAATTATGCATGGATTTTGGAAGAAATGCTGGAATGCTACTATTACCCATGTGAAATTTGTTGATTAAAACCAGAAATAATTGTGCTTTCTCAACCCAGCATTTTCAGGGACTCAAAGAACTAGCTTAAAGTAACATAAGACGATGCCTGTTGGTTTAAGCCAGGGAGCCATTCAGCCAAGCATCCTGTGTCAGGCAGTGACCAACAGCTGCAGCCAGGAAGTTCACAAGCACAGACAGAAGACAGAAGTCTCTCTACCACTGCTGCCCTCCAATAACTGCTATTTAAGATATGCTGCCTTGGATAAGATTCCAACATATCTGGAAGATACAGATTACCTGCAATAATCCAATCTCATTTTATGCTCTCCTGTATCTCCTCTTATTGCAGTTTTGGGGTATCAATTGTCCATACTATTTTGCTGTTAAAAAGGCAGTCACTGTCATCTGTTTTAAAAGGTAAGGCAAAAAAGAAAGAAGCCCAAAGGAAGGGAAAATGGGATTCTAGCAAAGCTTTAGTTGCCAAGCCACAACAATAACTCTAGAGTAGCTGCTTATCAAAGGCTCATCAGCTACTTACTATGCCACTTGTGAGGTGTTGTTCCACTGGCTAAATAGAAGAGGAAAAAATGGAGAAGGCTAGCAGTCCCTCTAAAATCCCCTGTGCATACAAGAGGCCATTGAACAGCCTGTTTGGACAATACCCTCCCTCCCACTTGGCTTATTTGTTCCTCTTCTTAACTTTCCCACTTTTATCATAGCTTTGCAAACTCACCATTCACCTCCTGAATCTCCAGGTCAGGAGATGCCAAATAGTACTTGTCACATAACAGTTTGGCCATGTCATAAGCATCTGCAGCAAGAAACACAAAACATCCGTTATTACAGAAACACAGCTGCTCTTCTTTGTTGAATTCCATAACCTGTCAGCTTTATCATAAATTGGCAAAGATCATCTACGTGATGAGCAGATTAAAAATTCCATATTACTTTCATGCAAATTACTGTAATTTGGGCTAAATTAGCCAGGGAAGGAATATATTGCCTCCCCCAAATTTTCAGAGCTTTGAATTTTCTCCTCCTTTTTAATCCACATTTCCTTCTGAATTCTATTTAAGAACCACCTAATTCAACCAGGAGGGACTATGAAAGAACAGCCTAGGTGGGTCAGAAGACTATTAGAAGATCTTCTCTCTTTTGCGCTAACCCCATGCAGTAACAGGAAATCCAGCTTCATGAACTGTCCTTCCAGAAATACAGGACCATATTATATTCTTTTTATATTGGCATGATATAGATGCTTGCAATCCTTTTTGAGCAGGGATTTGCATTTCCAAAAACAGCAAGGGAAAAGATAAAGAAGTGAAAACATCCTAAACTGGTATTTAAATTGTACTTTAAAAACTACAGTTTAGCAGTAACCATTAAAAAGTTCTGGTGGCTGCATAAAAGATTTTGTAAAAACTATGTATGTCTTGGGTGTAGAGTACAGGGAACTTTTAAGTTCCTCCAAGTTTCCACTATAAGATAAACCCTAAGAAATTGCATCACAAATCTGTTTCAACTTCTGTTTCCAACACTGATACTACAATTGAACAGTTTAGCTGTAGTAAATCTTTGTACTTGGGAGGGCCCATTTTCTTAGATATTGCCTGGGTTACCTATTATATTAAACTATAGCTTGTTTAATCATGATTTATTAAACAAACTACAATTAAATGCTTAGCACAACCTACTAACTTAAAACCAAAGTACTCACATTATGACCTACAAAACATATAAACCAACCACTGTTTCTTCTGTGAATTTAGTCAATTGCCTTTTCAAGCAAGCCACACATCTTATGTTAATCCAAGGTAGGCAACTCCTGGCCAGAGAGCTGCATATAATCATGGGATACCTTTTTTGTGGCTCCCTATTTTTGGAGACTGGAGACGAGTTAAGGAGCAAAATTTATTTCTTAAGGATTCCAGAGGGAGAAATTGATGCTGCTGCAGGAATCAAGGAAGAACACTCACCTCTAACCACATCTGATACGTTGCAGTGGGGATCAATGCTGCCAATGTGCTTGGGATGGGCTGGATTGGTGCTGCCATCAAAAATCAAGGCTGTGAAAAAGAGAAGATGCAAATGAAGGGAGGTGGCCATCATATGTCAAAAGTAGGCCATTAGATGGTGCTGCCTACCAAGATACAACTCTAATTAAGAATTCATCCCTTAATACTAAAACCAAGAGGAAGGGAGAAGAAAAAAGGAAGAAAAACAAATCTGAGGGGGTTAAGATAACTCACTGTGTTGGTTGAGCAGCATGCGGATAGAAATACGGCTAAGATAGAAACGATCGAGGAAGTACTGGATGTTTTGGTTGGAAACCGGGTCATCACCATAAGCTTCCCTATATTCAATTACACCCTGTGCCATGGTAGGGACCACATCATTGTGACGGTTGCGAATTGTGACCAGAGCATTGGTGAACCTAGAGTGAGACAGCAGCATTCCACAGAGACTGAATTTTCCATCTATTTATATCCAGAAATTACACTTTGATTTCAGAATTCATGCAGAAATAATCCAAGGGTGATTCAGACTTAATCAATTTATCTAATCTGAGATTTTTCAGGTGTCTTGAATTTTCACTCCCCAAATTCCTAACCAATGAGGGTAATTTGGCCTGTAATTTGTGATTTTCATTAATAAGACACTTGGAACATGCCAGACTGGAAGTTTGTATCAGCTCAACATTAAAACTAAGAGTTCTAATGATACATTTGTGTACATCTTAAGAGGTTTCTAAATTCAAACTCACTGTCCCAATATCCTTTGGTCCTCTGGATCTTTGTCAAGGAACACCATGATGTCCAGCAAGCTCTGCACATACCTGGTGGAAGGAAAAAGTAGGGAGGGGGAGGGAGGGAGGGAGGGGGAGGGAGGGAGAGAGAGAGAGAGGAGTCATATTTATTATATAAGAACAACTGTTTTTTATTCTGATTCTGTTAGGACGTAATTGATAACAGATAAGCAGTGCATCATTTAAAACAAAACTATTACATTGACTCACTTGTCCAAAGATGGTTTAGTAAAATAAGTGAGCACAAGACTGTAGTCCTACAATCTTTGAATTTTTGCTACCGAAAGATCTTTGATATACTTTTGCTTGACTTACAACTATTTGTTTAGTGACTGTTTGAAATTATAATGGCACTGAAAAAAGTGGCTTACGACCAGTCTTCGTTCTTATGATCATTGCAGAATTATGTGATCAAAATTCAGGTGTTTGGCAACTGGTATGTATTTTTGATGGTTGCAGCATCCTGAGGTCATGTGATTGCCATTTGCAACCCTCCTAACTGGCTTCCAACAAGCAAAGTCATTGGAAGAAGCTGGATTTGCTGAGCAACTGCCTGATTCATTTAAAAGCTGCAGTAATTCACTTTACAGCCAAGGCAAAAAAGGTTACACAATTGGGTGTGATTCACTTAACAACCACCTTGCTTAGCAATTAAAATATTGGTCCCAATAGTGGTCATAAGTGAAGGACTATCTACAGATGTGATGCTGGTTGATTAATCTGCATGTGCATAAAACATGCCTTCCATACGTGTTGGGTATAATTTTCCTCGTGTCAGTCAGGATGGTGCAAATTATCAGATAAGAAGTAGCAATATAAAATAGCAGTTGCAGAAAAAGGCTGTTTTCTTTGTACTTTGATGAAGCATGTATATTATACATGTTTCAATGAGAACCATCTTAAGCATAGTGTTTTCTTGTGCATGAAAGATTAGAAAGAGCAGGACTTCCAGTTTGCGTTGCGGCGAGATGGGATGCAGAAAGGCAGGGCTCTGCCTTCCGTGCCTGATTTCGCCCTGCTGGGGGCCTTAAAAAGGGCCTAAAATCGCCCCGAAGAGGTGATGAAGAAGGGAATCTTGTTGATCATGGAGAGATGGCAGACTTTCCATTCGATCTGAGGAAAGCCCTCCAAACTGGTAGGGGAAAGACCGGCTACATTCTTGTGGCCGGCCCTTACCTGCTGACAACCGAAGAAGAAAAAAGCACTACTTAATACTCATAAACAGCATTTTTGGAACTGGGTGAGAATATTGATCCTTTCTTTACTATTTTACAACTGAATTTCCTGGGAAAGGCTCCCAAGAAACTAAAAACGTCCGAACAAAAATGGAAGCGGTGTTTTAATTTTATGGGGGACAGAAACATACAATAAAGCTGTCAATAAAGGAAAATATTTTGGCATACCTATTGCCCTGACCTTCTTGGATTATAAATACCTACTGAGCTTGGACTTTTAACTTCAAGAGCTAGTGGGAGAGAAAGAAAAAATTGACCTTGGACAATGCCTGGCGAGGAGAGACTTTTGAGCTGTTTTCAGAGAGGTTGAATATTTTGGGTAGTATTGAACAGATTTATATTGAAGAAGTTAATGTTAAATACTTTAACCCAGACAACATGTTGTTTACTAAGCACTAAAGACTGTAATTTTTAAAAATTAATAAAATGTAAAAAAAGATTAGAAAGAGCTTGTCTTTGAAGATCTAGCACTTGGTGCAAGTTCTTGTTTTAAAAGTAAATACCTGAGAAGAAAGTAAAACATCAATTAGATCTTAATATATATATATATCAGCACACTGGATGCCATACCAAACATTCTTGGATGGCATTTATAAAATTTCCATCTGTCACTTGCAAAAAGGCCTTGTTGCCAGATGTGCACAGATACTACAACTATACATTACAATATCGTAAGTTCTTGGGGAAAAAAGTGAGTATGAAGCCCAACACCAGCTGAAGAATTGGCAGCTGGGACTTCACATTGTTGTGAAGAGATAATAAAATCAAGCTTATTTGACAATTAAGTCTTACAAAATGAAACCATTTTTTATCTATGACAGGTTGGAATGTCTTGGAAAAAAGGAGGTTAGGATTCACTCCTCTAGCTTCTTACATATTAACAGTGACTCCATTTCTCCAAGTATTTCTAAATAATTAAATATACATATATAATATTAAACATTATTTGCTCTAGCTTTGGTGAATCCTTACAACTCGACAGATAATTGACTTGTATTTATTGAGCACATATAATGACAACAATTACAATTATGCAAGCACTGGTCTAAAGGCAAACCAAACAATATTAAGTGGGAAGTATCAAAATAACAGCATGAAGTGCAGAAATAATCAATGAGATGAAAAAGTATTTTGAAGAAGGTCTGATAGATAGATCCAAATCACGGTCACATATTGCCTCCGGTATCACAGACAATATAAAGTTCAGTTGCTACAGAACATGAGTAGGAGAAAAGCAGCACTATCCTGCCTCCTATTTGGCATCTGGCTCATTCCTGTAAGAATGAAATGCAAGATTAGATTAGCATGATGTTCTCAAATAAGGTTCTTATCAGCAGGTTTGAGGAAACCCAAATTTGTAAAAATCCAAAATAGTTAGGAGCAAAAAACTCAGCAATTTTGTTACCTCTATTGGTGCTGTCTGCATGCTGACTATTTATTAGAAATACCCACATATTCATAGAAAGAAAACTAGGAGAGGAAGAAAATAAAGTGGAGTATCCTGGAAGAGGAGATCAGCTGATGGTACCTGAAGAAGAATATACAACAGAGCTGCATTTTGTTGCAAATCCTTTTTAATCACGAGAAGACATTGCAGATGTAAGCCATGTACTGTTTATTCTAATTCGTTCCTCACAGTTGAAACTCTGCAGATAGAAGATCAATATATCAGGGATAAGCTAGATGGAATTTTAATGGCAGTATAATATTATTTTTCTCTTGCAGTGGATTAGTCCATAATGCAAGCCCTATTTCTCCTACTGTGCAGATTCAATTTATTCACAATCTGTTCCTGGTTGAAAAGATTACTTCCTTTTTTGAAATCATCAGCATAAGCCAAGATAAAGGTTCATTTGTTATTTTTATATTTCAAGCATAGGCAGGGATAAGCCTTGTCTTCCTTAAATCCTTTTGATAGCAACATTAGATTTTGTTTTTCATTCTGCATCCTGGAAGCCCGTTTTTGTCTGCAGTTTTTCTCACACTACTCTCCTTTCCAATTTGAATGAACTTTGGACTTTTCCCTGTAAATTTCTTCTCCTGAGTTCCATATAGGAAAGCAGTCTTTATATTCATGTATTAATTGCCATTCTGTAGCTGTTTCTATGCTTGAGAGAATTCTGACAGAAATATGTTGCACAAGTAGGCTGAAGGTTTCCTCGGTCTTCTCAGTATTTCTGGAAATCCCTTGGTCTGTATTTGTAGCATTGGATTTTACTATGTGTCCTATGTTTGATTCTGAAGATCTACTTGTGCTTCTTGTAGTACATAATTCCTTGGTTGTTCAGTCCAGATCTATTGTTTTAGTCTCACATCAAAATAAGCCATTTTAATTGCTGTACTTTAAAACTTCTAGTGGGTAGATCTAGTGGGTAGTATCCAACCATGATACCTTGTTCAATTCTACAGTTCAGTTAACTACAGTTGCACTAAAGATGTTACCTAGTTGGGTAATGAAACATCTGCAAGAAATCAAACAAGTTTAGAGAACACTAAGGACTCCACAATTCAATTCCAAGCTACAATATTCTCTTCTATTGGTACAGTTGTTGTTTCCTTTTATCTTTGGAAAGATAAGCATACATTTAGATCAGGGGAGTCAAACTGCCAGCCCGTGGGCCGGTTGCATCATACAGAGGCCACACCCACCCTAGCTCCGGCAATGCAGAAAAAGTCGTGATACGTCGTGACATGTCACATGATGCGGCGAGTTTGACACCTGTGATTTAGATCCAAAAATCCTAAGGTGATTTAATTTTTTTTACTAAACTATAGTTTATAATATTGTTTTCCTCCTGCAATGGATTAGTCCGCTATGCAAGCCTTATTTCTCTTACTGCACAGAATCAATTTATTCACAATCTGTTCCTGGTTGAAGAGATTTCTTCTTTTTTAAAATCATTAGAATGAGCCATGATAAAAGTTCATTTGTTTGTTTTTAATTTCAAAGGATCAGCCTTGCTTTCCTTAAATACTTTTGCCTTCCTAATTTCTAAGGAATGCCTCTTATGACTTTACCAGTAACTCATTTGGAAGGTAGTTAATTGCTGAAATCTTCTCATCAGGCCTATCGGCTAACATACGGTAGCTCTGCATGTGTACAATGGGGATTTATTTCCTTCCTTCCTTCCTTCCTTCCCTCCCTCCCTCCCTCCCTTTCCTTCCTATTTTGTTATAGTATAAAGGGAACAGATGTCTCATAAATAATCAATTTTTTCTTTAAATCATAAGACATCTGTACATATAAAAATTCTATTCCATTATCAGAATGTAAACCCTGTGGCTTTCTTCCAAATTTTTTTTTTTTAGGTGAACCATACATTGTATGACTTTCTGAATATTTCATTCTAATGCCTTATCAGAAATAAACAGGAAAAACATGATGCTTTATTCAAGAAAAAAAATTATAAAAACTCCATTTCCTCTATTTGACTTAACAGGAAGGGAATAAAGGTCAATGTGGATTTTCCCACCCAGTCTTATTGTGTTGCATTTCGATGCTTTCAGCATAGTTTGCACTCTGATTCCTGAAGACAGTTATATAAATGCATCGAACAGTCCTGATTGGCATATTTGCATTTTGGAAATTTTGGAAATTTTGAATTTTACAGAGACTACCTGTAAAGAAGTTTCAGCTACATTTGTGTTTCCTTTTTATATCTTATGCCTTTATCCCTTTGGCTTACTACTTGTTATTCTTTTTTACGCATTCTTCAGACTGTTGTTTACACGAGAAGGGGAATAGTGTGACTGATTCATAAATATGTAATTAAATTCAAATAATGTAGCTAGTCCCTCGATGTCTATATTTAATGACGTTTCTTGTGCCACATTAAAAATATGTATTGTGATTCATCCCTTGAAGGGAGATATTTTTTAAGCATTTTATGATTTTGAGGCAAGGATTACCTTGTACAGGACTGTAAAACACCTGGGTGTTCAAGACCACAAGGCCAATAATTATGACCCACCATGCCTCTGGAGGATGGCTGCTATGAGGAAGTACTGCCATGGAACTGCAGGCTGCAAAGGATTAGCAATCAGAGCTTTCCCACAGGAAAACAAAAACCAGCTCAGAGTTGGGATCAAGGGCAAATAAGAATTAACTTGGCTCTCAGTTCCTTATGTGCCTTTTGATACTTCTCCTTGGCACCTGCTTGTTTCCCTGACAACCGCAATGGGATGTGGACAGAAAAGAACAGGGAAATTCAGAGAGGAACAAACAAGCTCTCACATGTTGCTTTCCCCAAGTAGGCCAAGGGTCATGCTGGCATGTTAAAGGGCCACATCCTATTTCTTTTGCCTCCTCAATGCTAATGTAAAACTCCAGCAAGAGAGATTCATTCAAAACAACAATTCCTTTTAGCAAAACCGTGGAAAAATAAAGAGCAGTAAATAAAGAGAGGATAAGTAAGGAAAGAGAAAGAAAATACATTTAAGGCCTCCAGGCTTCCCACTGTTCAGTTATAATCTTTTTTCTCTAGAGGTGCATCTATTGTTCTATGTCCAGAGGTGGTATCTTCTTTTAAGCATGGACCATCAGCCATTGTTAACTGCATATTGTCTGGATGAGGCTGAAAGTGGTGGAAGATGCTGGACAACCACAACTACAGCAATGGACACAAACATGGTGCCCATAAGGAGCTGAAATTTCCAGCCATTCTTGTTTATTATTGTTTCCCAAGACGGCCAGGGGATTTATGTAGGATCTATGAAACCATGGCTCACTGACATATGAGATCTTTATGATCTCTGGAAATCTCAACCAACAAATTTCCTTTAACAATTCTGCTTAAGAAAAATAGTAACTCTTATGCAACTGAACAAATGAATCCTGCAGCCTTAAGTTTATGCACAATATAGATGATTTGGGGAGAGAGGATTGGAGACTCTTGAAATTTTTCAAACATGTTGTGATCATTTTCACAAATGGGTTGTCCCAGAGAGGTTTGCTACTTCACAAAATGGCTATCATGGCCACTGTAACTAATGTCAAAATGGTGAGGTTGCTCGCTGCTACTTTCCTTACATTTCTTTGGGGGGAGGGAACTGATAGATGAAACTTTGGACAAAGCTCTGGACTGCAACTATATATAGTTTTCAGATAGCCATAAGACCCAGAAGAATTCCAGTAAAATTAGGCAATGCTAATAGTTGGTGTTTTCCTCTGAGCAACGCCAGTTTTTAATTTAATCTTTTTTCCAAAATTAAAATTACCTAAAAATAAAAACAGGAGAACAGGTAACCTGTGTCCCACTGAGTAAAATCTGTCCACTGGGATCATTTTACCTGTCCCTGCTTTACAGAGTGACAGGATTTTTTGGGTATGAGATGCAAAGAGGCCACTTGCAATTCCTTGTAAGTTGAAGGAAAAAGGTGGGGCAACTATTGTGAGAAGCTGAAGGTGGGAAGTCACTTCTTTATATATTTCTTTCCATTTTCTATAGTTTTAGTTTTCTTTCTTTCCCACAGTATTTCTAATTCTTTTTTTCCTGCACCTTCTATTCTTTGTTTTTATTCTATTTTGTTACTGTAGTTTATATTAGTTTTCACTATTATAATTATAATATATAATAAAACTACTATTTAAAAAAAGAAAAGAATGAGAAAAAAGGGCAGGAACTCACCAACTCTGCACCAGCTGAACAGAGGGAGTACTCAGTACACGGTCAGGGAGAAGGTTGATCTCTTTCATAATATTGGCCAGTCGGACAGGAAGCTCTTGGCGAAGGAATATGAAGGAGGTCTTCTCACAGGCATTGCTGGATCCTAAGTGAAAGAAAAACAAAAAGACACACAGAGCCATTAATAAATCTGCATTATTCAAGTAATATGTTCTTTTTTCGAGATTCCAAAATTATTATGTACTACTATAATTTCCCATGTAAAGAGTGTAATAGGACGATAATGATTCAAATGATAGCCTTCTGAGATTTAGTTCCTGTAATAACTGATGGGTCCAAATAACTACAATTTATTGCAAATACTGAACATGCTAGGAGAACGAAATATCTTTTCACATTCTCTTCACGCATCAGATATTTATGAACAAACTGTGAGAACACATGATTGTAGAGAATAACTTTAACAGGAAGACATGATAGTTTTAAAAAAATAAGGGGGACTACACTGAGATTCAAATATTATTTTTATTTATTAGATTATAACTTTTCTCCAAAAATTCAAGGCTTATATGAGGATTGCCCTTTATTTTATCTTCATAGTAACAGTGTGAGTAGCTTGGGCCTATTAATTTATCCAAAGTCCTACAGTGAGATTTTGCAGCACAGAGTGGACCAAATCTTGTTTCTCCTCAACACATCAATCATTACAGCACATTAGTTCTTACGCTGGCTTTCAGGAATGGAAATTTTATATCTAAAGCACTTCCCTTTTATGGCTGCTACAAAGTCCATATATTTTCCATGCTTCATCAACACTTAATTGCTGAGATTTTTAGTATCTGACTCATGTCATCTCCAAGGATGGAATTTCCATGAGATGTTTTCTCAATGTTATTCCTTTACCCATAGTTTCATAGTTAATACTAATGGGAAAAGGCCACATTTACGCTATATAATTTTACAGTTATAATTCAAGATTTCCAAGTGTGTAAGAGAAGAGGTTTGAGAGGCTGCCACAAGAAGGAGGTGGTCAATTTATTTTCCAAAGCACCAAAAGGCAAAACAAGAAACAATGGATGGAAACTAATTAAGGAGAGAAGCAACCTGGAATTAAGGAGAAACGTCCTAATAGTTAGGATAATTGACCAGTGGAACAGTTTGCCTTCAGCAGTTGTGAGTGCTTCATCACTGGAGGTTAAGAAGAGACCGGACAGTCACTTGTCTGAAATGATATAGGATCTCCTGCTTGATTGGGAGGTTGGACTAGAAGACCTCAGAGGTCCCTTCCAGCTCTATTCTGATTCTGAGAGCATACTTTTTCACTTTTGTAGTATGCAGACAATGTAAGAGAAGTACATATTATCTTCATTTTAAAATAACTATTCCATTTAGAATAATGATCACGGTAACTTCTCAATGCAGTATTTTAATTATGAAACAGCTTTTAGACAATTTTAAACAATAATGTAGACAGTTTTCCTTTCTGCCTTTTATTTATTCAAACAAATGTGTGAAATCAGATCACAGTCTATTCAGGTCTGAGATTTTTACGTTTTTAAGTCTTCTAATCCAAATACCAGAAAAAACAACATGGTTAATCTCCTATTTCAATGCAAGCAAGCTTTTTGTAAGGGTATAGAGTATCTCCCTGCCAGCTGGCATTTTTCCAAAAGGTTGTTCTATTTATCTCCAATTGCCTTAAGATGATGGAGCTCATAGTCCAGCACTTCTGGAGGAGACTGTCCAAGAAGAAAACTACTCTGAGCAGGGAGAAGGAGGCACGCAGATTCAAAACCTAATCACTTGCAAACCTGATCACTCTTTTACCCCCTGTAAGGACTCAAACATGAAATATAAGATAAATTTACAAGCTAAACAAACCCAACCAGTTTATTTTACAAAGGTCTTAAGCTTTTAGAAAATCAGAAGCACTGACAGAGAAATAATCCACTTTAATCCCACAGAAAGTAAAAAAACCAAGATTATTTTCAAGAAGACCTGAATTGCTGGGAGTGCTGTGCCTTCTTTGTACAAACCAGTCTTTGCCAACCTACTATTCTCTTTAATTATTGCATCAGAGCTCCTATCATCACCAGGCAGCAAGGCCATATTGGTTGAGGGAAAGATGGGGTTTAGATCCAACATTTCTAAAAGCTTGGGCAAGGCTGGATTATACAAACAAGGCACGGTATTGCATAATTATTATTTTTTAACTAGCAGGTAAGCAACTCATCTTGTTTTCTTGAATATTCAAAATTTTATTAATATAAAATATAAAAATATAAAGGTAAATAATAGGAAAATAAGGGAGAAGGGAAAAGTTTAGGGCAAAGGGAAAAAAGAAAGAAAAAGTATTGACTTCTGATTCCTTTTGTTACAGTAGAATAAGATAATAGCATCAAACCTCAACTTTTTACTTTTATATAATGCAAACTAGCAATTTTTATAACAACAAACCTATCTAATCTACAAAACTGAAACTCAAAGTTTAATTTTTTTCCATTTCAAGCACAAAGTCCAAAAGCTGTTTCCAAGCCCAAACAAAGTTAATTGGGTTATTTGCTTTAATCAAAGCAGTCAATTTGGCCATCTCTGCTAACTCCATCAACTTTTGCAGCCATTCATCCATTGTAGAAATCAAAGTATCGTTCCATTTTTGTGCATAAAGTAATCTTGCTGTTGTCAACATATATAACACCAGTGTCCCAATTCCCCCCCCTAAATCTGGCAACTCATTTTGTTTTGAAGAGACTATTCACTGTTGAGCCAGCACAGAAATGTATACATATGATAAATATCAGCGGAGAATGACAGCTAGGCACAGGAAGACATGATCAGCAACAAAACACAGAGAGGTTTAGAATTGCACAGGCAAATGAAACAAATGTGAGGCAACTGCTAAGTTCTCCCTACTATGTTTCTATCTGACCTCTCTAATAAAGTCTATAGAGATCTGATCCCTTTAAAAGCTACATATGACATGTAACTGACAACTAGAAAAAAATGATAAGATAGGTAATGGAATAAAGGGTGAGAGTTCACCCACTCCATGTCCTGTTGCATAATTTTACCAATCAGATTCCGTAAGTTCTTTATTTAGCAACACTGCATGGAAGAGTATCAAACACATTCACCACAGTTCAGATAAAGCAGTGCAGGAAAATCAAAGAGAATATAGCTTGGGGGTGGAGTATTAGAGGAGGGCCTTAATCTTTCTGGCACTGAGACCCTCCAATCAGCACGTGTTGTCCTTCAGCTCCTTCAAAGGACACTGCAAAACTCCCTCCCCCAAATTGGCAGCTGAGACGCAATTTTATTGAGCAGAATTTTCCTTTGCTTCTCCCCTTCATAAGTTAAATCTTCTATGCTTTCATTCCTTCAGCTTAAAATCCTTGCTTTTTGCCACTCAAAAACTGGAGGATCTTAATTTAAGTAAATTCAATTTAATGTAATTTAGGTAAAAATATGATATGAACAATTGCAGTATTTTGGTAAATGTAACTGAGGTGTTTAAGACTTTCTGAATAGCGACAGCATACATAGTGACACATTTGGAAAATGTTGAGAAATATTCTTAGCAAGGGTCACACTGGCTGGAAATATTAAAAGCTAAATTTCACACATCTAGAGAGTTATCTAGACAGTACAATGATTATGGCACAAATGTTACACTCTACCCTCAGGCACGGAGGTCACTAGGAGACTTTCAGCCAGTTGTTATCTCTCAGCCTAACCTATCTTCCAGGTTTGTTGTGGGGAAAAATAGGAGGATAAGAGTGGTATAAAATATGAATGTAACATGAAGCTCCCAGGGCGAGAATGGGATATATACCTGAACAAATTCCCAGTTGCTCTGATTAATCGGTTAAGAGTGGGGTTACTGAGAGCTGTAACCATACATTCCCATTCCTTATGTATGGTTTTATTTCAAAGTCTAGTGAATTCCTGGTATTAAGTATTTATAGCAATAGAGGCAGGTTTATATTGACAGAATCATTGAGTCTATAATCAACTGTTCAGGAGCATGAAGTTAAGGCAACAATTCCTTAAACCACATAAGCTTACTACATAGAAATTCCTACTACATTCCTCAAGATTATGCAACGGGACCTACTAATTTAAATACTGCAAATAGTCTTCTACAAATTTCAGAACCATACCTATGGACTCCAGGGTTGAGGAGCCTGCAGTTCTCTGGAGGCTGTTAATTTATGACTCTCCCTAACCATTTCCTGTCCTGGAAGTTAACAGAAGTCCCAGGTTCTCTTTTTTTCTACGTTATCTATTTTTTCATCATTTTAACTGGAGATGCCCAGAAGCAAACCTGGGGCCCTCTGTTTGTAATCTTTGTATGTGATCCAAAAAAATGCTCATTAGGCATTTTCCCCCCAACAGATAAGGAAAGAAAGAAACGGAGCTGAAGAAGACATGGCATAGATAGATATGCCATGTTTGGGAAGTCAAATTGAGAAACCATTTGGCATATTCACCCAGAGAAAGAGGTGATTTAAGGTCATCATACTATACACTTAGTAACCCTCAGCACACAGCAGAAGAAACATAAGGATCCAGAAACGAATTGAACAGGGGAAGTTGTCACTCTAAATAGCTTATGAGCATTTAAGCTTCACATCAAACCCTGCACACATTAACAAACTTCTTTCATTTCATTATTATTCAGTATCTCTTATTTCTATTGCTGTTTCTCCACAGAACTACACAATCTGTATAAAAATCTCATCGACAAAGGGTAACATTACATGGATTTCATGTCTACACTGTTAAATTTAATGCAACAACACAAGCACATTTTTACGTTCATATATATTTGGCAGTCATCCTACTCTATTCAGTGAGACTATCTGTGGGGAAATACGAACAGTATGATATATGCACATAATTTTTAAGGTCACAGGGATCTTTTCAGGTCAATCTTGATGAATAATACTTTGATCTTGATCAGAAAATTGGAATTGGATGTTCAATCTACATGAACTAATAAAAGAGGCCACTGGTTCCTCCTTTATGATTTCCTTGTACACTGCCCAGAGTTAATTCTGGTGAAAATTTGATTAATTCATTTGAAGCTCAATTGTCCCATTTTAACTTCTGGTATACAAGCAACCACCAGCAGTAATAAAAAAACACAACACAGCTACATCCCTGCACTAGTTTGCTTATAACATCAGTGAACTCAGTAGGATTTGGCATACAGCTAAAATGTACAGGATTGCAAGGACAAGTGACTTTGTTTGAAAGTCACTTTAATTCTAAAACTCCCCAGAAGTCAATTACCTGTAAGATAAAAAGCAGATGAGCTAATACAACGAGAAAAAAATTCTTCCAGAAGGAAGGAAGCAATTTCAGGGCAATCACCCCATCACCCCTAAAAGCAAAAAGATGTGCCGGGAATTTGGGGTCTTGCTGGTAAGAGAAGCCTGATGGCTTCAGCCAACCTTCCCCCGACTTGGCCCTCTTAAAAAGCCCAGTCTGAAACAGGCTGTTGGTGTGCATGAGAAAGAGAGAAGCGGAGGGGGGGTGGTTGTACTCCACCCCACCCCCCCAACATCGCTGTGCAACGGCAGGGCCCCAGGGTACTCTAGGTGGGGAGAATGGGACTTGTAGCCCAACCCATTCGAAGGTGACAGATTCAAGAAACCGGCTGCGTCCCCCTCTCCCTCTCTGGCTCCCACGCACCGAAGTCGAGGAATTGCTTCATGGAGAGCGGCGACGGAGAGAATTTGCTGAAGTGCTCGATATACTTGGGCGCCCCGGCCAGCGCCGACTGGCCCTTCATCAGGCATCGCAAAAGACGCATCGCGGCCCCGCCAGGGCCTGACAGGCCACCTTCGGGGGAGAAAGCTAGCGGCGGTAACCCCTTTCCCAGCACCCGGAAGCCAACAAGCACCTCGGCTCTTGCCTAGCCTCTCGGAGAAGCCAGCCCACCGACTGCCAAAAGAGCTGGTAGACCTAGACCCCGGACGATCCGCCCCTCGCCAGCTGTCGGCCAACCACCTGCAAAGACTTCGCATTCCGACAGCTGCAGTCCAATCGCTGCAGAAAAACAAGACATTTTCAGCCAATGGGGAGAGAATATCACCACGTGGCAAGGGGAGGGGTGGGATGCAAGTGTCTCATGGCTTTTGGGATGCGCCCATTTAACTTTTCACTGCCTGCAGCTTGGCAATATAATAACTTTAAAGAGCATCTCAGCCTTGGTTTGGCTTGCCTTTGAAAACGGAACTCTTTAAACACCACAGGCGTTTGTTTGAAATATATTCTATAAATCCAATTCTTAATTTAAGTTGTTACAAAACTCTTCCTATTATGGAACACACAGAAACGTTGCATTTTAAAAAGTAGAGACCTCTTTTAACAGCCCAGCCCAGAATCGTTACTAATATTTTCACTGAACATCACAAAATCAAAAAGCAAGTTTTGAAGGATTTAGAGTTTTTCCTCAAAAAAGATGGTAAAGAAAAAAAAACAACCAGAAGAAAGGAAGATGCTGTACAATCGGATGTTGTATTCTCAAAATTGGCAAATCAATTTAGTTTATTTTTTCCTAGATGCCCTCTGAAACTATCAAGTTTAAATTGTCAATTTTAAATGCCTGGAACCTCTTTCTACATTCTGTTTTAAGATTATATGTAGACCATATACAGTGGTGGGATTCAGCCAATTTGCACCAGTTCGGCAGAACCAGTAGCTAATTTTTTTTTGCCCAGGCCCAGAATGGACTTCCGGAAGTGGCATCTACACAGAGAACCGGTTGTTCATATATTTGAATCCCATCACTGACCATATAGTCCTCAACTTACAGATAGTCCTCAACTTACAGTCATTTGGTGACCCCTTGCAAGTTACAACGGCACTGAAAAAAGTGACTTATGACCATTTTTCACAGTTACGAACATTGCAGCATCCCCATGGTCACATGATCAAAATTTGGATGCTTAGCAACTGGCTCATATGATAATTGCAGTGTCCCAGGGTCATGTGATCACCTTTTGTGACCTGAAAAAGTCAGTGGGGAAGCTAGATTCACTTTACAACTTTGTTACTAACAACAATTGCTGTGATTCACTTAACAACTGTGGCAACAAAGGTCGTAAAATGAGGGCAAAACTTACTTAACAACTATGTCGCTCAGCAACACAAATTTTGAGCTCAGTTGTCATATGTTGCGAACTACCTGCAGTATACTACAGAGCTACTCCTATATCCCTCCCTATTTTTAAAAAACATTATTATTCATTGACAACAAATACCTGAATAGCAAACTGAATAAGCAGGAAATAGATCCCATTTTTCTAATTGTGCTGAAGCAGGATGATTGTGTGTGTGCATACACACCCTTTTATACTTTTCCCCCTTTATGGCCCAAATATAATAACCCATTACAGTTTCCTTTGTTTAGTTTTCCAGTTGTACCAAATGTCTCTGGGCTCAACATCAAAATGATACAGTGGCAACTCTGTTCTCCATCCTTATTTTGGAAGTATGCCTTCTTATGGTACAATATGATTCTATTGGTGTAGTTGGGAGAATTCAGATATTTCTATCAAATGTAAGGTTAATAGTGTTGAGTTGTGTTGACTTATTTAACTATTGAATTATATAACCCACTCTAAATAAAGCAATCACTTCCTATTAACATCATTCAACTCAGGAATAGACAGACACTGTATTCTGTAGGATTGGAATCCCAAGTAGTAGTAGTAGTAGTAGTAGTAGTAGTAGTAGTAGTAGTAGTAATAATAATAATAATAATAATAATAATAATAATAATAATAATAATAATAATAATAATAATAATGAAGTTGGAAGGGACCTGGGAGGTCTTCTAGTCCAACCCCCTGCTCAGGCATGAAACCCTAAACCATTTTAGACAAATAGCTGTCCAGTCTCTTCTTAAAAACTTCCAGTGTTGGAGCATTCACAACTTTGGAGGCAGGTTATTCCACTGATTAATTGTTCTAACTGTCAGGAAATTTCTCCTTAGTTCTAGGTTGCTTCTCTCTTTGATTAGTTTCCATCTGTTGCTTCTTGTACTGCCTTCAGGTGCTTTGGAGAACAGCTTGACTCCCTCTTCTTTGTGGCAACCCCCAAGATATTGGAACACTGCTATCATGTCCCCCCTTGTCCTTCTCTTCATTAAACTAGACATACTCAATTCCAGCAATTGCTCCTTATGTTTTAGCCTCCAGTCCCAGAATCATCTTTGTTGCGCTTCTCTATACTCTTTCTAGAGTCTCAACATCTTTTTTACATCGTGGTGACCAAAACTGGATGCAGTATTCCAAGTATGGCCTTATCAAAGCATTGTAAAGTGGTATTAAAACTTCATGTGATCTTGATTCTAACAGTCTGTTAATGCATCCTAGCACTGTGTTGGCTTTGTTTGGCAGCTGCAGCACACTACTGGCTCATATTTAAGTGATTGTCTACTAGGACTCTGAGATCCCTCTCACAGTTACTACTGAGCAAGGTACCACCTATACTATACCTATGCATTTGGTTTTTCTTGCCTAAATGTAGAACCTTACTTTTTTCATCATTGCATTTCATTTTGTTAGATAGTGCCCAATGTTCAAGTCTGTCAAGATCCTTCTGTATCTTAAGCCTATCTTCTGGAGTTTTGGCTATTCCTGCCAGCTTGGTGTCATCTGCAAATCTGATGAGTTCCCCATCTATCTCATCATCCAAATCATTGATGAAGATATTGAAGAGCACTGAGCCCAGAACAGAACCCTGGGGCACCCCACTACACACTTTCCTCCATGTAGATGCAGTTCCATTGAGGACCACATGCCGAGTACGGCCTGTCATCCGGCTATGAATCCACCTGGTGGTGATGGTGGTTGTGATGGTAACCCACATTTTTCTATCTTATCAAATAGTAGGTTGTAGACAGAGACCATATTTGTGCACAAGATACAAAGCCTTCCCAATTAAACCGATAAGAAACACAAACTTCTCCAGTAGCTTTAGAATCCATTTAATTTATCAGAAAGTTACTGATAATTATTAAGTACTGATACAAATACAGCACTTATTATACTGGCATGGGAGGCAGGAGGAAGAGGACCAGCCCTGCCTCCAGTATAATTGTGGTATTGTCATGAGGGAATAGTAGGGATCAGATCATGTAGCCAACCAAGCACACCTTTTCCTGATATCACACTGCTGCTTCAAAGGATTCCCTATGAAGCTACATGCATATATCCATGTGCTCTATCAATCATATTTTGCCCTTCAAAATGTGGATTTCTGTATAGCACTATCAGATGTCAAAATGAATCCAACAGATTGTTGATCCATTTTCCAGCGGACTTCATCCTTGATATTGTTTGATAGTGACAAATATCCAAAGCTGAAATCTGGGGAATTTAAGTCAGTGTACTTTAAAAAGCAGAAAGAAAATAAAAACCCCAAGTTACAAATCATAATATTTTTATTCATAAAATAGACACTCAAGCTTATTTACAATCAAGGCACAATGATTCAAGACCTCCAGTACCATAAACAGTGGGAAAATCCAGTAAACAACAAATATATATATATTCATTTATTTATATATGAATGTATTTATGTACACATCACTAAAGATAAGTACATTCTTTGTAATTTAAAACATGCCTGGGAGATGGGAAGGAATGGGCAAATTAAATGTGACTATTGTCAGGGATGAATACATAGTGAATGAAACCAAATTTCCTTGACAATAACATGTGGAACAAAATCCAGAGAAGGTCAATTCCTTTTAAGGAAGTTTTTACACATCAAAATAAGCCCCAATTTTGGTAGTCTAGGTTCAATTTTGTTTAGTGCAGAAGTCAGCATCCATTCTTGGCTCATGGAGACAAGATAAATTAAGGCAGTTTTCCAGCCCATTGCTTTCCAAATGCAAAGGACTACAAGTACCATAATCCCCTGCTGTTTGGGAATACTGGGAATTGCAGTCCATCACATCAAATACTAGTGTATTTGCCTAGAGCCTAGATTAAAATACAAATCTGAAATGTTGATCAGCATGATGGATAATTAGATGTGAACTAAAAGCAAGACTTTAAGGTACCACAATGATTTTTGTTTTCTTTTGCTGTTATAAAAATCATCAATTCCAATGGTAGTTTCATTTCTCTGAGCTGGCAAGTCCAATATTGTTTCTTATTAAACAGTGAATTGCTGGATACAGCCCAAGTCAGAAAAGTGGAGCATTTTTTGGCAAGATTAACTTTGCAGAAGCTGTTTCCCATAAATCCGTAGCTTTCTTATGTGAAGAATAAGGCATTAATTTCTCCTCTTGATTCGAAATGGTAGCCAGGGAAGAGGTAGTGTGTGGGTGAACCTTGTTCTCTCTTAGTTGCCCACTAACTGCAGCCATTCTCATCTCACTACCCATTCCACTGGATTTCTCTAAAAGTTGCTTACTATTGAAAAAGAGTTGCCTAGTTTTAAGACTCTGTTCATTTTGCTCTTTGATCCAGTTCAGTTATGAGGGAAGGTCATGCCTTAGACTTTCTTTTTAATTAATTCACACTTCATCCAGGAATGCACAACTACTAGCTTCAGTAAGCTCTAGCTGAAAATTTTGGAATCCTTTTAGTGAAAGAACAGATGTCAACACCTGACCCACCTGGATATCTTTTTAAAATTGCTCTTAAAAACAAAATCTGTCCTAGTATTTGGAGATGATGGGATCAAGACACTATATAAACATCCCTCTGTCTCACTGACATTGCATCGTTGTCAAATGCTGTGAAAAGCATGGAGATCCTCTCCAGGCTCACTGATGCAGGAAGAAGCCCACTAAAAGATGCTATCAAGGGCCTCCTGTAGCTGGGAGCTAGTCCTGCAATGAACTACTCCTTGGCATGTCTCAAAACCAGCCAGTGATCAAAATCATTAAAAATAATTTCTAAGTTAAAAAAATAAAATGCTATCCTTCTCATTTCAAGCTTTCTTAGTATTTCTTAAAAATAAGATAACAAAAGTACTAATACTAGTGAAACCACCCTTCCTGCAAGAGAATTAAAAATTAAAAAAAAATAATAGAAGGCCTAAATTATAGCCAGTCATCCTTAGTTCAGTACAAGCTCCAGTGCTGAAATATCCAGTACTTATTCTGTAGGAAGGGTGAAAACTGATACTGGCCCAGAACTAAACAGGCTTCAGCCGCACCATTCGATTCAAGAAAGTTTTTTGATAAAACCTTATTACTAGGGGAAAGGGAAATACCACCTTGGCTAAATAGGACCTAAAAAGAGAGGTTGGGCCTGGGGAAATTGGTTGAAGATCTTATGGGAGCAATTGCAAGCCCTATACATCCTGCAAGTTTTCCATGCTGGAGTCAGGAAATATGGCAATTGCAGTTATAGAAGGCAAAATTCATTCAACCTCCCCTCTAAATGAAGTATGGCAGAGTATGATTAGAGTTGTAGTCCAATATATCTGACTGATGCCAGGTGATGAAAGGCTGAGGGGAAAAATGAGGCAAGCATTAACAAGGATCAAAAGAGAGCATGGAGGCATCTATAACTGTCAGCAAATGAAAACCAGCAAATAAAAGTACTTTGTTTTTTAAAATATGGCTGTATGCCTGCATTAGAAAAAAAACAATACTTGTGAAAAGAATCTCCCAAAATGTCCTGATCAGATGCTCTTGTGTAAGGACAGGATGTTCAAAGAGAACTGTCCTAGTGTAAGCCTCTGATAAGGACACACACACAAGAAATTTGGTTTGTGGTTACTGAAAGAGGGTTCCGTGAAAACAGAAGGGCCTTCTGCAATAAAGCATCCCATAAACATATTATGATGATTTTGCAAGATTATCATATTGAGTAAATATATAGGCACATCTTGGGAGGAATTTTAACTCTACAATATCTGCTGTGCATGAAAAGGATTTTTTAATCCCAAGAATCTTTGGATGTTGGACAGACCTGCCCCAAACCCTGGAGAACTGTTGCCAATCCTGAAGATTCTGCTAAGATAAATCATCCAAAGTTCATTTATATTAAGACAGTATACATTGTGTGAATTTGAAAGAGAAGCTGCGTGTTGGCTTAATCAAGATACATTTTTGGGAACCCCAGGGATTCACCTGAAGGCAGTTTGACAGCTGAGATTAGATGTTATAAGCTGCTAAAATGGAAGGCTGTGTGGTAATCACACAGAAGTTGCACTGAGCTCATGAGAGGAATAGTCAAGAGTGGGGCTATAATAAACAGCAATTTCATTAGATCACAATCTTTCCATATAGGCAATTAACACAAGTGCTTATGCCCTTTTAGTGCAAAATGAAGCTGATTTTCAAATCTGCCCTTCATTCTGCTTCATGGAACTATATTTCCAAGAATGCTGGTAGTGGTGTTGGAGTGTTGTGGGCTGGGGGGGGAGCGGGGGTGGGGGTGGGGGAAGAACCCAGCAGTGCAAATGAAAAAGCTACTCCTTTGTGCCTAAAATTTTATAAATGCTACCATCTCCACCTTGCAAGAATAGTTTTCTCCCCATGATCAAAGTGTCTGGAGAAAGGTTTGGGTCGTAATTGACCAAGGACATATAACTTACTATAAATAAGAGTTCCTTGGTTGGTCCAGCAATATTTACAAAGGCAAACCAAGCAGCCTAGGAGTGAGCATAGGAGAGGGGGAAACTGAGGCAGATGTCAGTAGTATCTTCCCGTTTCCTGCCAGTTTGTCACCCATCGCTTCTTGTGCTTTGGAGGCAAGAAACCGCCAGCTGGCTGGTAGCGGTCCTCCTGCCGGATACGAATGGCATGGTATTTGGGCATGATGCGGTAGTAGCGGGTTGGCTTGAAAAAGTTGCACTGCGGATGGAGAGAAAGGGGGGGGAGGATAAATACATTCAGTAGCAGAAACCAACAGTGAGAGAGAAACCTCAGCTGAGAACGTGAGAGAGAAAAGGTTTCAGAGACAAGAGAGGACAAAAGAGCAGCAAGAGATATTTTCATCCATGAGAGAAAAAGAACAACCTGAGCCAATACATTTGACCATTTTATCAGGGATAGGCTGATTTGGGAACTGAAAAATTCTGATTCTTGGCATAGCCATTTTGTGTGAACCAAATAAACAAAAGACTAAAAGGATCAAATGCGTAAATGGGGTGGAAGTGGGACCTTATCTAACCTTCTAGCCAGCTTCAGAATGAGACGCTGATTGGGGCCCAAGGAGCCTGCCCATTATAGTTGTGAGTTGTGACAGTCATTAAAGGTGGCACTCAATCATCTTGCTTAATGACTCTAATCCCTCTTCTCCCCGTGGTGATCATTAAGCAAAGCACAAGGTGCCTGGGGGTGGGGGAATCCCTGGGAGGCCTAGAGCAGGCCCAGCTCTGCATGCAATATTTCCCCAGCTCACACACATGGTCTGCCCTGGGCCTCCCGAACTTCAAGGCATCCCTGTGCTCCGCTTTTTACCCCAGTGGGTCTCACACACTCCCTCTCACAACCCATTATGAGTTGGTTACTTACCTTTTCCATGGATCTTCTACACGGAGCAGCTGCTCTGCCCCTTGGCCTCCCTATATAGTACAGAGGCCATGTGGTGTCATCCAGGGAGTGGATGCAATTTCAGGTCAATCACAATTCACTACTCTACGATAAAACAGCCAAGCCTCTGCCTCAAACTTTGGGAAATTGCCAAGTCTTGAATGACTTTTCGAATATTATCATAGTGGGAACTGTACCTGAAGCATACCTATAATGTCTAATCTCACCAGTCAATCAGAGACAATCAGAGATAAGTGGTTCTCCAAATAGCCAAGTCTTAAGTTATAAAGGGCTTTATAGATCATAACTAAAACTAGTAACCAGTGCAGGTTGCAAAATAATGGCATCACATGGGCACAACATGGCATGCCCATCACTCCTGCAGCATTGCATTCTGAACCAGTTGTAGTTTCTGAATGGTCTTCAAAGGCAGTCACATGTACAGCACACTGCAGTAATCCACTGTGAGTTAATTAGGACATGAGTAATTGCTTGACAGGCCTCCCAATCCAGGAACAGGTGCTACTAACACACTAGATGAATTGTGGCCACAATTGCCACTTGCTCTTTTAGAAGCAACTAAGTCCCAAAATAAACCCCAGATTGGAGGCAGGTTTTTACTGGGGAAGACTAAAGATGTAAGACCCTAGAACTGGGGTTGGGAAAGTATCCACAGCCAGTCTCAGCAGAATTGAGTTTTTCCATCTACGGACCTGTACAACCTCTAGACTGGGACCTCAAAAGCATCACTTGGTCTACTGGGATTAAAATATACAATTGGATATTATTGATAAACTGGTGAAACCTGATCCTGAGCCAATGTATAAACTAGTGGCTTAATGCAGATGTGAAAGAAACGGGGTATAAATACAGTACCAAGAAGAAATACAGTACTAAGACAGATAAGAGGCTGCAGTCTCAATCTCCCCTCCCCATCAACATTAACTGGGACTAACAATGAAGAAAGGAGGGGAACCACTGTCAACTTCCACCTCCTGCTGAGGATATTATAATTGGTTCCACAATGGATTGACAAGCACAACCAATGCTATCTCTATACTGCACACCATACAAAAGAAAATGTATTGTGAGCACCTTCCCTCACTACATTTTATGACATCTTGCTTTTTATTTTTAAAATGGGGAGGGGGTGTCTACTCTGCTGAAAGTCCATTTGTTCTGTTCCTATGACAAACCTCTGCTAGCTGTGATGCTGAAATAGCAACAGGGAAACATCTGCAATTCAGTGCTAAGTCACAATAGCTCTAAATAGTATATAGTGCAGTATATAGCCTAGATGCTGGATGCCAAGCTTTAATCTTAGCACAGGTCATTTTAGAAATTACTGCCTGGCTGGAAGCTATTTTTTCAATGGATGTAGAATTTGTCAGATATGGGTGGTGGGTAGGCATTCCTGACTATTGTCTGAGGCATCTTTCCTTAAAAAAATATTCAAAATAATTTTGCACAGGGCACAGACTTTCAAGGATGATCCCAACCACTACAGTAAAATTAAACTCTGAATACTGCATTCAACCTACAAATGTGATTCTGCCAGGTTCTTCAGGTTTGCAACTAAACTTTCCACTTTGTATTCCATTTTGAGGATTTAGCTCATCCATAGGAAGCAAAACAATTACCACCTTCCTTTGCAACCCTTTCTATATCTTCAATCATCCACATTCTCAGCAACCATGTCAGATGGATACCTCCTGTGCTTCACATTTTGTGGGAGCTGTTGTTTCTCATGGTGACTCTCACTGGAAGTATGCTGAAGCAAGATCAGATTAAATGGTTCAACAATCTGTAAACCTTGATACTGGCAATACTGTACAGTGAAAATGGCCAATATATCATGAGTTACCATGGAGTTGCTAATATTTTTTCTGATGAAAGTTAAATTCCCACAGAAGTAATCTATAGTTAGAAGACAAGACTGAAATCTAAATAGTAAAAAAAAGGACCATTATTTTGCAATATTATTTCTCCTTTTTTTCTCCCCTTTCTTTTCCACATGAATGAAACTATGTCTACAGATGGGTTTCCCAGTCTGCACCAGTGTATTTCAACAGGGCTGACCACCTTATCAGTATTACTTTGCTGCGTTGGCTTAACCCATCCCAACAATGGTCACTTGTATTGGCCCAGGAAGTGAAAACAAAACAGAGTCAAAACAAAAAGAAAAGATACATGTCGTTATTTAAAGTGCCATCTTGAAAGCCACCCTCAAAGTACTTGGTAATTCCTAGGAAAAGAAGTTTGAATTAGTAATGCAAACAGATAAAAAGAGAAGCTGCTCTAAATCTAGTGCAGAGTATGAAATATGTTGAGAAGAATCTGCTTTGAGAGTAACTGAAGACAGAGATGCTGCATAGCTGCTAAGTAGAACAGGCAGGCTGAGTTTTAGAATATGGTGTTTCAGCAGAAAGAGCCTCTAATAAAGAGATAGGAAAGTGTCAGGGTCAGATCACCTAAACTCAGATCCTTCAGTTTAGCATCCTTAAGTTTGTCAACCTGAGATGAGCAGGCAGAAAGCACTTCTTTGTTGACCGATGAAAGGCTTCTAGTACTTGTGTCCAATCTCAGAGGTTGATATTTCATACAAATAGATTTTTTCACATCTAAATTGAACTCTAAAGTCTGAACACTTACCCCATTTTATTAGATTAGAGCCAAATCTCCAGATCAGGCTTTACAATAGCTCAGTGGTTCTCAACCTTTTTAATGCCGCGACCCCCAACTGGTCGTAAGTCGGGGACTAAACCGGTCGTAAGTCGAGGACTAAACCGGTCGTAAGTCGAGGACTAAACCGGTCGTAAGTCGAGGACTTTCCCTGCCCGGGAGAGCTGCGCATGCATAGTTCCGCCCCCTGCGCCGGCCAAGGCGTAGCTGGCAAGCGGCAGAGACGGAGCAGGCCGACCACCAGCTGGCCCAGCTCAAGGGAGGTAAGGCACCCGCCGGAAAAGGGGAAAAAAATGGCGGACAGCCTTGCTTGGCAACCCCCGTGAAATGGTCGATCGACCCCAAATGGGGTCGCGACCCATAGGTTGAGAACCGCTGCAATAGCTGTATTTGCAAATGCTTAGCTAGACTAAGGACAGGATTAGCATACTTGGCAGTTCAGGTAAATCATGTTAGTGGTACAATTAGAATGGATTGGCTTTAAGTTAAATCAGATTTGAGACTGTTTGGAGCTACTCTGACATTCTCTAGACAGCCATGTTGTGGAACATGGTAAAATGGATTAATAGAGTGTTAATTATCTCTTCCTGTTGTCAGCATTAGGATGCTTTTTTTTTAAGTAGCAGGTAATGCGCTACTTCCCTGCCAGGGACTGTGGAGAACCATTCCTAGTCAGTGTATATAATCCTGAATGAGATGAACCATCCACCAAAATAAGGCAATCACCTGTGGCCAGCTGTATCAATCCTCTACATTCTCTAACTCAACACTAAAATTACCAATCTAGAAGCAAGAATGAAGAAGTGCAGGGAAAGTTTCAAAAGTGCAGGAACACAAGGAATGAAAGGCAGATCTTGCCCCACCCATCCAACCAACCCACAATCATTTACCAAGATACAGGGTAAAGGGGTGGGCAGTGTCCCCCCCGAGACAGGAACTAGTAGCTGTCGGTCAGCCGTTTAGTTTCAGAAGGCTGGATCTTCATCATGGCTTTCTGGCCCTTGGCTTCATACAAGGCTCGTGTGCTTGCCCTCCGGAAGAAGCCACACTATGAGGAAGCAGGGGGCAAAGGTCAGGGTTGATGGGGGTAGGAAATATAAAACACAACTCAAGTATCCAGATTATGGTCCAATAATGATCAATTTCAGTGTGTGCACTGGAGAAAGCTTGTTTCATTCTTTCACTCCAGGCACTATAAGGTAAGATGAAATGAATCCCTAAAAGTAAAAACCTTCTATTGCAGTTTTGACTTGTCTGAGGCAAGTCCCATAGCAACAGCTTCAAAAATAATTACTAGAAAATGCCCCAGCGAACCAACGGCCCATTACTCTTAAGGATTTGTCAAAGTGCTTCATACCAGAGAGGAAATGCTGTTAATCCTACTGAAATATAGCGGTGGCATGCTTTGGCACTTTGGGTTTCTTCTGGGCTCTCTCCAGCACTAGCAACAGCTCACCAGAAAAGCCAGAGGGAAATATGTAAATGTGCTCATTAGAAGTGGAGGACACTTTGCCTCCCAAATAAAATTCTGAAAGGGTACCTTGCTCTAAGCAAGGGTATGTCTGAAAACATACCCCTTCAAAGCTTTGCAAAAACCTAATAGTTATGATGGTTGCAATTCAGAGATAAACTTTCCTTGGCTAAACTTATGGAGATAAGCAAGGAATAAGCCATCTCATGCCTTCTGTATGGTCTGGACTTCAATTCTCATATCCCAATGACATGGCAAGGGACCATAAGAACTTTAATCTGAAAATCATCAGGTTGCCTAATGCAGGAATGCATTTTGGAAGTGTAGCCCTGTCACAATCATCTCAGAGCTTCTGAATACTTAAGACTCTCTAGTCTGATGATGGGTTCCAGAAATAGGGATCAGGCAGAGGTTTTCCTAAAGCTTTAGTAATGTACACTATGCAGAATGCTCTATTAGTACCTCAGAAGCCCACAAGTGTGCCTACGAAATCACAATGAGTCACTGGACAGAAAAGGATAACTGACTGATATTGCTATGTTATCCTAAGGCATCAATACTATGGAGTCCCAAGCATTTACCCAATTCCTGCACTAATTAGAATCTAAATATAGTTTCTTAGCTATCTAGCCAGATTCCTTATGGTAAAAAAGAGCGAATCAAATGCCCAGCAGAGCCTTTTTGGTTGGTTTGTTTGTTTGTTCTTTGGCTGATCTCCAGAGTAATGTGTTTGAGCTACATACCAGAGGTGACTCAGTGCAGTTTACGTCATTCTGGAGAAAGTTGGAGAGACAAAGTTACTTTGCACCTGCCCATTTGGAACTAGCCTGGCCAGTTTTACTGCAGCCAAATACGCAAACATTTTGTTACCAGGTGAGACCGGTGTATTCATTATCAAAGAAAACAATTTTATATGTACTTTCATCATATTGCTTGGATATTCAGAATTGTTACAATCAGTTGGACTGTGTGGGTTGGTTTGTTCCTTTGCATCATGTAGGCACAAGCCATTAACAACTATTTGCAACTTTGAACCAGCGACTTTCAAAGGTCTTTTTATCTAGGTTGAGTTGGGGGGGGGGGGAGAAGCGGGATTGTCCCTGACCACTATTTAAGGCTTCATTTTTTTACCTTCCACAGCAGTAAGATGATACAACCCAAGAGCAGAAGTCCTGCAGCAACAGCAACTAGCACCACCCACAGCTCAATCTCGGTTTGCTGCTCTTCACTGAGTTCCGAGTCGATGTCTACAGTAAACTGAAATTAGGGCGAAGAAACAAGAAACAGGACAGGTCTTTGCAGAGAAAAAAAAACAGGATAAATGCAAAGTTGGTTTTGAAGAACAGCATGCTCAGAGCTATTCCAGTGGAGAAAAACAAAGGAACATCAATACAAGGCTATTAGCACACTCCCATTGATATAATTCAATCCATCGGATACACATATTTATTCTTAATTACCGTTCGTATTATCTATTTCCCAAAAATCCAAAAAGCAGGACTTCTAATTACCTTTATAATTCTACAATCACCTTCCAGACCTTCAACTAAATGCACAGATGCTGAGATGGGAGATGAGGAACATAATCCAAAAGGAGTGTTCTCACTCCTTTTGGAAACAAATTAAAAAGCATCGAACATGCTAATATCTCACTAAAACTGCACCTACACATCCATGTTGTTTAGACAGAAGGAAAGTAGGTCAATAAAAAAAGAATCCGCCCTAACACTAATGACACCAAAACTGTTACTGCCCTTGTAGAAAGTAATGCTGGTTACTTTCAGCAGAGTGATAGGTCTACTTGCAGAGAGAGAAACAATAGTAGCAACGAAGCTTCTCATTGCCATCACTAGTTTCAATAGATTGCAGGCAGGCATGTATTCACCAATTGCTGTAATTGATCAGAGTGGGATGAGGGCAAAGGGCAGAGAGAGAAAAGAGGGAACTGTGATGTGGGAAGAGAGTTGACATGAAACTGTTCTGGGAACTATGAAGAGAGGTTACTATCATCATGGTCTTTTACAGGGGTGGGGAGGGGGGGAGGGAAGGGCAGCACATATCTTCCTGAATTGCATTCCATGTAAAAAGAAAATAATAATTGTTGCTGTTATTTTATCCAACTTATTTTGTCAACTTAAATGGCAACCTTCCCTTCACAGGGAAACAGCAATACTCCTTGGAGCAATCCAGCATAATTTCTTGACTTGCTTACCATTATACTTATCATTACAGGTAGGTTCAGATTTAATATCCATACATTCAGCCACCATTTAAAGTTATGATGGCACTGAACATGGGGCACTTACAGCAGGTCCACATAGTTACGGCCATCACCATGTCCTCGCAGTCAAGGAATTGTAATTTGGGCACTCAGCTTGCAATTACAGCATCTCATGGTCAATTGCAACCTTCCCTGCCAGCTTCCAACAAACAAAGTCAATGGGCATGCCAACAGGAGATCACAAATGGCAATCACATAACAATGGGACATTGCAATGATGCAGGATTCGCCTAACAAGGGCATCTAGGATAATCGGCACAGTAATTTAGCATGCCTTATATGACCACGGTGAGGACTACCTATATTATTTTAAGCATGGAGACATTTCTTGTACTTAACAAGGGTGGGCAGAAGTAGAATACACATTTGACCTCCACAGGTGAACTGAGATGGATTGGGTTAAATTTTCGGTAATGTTCTTCTCTCCCTGGAAGTCAAAGCACAAATGGCTGTGGAAGCCCAGAGCAGCTGGATGAGAAAGGGTAGTCATGCGCTGGCCCACCTGGATGTCCATAGACCACCCATTTCTGAAGATTCTTCCTTCATGCAACCTAGGATATCTGTAAGGGAGATTTTGTTTCTTTTCCCAGGAAAAATGCGACTTCCATCCACAGACCATCTTGGATCATCTACAGCCTGCCTCTCCTGCAGGCTGCAAATGAGAATGCAGCTCTTATTTTGAGTGAAAGCTTTCAAAAATGGTAAATAGGGCATCTTTAAGCCAGGTCAAGGGACCGAGTGAATGAGCATGAAGTAAACTACACTAAACTAAAGAGTTTCATGAAAGCATGGTAAAATGGTTGTTCTCTTTCCAAATGTAGATTACCAGGTTACAAGGCTGCAAGGTTGCGCATGGTTTTGTGTCATACTCTGAGGGAACTTGACAAATAGCTCACCCTAACAAAGGAAGAGGACAAGGTTCAACGGACTCTCCTTCCAACCTTCCAAGGATGTCTCAATTGTTTGTCAAATGATTTCATCAATCTGCAAAAGCATGGCAGGACTAGGCCAGAATCAGCCTTGAAAATAAATTCCAGGAATATTGCTAGAATCTGATAATTCTGGAGGAAGAGAGCAGTGGGCCATGGCAAAAGGATCTGCCACACCTCCACCTCAATCCATGTCGTTTCCTTCCATGCATACTTTCATTCCTCTCTGACTGGCCAGCAACCTTTTCAACATCACTTTGATGGGACCCTCGGTGTGATTTATTGTGAATTGGTTCTACTGGGTAGTTTTACATGGCAAGCACTGTTTAACCTATTTTCTGGAATCATAGAATATATTGAACTATAAACTAACCAGTCAGATTGGTTTTGCGTAGTATGAGAAATCACCACAAAAAAAGTAAAATTGGATAGTGAGCTACTCTAAGAGCTATTTGGCTTAGCTGTAATAAAAAAGCTACTGCAGAAGGTAAATGAAGAGCTAGCCCAAAGCACTTGAATCATTTCATTAACTGGATGGGCCAGGCCTGGAGTGTGAAAACTGGAATTAGAAAGATCTTGGTGATTTCTTGGAGTTACTTCATCTTTTTACTCACCAACACTGTTTGATTTTTCATGTTGATTGTAGAGGAGTTTGTCCTGAGAAAGAGAGTCACTTGTCCATCTACTTTGACACGATCAAAGTCATTGTAATCCTGTAAGAACCAAAGCAGTAACTTCTGTTTATCTATACATTTGACTCTGAAATGTATGCCTGTGTATAGTAGACAATAAGCCCAATTAATCTGTGAAATAAATAAATAAATCCAGCCACCACGGGGGGGGGGGGAATAAAATCTTGCCCCCTTTGGCACCATTATTATATTAGTGCCTTAGTGATTCTTAGCTGCCAGACTAATTTGCAGCAGTCTATGATTGCAAAAAGAAAAGGAAAAGAAAAAAGAAAATCATTTGCCTCTAGCACATCAGTACAAGCAACATGCTACTAAATGGGAGCAGAAGAGATAAACGGCACTTACCTCAATGAAAGTACTGTTCCAAACTCTTGCTCGGACCTTCACGTTTGTAACTGCTCCGATATTCCAAAGGGGGCATTCAAACCAGATGCAGCGAGAAGTTCCTTTGAAACAACTCTGGAAAGAAAATATGGAACAAGGCAGGGGAAACCGTCACTGGTGAGTCATTCAAAGGGCGTTTGGTATAATATACAGTCGCACGCATTTTTCATTTCTTTCTTTTAAATGGCATTTTAAAACAAGCAGGGTCATATCGTATCATATTCCCAAAACCTCTCAAGCTTCCAGTACCAACTTTTGATAGCAACATTTCAGGGGTATAATGCTGGCATTAAAAAAAACATGGCAAAAATATAAGTAGGAATAAGAGGTCCAAGAAACCTGATCCAATTCCTCTTTCGAATTGAAAAAAAAAAGCAGAAATTTGTCAATAAAATGACATATTAATGTTATTGCCATTTTGTGTCAAAATATTTTTAAAAAGGTAAGAATGGAAACCATTATTACTCCTACCCGTAACCCTTCTCAAAATTAAGATACAGATTGAAATAGTTCTATCTGGCTCCTTTCAGGGACACCAAAAGGCGTGCTACAGTTTGCTAAATATTCAGGAGAGTGAGTTATTGTCCTTAAAGCCAATGAAATTGTGCATCCCTACTCTTACAATTTGGGAGGATTGGGATTAATCTATGGGTTCTTTGAAATATAAATGGACATAGTTTCAGTGGTAAAAAATAATATCTAGATCCAATTCCTATGACATTGTTTCTAAGTCAAAAAGGTTTCTGGATGAAAGCAAAATTTTCATTCAGAATTTTGCTAAGAAAAATACAAGGGCATATTCATTTAGTTATTGTGAACTGCTTGATTTGAGGATAATTTTATCTTTTTACCCAAAACAGATACACAATTTGCCCTTATCCACCACTCCCAAACAGCCATTCAAAAGGGTAGATGCTACTAATATCAGTTTGGGACAGTATAAAGCAGTGTACCTCAACCTCAGCAACTTTAAGATATGTGGATGTCAACCCCCAGAATTCTGGAAATTGAAATCAACACATCTTAAAATTACCAAGGTTGAGAAACATTGATACAGAGCAATATCGGCTGGCCTAGAGAGGCTCATGATGAAGGAATTCTTATTAAGAACAGAAAGGATATCTTAATGAAATGGTTACCAGTGCTGTTTCTGATCTGGCTTTCTTTGAAGACGCTAAGGTGATGGGAATCTCAGCGTTTGGAGATGCCTGCAACTCACGCTTTCTCCGGGCTGGGGAAGTGCTGTGATCTATTTGCTGAAAAGGAAGAAATATTAGCTGTTATTCTGTCCATGAACATCAAGAAGTGTAAAACTACTTGCCCCCACTGAGGTGCCTCATAACCAGGGGATGATTCTTCATCTTGTAGGAATCGGGAGTCTTGTTACTGTTGGACACTTTTTTTTTTTTTTGCTAATATCGTATGCTGTAACATTAAGCATACCAGAAAAAGTTCATTAATTGCAATTCTGTTAATTTCACTTGAGAAACAAATTAGGTATATAACAATTTTAATAATAAGCTATCTTATGTTTGAAACATTGTACCAAATTCACACAAAGCCAAATAAGACAGCTAATCAAGAATCTTCATTTTCAAAATATCTTGAGAATGCAACTTTAAGAAGGCCCACTTGTTGGCACTACTAGCAAGGAATTCTGGGAAATGCAATCCTCACAAAGCACACTACTCAAAGTAAACCTAGTATCTATACATGAATCAGATACTGATATTCCTAGAATGGGCGAGCAAGGGGTTGATATCAAAATATACATATTTATATTAACCGGGGATAGAGCAAAAAGGTGAAGAGGCTGGGAATAAACCCTAGACTCACGATGAGCTTGAGGGGGTTGATGACCTGTTCAGATGGTTCACAATACCAGTCTTCATTCCCTTTTATCAAGATTTCAGTGGGGTAGAGCAGCCACTTTCCATTGCTGGCTTCATAAGGCCATTCAAAGCCTAATATGATTGTTCCAAGAGAAGCTAAAGACTTAGTCTTCGTAATCACCTTAAACAAATAACAACAAAGATATTAATAACATATTGATAATCCTTTTCAAAATTCAATTTGGAAAATTGTTGGAAACTCTTCATGATTAGGCTGAAAATTGCAGTGAACTTGCATCCATCTTTCCATTGACTTGCTCATCAGATGAAAATGAGCCCAAGAGGTAGCAATTTCTGAACAAAGTCTGCTTAAGAGTTAAAATATGTTGTGACTAGAAAAGTGACAAAAAGGAATGGGGTTAAACACTCCTATGCCATAATACTCTTCATTAAAAACTGTAGTCTCCTGAGTCTAGTTTTGTAGATTTTATATTTAATATCTGTATAATTACAGCCATAAAAGAAAGTCCATCCTTGACATTTTCCATTCTATAATAAAGCTAAGAATGTTGGCTTCACTTGATTACATATATTGGTAATTTATATAACAGCAGGAAGGAAGAATAGCTTAAGAAAAAGGTTATTCTTTATTCTCACACCTTCAAACAAGAATAAGGGAAAGGGGTCAGAATTTTAACTATAAATGAAGGGGAATTTTCAGTCATTCTCCTTTCTCTCTCTATCTCTCCCTCTCCCTCTCTCTCTCATCATCTCCCTCTTTCTCTCACACACAACTTTCTGTGATCCATACAAAAATGAAATCCACAAGTTCTTTCAAACATCTATTCCTGATCCTCTCTTCAAGTCTTCTTTTTCAGTAGCCTGGTTTGAGAGAGAGTTTTTACTTGTTTCTATTAGATAATTAGACTTAGCCATTGTTTGCTCCTAAACCCAGATGAGAAGGAACAAAGGTTGGATATTGGGCTACTAAGTTTAAATTAAAAAAAGGCACAGCTATGGAAACAAAGGATGCAATTTAAGGTCTGATTGAAATAGGCAGGGACCAATCATTGCTTAAGCTTCTGAACACCATAGGTGGAGCTTATGGTAAATAAATAAGTATTGGACAATTTGAAGTCATAAATCCTTGTCTAACTTTGTCATGATGGGATCCTAATCAAGAAAATCTATCCAAATGGAGTACTGACTAAAAGTGGTCCTCGCTTAACAACATGTTGTTTTACAACTGTTGGAAGTTACAACAGCCATGAAATGGGTGCTTCCATAAAATCCATTCATTTTAACGGTCATTTTCTTACAGTAACTGGCAAAAAATGCCCCAGACCCATAAAAAACATCATGAATCACATTCAGTAACGTCCATCTCGCAGACCAGCTGTGGTGTTCCCTGGTCACATGACTGAGAGTGATTCATAGGTTTTTTTGGGGGGGTAGGTTGGCATTTTTTGCCAGTTTCTGGAAGAAAATGTCCATTAAAATGAATGGATTTGCTTAATGATCACAGCAGATACTTACCTGGAAGTCCAGCTCAATGGGACTGCCAACATCTTCTTCATGCTTCATGGCTGATTCTCCTATGACTTTCCCACTAAAGTATGACTGAAGCCACCGGTTGATTCTACCGTGAAAAAATTGAAAAGTTGCAAGAGAGATTTACCACGCTTAGGTTTTTTTTAACAAGCTAAATGATTAGTCCATAGTTTCCTGGGAACTGTCAAGCTATTCTCCAAAGCACCTGAGGGCAATATAAGAAACAATGGATGGAAACTAATCAAGGAGAGAAGCAACCAAAACTAAGAAGAAATTTCCTGACAGTCAGAACAATTAACCAATGGAACGACTTGCCTCCAGAAGTTGTGAAAACTGGAAGTTTTTAAGAAGAGATTTGACAACAATTTGTCTGAAATGGTTTAGGGTTTCCTGCCTGAGCAGGGGGTTGGACTAGAAGACCTCCAAGGTCCCTTCCAACTGTTATTCTATTCTATTCTATTCTATTCTATTCTATTCTATTCTATTCTATTCTATTCTATTCTATTCTATTGTCTTATTCTTATTCTTTCCTCCAAACATATTAGGATTGGAACCTTCTGGATTTCTGGCCTTTGACCATTTTAGCTGAGAAGTCTGAAGGCTCCAACTGTGATACATCTGGAGAACACCATGTTGAGGAAGAGTAGCCTAGAAGCCCAGCTATACTCAAAGGCTAGGTTTTCTTTATGAAGGTAGACATAAATTGGGAGCCATCAAATTTTGGCATAGAACCCCCTTTCTATAATTTTCCTTTCTTAACTTATGTCAACACTTTAAGATACGCACATGCTTAGTGATGCATCAACTGTGTAGTCCACTAACAAAGCTGCTGTCACTAGTTGGAGATCTTCCTGATAGCTTATCCTGTACAAAATACAATAGTCAAAAGGTCTATCAGATTATTTTTAAAATTACCCCAAAGAACATAAACCATTATTACATTTTGTCATCACTGTAAATTATCCTAGAGGTCTGAATCTAATTATCTTAGAAGTTTGAGAGGAGTCCACACAGTGGTTCCTCTTCCCATCAATTGATACTAGTGTTGCTATTTTTTGTACTACCTAGTGCAATACAAGAAGTTAAAAAAGTACTAGTGTGGTTCTCCTATGAACTTTATATATTAGAATAATCCAATATTACAGCAGGCATGGTTCATAGTTATAGACTACTTAGTTTCTGCCACGAAAGCCTATCTGTCCCACATATGCAGTTAAACATCATTTACAGACCTGAGAAAATAGAGTGGATTGCACCACTTAAACTACAAGTAAAAAGTACAGGTAAACTATAGTTAAATATATACTTTGTTGGTTTTGCTTAAGCAAAATAAAGCATAATAGCAACAGCCTACCTGAAAATATAAATATAGAACATTCCTCCTTCCTACTGTTAATCTTCATAATAAAGTTGTAATGTATAAGTTTTCCCCCATCTTTAATATGAGTAACATTCTAAGTGGTGTGATCCTTTGTGACTTTCTTCTCTTAGGTATATGCTGATCCATCTGGTTTCACTGGAGGCAGGTTTGGTGTGTGTGTGTGTGTGTGTGTGTGTAGGTGCAAGCTGTTTTAGAGAGAGAAACTATCTTAGTCATCCCTGATAACTATTGATAAGAGGACAAGACTCACGTGGAAGGTTGAATCTGGACTGTGATATTCTGGGTAAATAAGGTAATTCCACTAATTTCAAATGTGATAATCAGTTCTGCCTGGAAGAGAAGTCAGATTGTGCAATATTTTGTTAAGGTTTGGATGACATATTTTACTCAAGTTTGTAATCTGAGGTTCACTAGACTGCCCTATTAACTACACAAACATCTGTGGCAAGAAAGATCTTTTATTGGCATCATTATTCCACATTACCAACATTCACCAATAGCTATTACAGTAATTCTTTCAATGCTAAGAATTTGTGTTAAAACTAGGATGTATATTTAATCTAGTGAATAATCTCAATAATTTAAAAAATACTGCTGTTGATGCTTGCTATTTTTTTTAAAACCTTATGGCTGAAGGGGATAAGATGGTCCTGAGCAATCAGGAAAACACCCTATAGATGAGACCCACACAACAGAGACTTTGTAAAGTGTCCAAATCAGAAACAATATACCTGCTGGTTCCTTTTGAAGGGATTGCCCATTTCACATATCACTGTCTCCTTAACAGTGCAGGCCCCACTCTGAAAGGAATAAAAGATGCACTTCATTGTCTGACTACCTTTATTTTACTTATGTATAACTCATATATACGGTATACATGCATACATATACATACACACACACACACACACACACACACACACACACTGCAAATGGAGAAAGCATGGGAGCCAAAACACATTCTTCCATGTCTATATATGCATGCGTTTATATAAACGCATGCATACATACATACATAGACATGGAAGAATGTGTTTTGGCTCCCATGCTTTCTCCATTTGCAATTCCACTAGAAATGAATTGGTTCTTAAGCAATTATGAAACAAAGTAAGTTTTAAGCACAGCCCAGGGCCTAGATATGGCTATAAGAATTCTGATGTAGCCCCAACATCCCTCAGATTCAATATATTACAGGAAGAAAAAAAAACCTTTGCTGACATATTTTTTATCAATTAAATAAACCAAACAAAAAAAAGGAAAGGAAAAGGAAAAGAATGTGTTGATATACATATACAATATGAACTTTACAGAAATTCAAAGACTGAAATGAAAATGATGGTCATAAAAAGATTTTTTAGAAACAATTTCAAAAAGGCAAAACATGCAAAAATATAAAGAAAAAAATGCACTAAGAAAAAACATACAAAAATGTGTTTTTTAAAATCCCAACTGTTAATTGGTTAGACTTCTATTATGAATACATACAGTAAAAATTTTCCACTGCTGCATATTTTTAAACTTCAGTCTCCTGATCCTGCAAGGATGGCAAGATTTCTCTCTACCAATTTTGTGCTGCATTAACTCTTGCCATTGTCAGCATGTATTTAATAAACTGAAAAGATTTCATTTTTTCTCTGGGATCACATCTAATAAAAATATTTGGGTTTTAATCCAAATTTTATTTTCAAAATTTTTTGAATTTTTTAATGTATTTTTACAGTACTTTTGGGTCTTTCTACATAATTACCATCTATTTGTTATGGCTTTTAAAATTTATTTTGTATGATTTATCTATCTTGGCAATAATTGACAAATTTATATATCACCTGTAGACTATTTTATACCAATTTTCCCTTAAACTGTAGCATGTTGGAAATTTCATTGATTCCCCCCCCCCCCCAATTCTTGCCACAATTGTTTCACAATTATTACTTCTTTGAAATTTTGCAGCCACTTTATCATGCAGTTTGTTATTTGTTCTAGCTCCGGGTCTTTTTTAAGTAAAAGTTTATAAATACATCCTAATTGATTATCTTGATTCTATATAAGAATTTCAAACTCTGTCATCTCTCTCAGGGTCTTTCTTTCTTCTTTATATTTTTCCAGTTATTTGCTATGGTGGATTCCTTTCCTCATTAAGAAACCCTTATTGTTTCTTTAATCCACTACATTTCTCAGTTCAGATGTATGATAACACTTAAGTCTTGTTACAACACTGAATCTTACTCTTGTTTTTAGATTCCCATTTCATTATTGTCCTGCTCCCTTTTTCTGAGATTTTTGATATAGCTTTACTGCATAAAAATGTTGCATTCCCTTTTAAAGCTTTTGACAGATCTTAGTCTGTTCACTTAGTTGATACAATTCAACCATGGCAATACTTGTTAACCTTCAGGAAAGTCACTAGCATCATCTGCATAGTAAGTGGAGATCATGAATCCTGAAGAATATTATTCCGATTTGTTAGAAAGGCTTCTACCCAGGAATTAATAAAGAAAAACACCACTTCATGCAACACCAGTAAATTTGTGTGAGAGACAGTGGCGTAGCGTGGGTTGTCAGCACCCGGGGCAAGGCAAGTAATTTGCGCCCCCCCCTCCACAGTGGGCGGCGACCCGGCGGCTCAGATCGGATTCGCACAGGCAGGGGCAGAGAGCTGCGAGTGCGAGCGCGCCCCCCCAGATGTTGCGCCTGGTGCGGCCGGCCCCCCCTGCAGCCCCCACGCTACGCCTCTGGTGAGAGAGTACCAAGGACTCCACAGTTCAACCTTAGGTTACATGTATTTTCCTCTATTAGAACTTGTAATTTTTTTCTGAAAAGCCGCTAAGCGCAGAGCTGAATGGAACAATAGCTTAATGCTATCCCAACTTTCAAAAAATATCTCACCGGCCGAACTGAAGAAGGCAGCAGAGAGGGTGGGAAAGTGATATTGAGGAGGGCCTCATGAGCATCTTCTCCATTGATAGGTGATGTTGGTTTATTAGTAACTTTGATGCTCAAATTCAGTTTCTTGACTTCCGAGCTGTACTGTAACACCTGCACACCATCTTGTCTACAATGGAAAAAAATAGTACAATTGAGGGAAGATGATAAAGGAAAAAAAAGCATGTATGTCCCTCCATTCAGTCCTTAACTTTGGTCAAAAGTGGCTAGGACAACAATGGATAATTTGGTACTCCCCAAAGATTTAGAACTATAAACTTCATAATTTCCAGGGAACATTGGGATTCTTTGAAATCATCACCCAAAACTCCTAGGTTAGACCAACTGACTTATCCTGCCTTAGAGCAAGAGTGGGAACTCATTCACTGTGTGCTTCTGCCCCAAGGTGAGAGACAATTTCTACTGAAATGCTTCCAGAACTGTGCAATGTTCTAACTGTCTGATGATGAAACTTCACTTATTTAGGTCAGCCAGTAGACGGGTTCTAGGGCAGGTCCTCTCCCTGAACGATAACAGTAGCATGCATTAATCATGATTTTACCCAGTGATTTTTTAAAAATTCTGCAGATACATCATCTAGGAGCTATTTATTGGCCTGAAAGGAAGCTCTCAAGAAAGAGTCTTCCTTTAGTGACGGTGATCATGATGACGATAATGCAGAAAGCATTCAAAAGTAGACAGAATTCATCCCAAATGTACGATTATTTCCAAAGTCAGTATTTCCTCTTATTTAAACATATGTGTAGCATAACTCTGTATTATAATGATTAGTCATTTCACATGCTCTTCCTCTTTCTCTTCCCGCAATAAGCCAAATTCTCTCACCTGGGCAACTTTTGGTTCTTTTCATTTAGAAAGAGTGCCTGAATCTGCAAGTTGCTATTGCATTGGCTGTCAGTTCCACACTCCTTCTGAAACTGAATCTGAAAATAGACATTTTGAGTCAACAAAATAAGACAAAAAACAGGGGAAGGATGTTCATTTAGTTTGTAGGCTTGCATTGTGTATGTCAACTTTCTCTGACCTGATGCTCTCCAGAAGCACTGGACCGCAATTCATGCCGCCTTCAAGAAGCATGGCCAGAGCAAGCTATTTTAAAAGGTAAACTGGAATGCATTAGAATGGGAAGGAAGACTTTTAGAAGAAGGGTTCTGTATGTAGGGAGGATCAATCCTAAGTCCAGTTGAAAAATCATCTTCTGTAGAGGGTGTTTCCAAGGGCAAGATTGAATATTTGAACTGTAAATCACCCAGAGTCATTTCGGAGATGGGTGGCTGTAGAAATCAATCAATCAATCAATAAATATGATACACAGAATAAACTCTTTGTTCTTCCCAAGTGTGAACATCTAAAAATGTTTCACCACTTACTCCTCAGTTAGACTTTTGGGACAAAGAAAGCTTTTAAAAGTCTGTTTATTATGATACAAAGAGAAGAGATTTTGAGTCAGATAGAAAGGCCTCACAGACTGCTGAGTTAATGGGCATTGTTTATGATCTCTCCTCTCAATAAGTCTACTTTTTTATAGTCACTGTCTCCAACCTCCTTTTATGTGTAACCTTCTTGAGCCAATCTATTTAGCTCTGGTTTTTCCAGGAGTTCCCCCCCCCCCCAAAAAAAGAAGCAACAGCCAAGTCTAGGACTTTTATGGGTTGTTGTAGGTGGATTTCCACCAATGTCTAAAAATGCAACTCCCTAAATTTGGTTCAGTTAACCAAAAGAATTATATTAAGGTGATTAAGGGTAACTGATGCTGAAATTATCACATTATATTTATACACATACTCTAGACACAGTTTAGGTTCAATCTAGTTAAAAGTGTGTAAAACTTTTTTTCTAGAATGAAACTTATTCTAAAATTTAAAGATAATGACTAATCTGTTCCACCAGATGGTGCCAGAGGACTGCTTGGTAGGTGAACCATTCAGTGATACAGAAAACTGAATATGCCTATTTACAAATAATTTTCATCTGCATGAATAAGTGCAGGGACATGCACACAAACTCTTCCTACACACACACATCACCTGTTTGCTTTTTGCAAAAGCCTGCCACTGACTATTAGCTGAACAATGCAACATTATTGTGCAATCTACATGGCCATTTCAATCGAGGAGAGGAAAGGTGAAAAGAATGGGAGGAAAAACTAAAGAGAAGAAGGAACTAACCTCAGTGTGGTTTTCACGAGGCTGATCCTCATTCAAAATAGGAAATGCATTAAGAGAGCGCAATCCCAACTGGAATCGTCTAGGCTTCTCTGAAAGAGAGTACTTCATAGAGAACGCAATGGGGTGCAGTTTGTCTCGTACTCCATCCTGCAAAATGAGCAATAAATTATTTCAGAGAGCCCTCAGTTCTGAACTTCTGTGTAGTTTATGAAGGGACACGAAGAAGGTCCTCTGGCAAAAATGATACTTCAACATCACATTTTATTTTGATGAAACTTTCCTCTTTGTTCTTGGCATTCTTTTGTTGAAATATAATGAAGCTTATCATGCTAAATTATCCTCCCCTCTCTGTAAGTTCAACCGATACGATGGTTAGAGAAGCTTTTCACCAGCCAAGTGAAATATAACTATCCAGAATTTCAACCAATGTTGCTATTATACATCCAAGAAGCCATGAAAGATAACTGCTTTACACACATATTTATCAATTTTACAAAACCTCCCCAATTTTTCTAGGCAAAAATTCTGTTCTTATCATTTATAATACTGTAATTACATCACTAGTCTATATTTAGCAGTCCTTGGTAGCACCAATTTACATTTAAAAAAATCCTATACTGCTGGTCCTGCATAAATACAAACAACCAAACTTAAACTCTCTAGGAAGATGGTGTTTAGCTCAGCTATCCCATTTTATGCCTTGAATTGAATTATTCCTAACCTGTAGGAGGACTTTCAGGTTTTGGCACTTGCTTGGCATGGAAAATTGTCCCTTGTAGACTGCAGAGTTGGTCTCAGCAAAATATACCCGGGGTGGCCGGCGGCCCCTGTCAGCTTCCACAGTGTAATCCAGCTCTGTAGCCAAGAAAAAAAATGGATCAGAAACATTACCAAGATCCAGCAGCCTAGATCCTAGATCCATTCAGCAATTGTTCAAAGTTATGATGGCACTGAAAAATGAAACTTATGACAGGTTCTTGAAGTTTTAGCCATCATAGCTTCCCTGCAGTCTCAGATCGCAAATAGATGCTTGGCAAGCAAAATCAATGAAGCAGCCAGCATGAAATCATAAGTCATGGTCATGTGACATTACAGTTATGGTGATTTAATAACTGCAACTGGAACGGATGTTATACGTTGGCAAAGTCATGTGACATTTCACTTCACCACACCACTTAGCAATGGAGGTGCCAGTTCCAATTGTAGCTGCTAGGTGAGGAATATTTGTACAAGAACAATCCTACTTAATTTGAATCAAGGGAATGCAACAAAAAACAAATATGCCACTAAAGATACTGGTAGAGAAACTGGCTCTCATACATTAAGGATAAAAATTCCAGGGCCAGCAGACATTGGCAATGAACGAGTCCCCCAAGCCTCTTTCTTCACAAATGGATTCTCCTAAATGGAACAAATCTTCCCATTTTTACTCACTGATAGTTTCCTTGTATTTGGGGTCTCCAGCACTTTGGGAATAGGAGAAGCAGACCTCTACCTTCATGCTGTAAATGAGATGATAAGAAGGGAAAGGAGAAAGAAATAAAAACAATGTGCTCAATAAAGAATCGGCAGGGACAGATAGCTGAGGTTCCTCCAAACAAAGCCCAAAGCCCAAATGCCTTGCTTTTATAAAGAAACACATCATCCTAAATTTAAAGTTACACCATACAACAAAGGCATATCAAAACTAAAGCAATAGCACTTGACTTATATTAGGATGTCCTTTATCTGGTAATTAACCAGTGCCAAACTTTTAGAATTTAGATGGATTGCCCTGTTTTGTCTGCAGCAAGGAATGATGTTTCAGATGTTTTTCTTTGAAAAATCAGTTCTTGTGAAGAGAAGAGGAAAAAGTTGCTTCTTCATGCAAAAGGAAGATCTCCTTCTCTCTCTCATCTGCTTTGAATCTGAAAATTGTCAAAGCTGCGGTTCTGTCTATTTTGGTCAAGGACAATTTCATCTTATTTATTTACAGAATTGGCACTCTATAAAGGAGCTTTTCCAATTTGGTGCCCAGGAGATGTACCTACACTGTGATTCTCAGAATTCCTAGTCATCAGCTTCTGGACAATACCAGGTTAGGAAAGGCTAATTTTAGCAAATAATTATAATTAACTAAAGAGGGAAATGTTATGTGTATATAATGCTATGACAATCCACTTTAGAGAACAGATGCCCCTTTTGTTCATGTTTTCACACCCTTAACAATATATTTTCATTTTGATTCAGTGCTACTTCATATATTCTTAGAAACTGACTTAAGAAAAGCTAAGAAATGTGTTCAGTGCATAAGGCAGACTGACAAGTTGGATACGATTTTATATGTGCCATCTCTGCAATGACTTATTTGAGGAAAAATTGCTAACCAAAACAAAAAGGAACCATCATGAATTTAAAGTTGGAAAAATAGATGTTGACAAAATCAACATTAATAAACCACATCACCCTTAAACTAAGTCCTAGTTTAGAAATTACAAATGCCTAACACTTCCAGATATTGAAGGATGCCAACTCGCAAACTAATGGCATGCTGGATAGAACTATTGAAAGAGCGAAATGAATCACATCTGCAGGGTTAAAATTCCCTCAGCTGGCTTAAAACCTGAAATAATGTGCATCTTATCAAGTCCTCTATCTTCTATGGGACAGGATGCCCTGTTGTAAAAGCAAATCTACAAGTCTCTTATTCAACTTCTACTCTTAAAAACAAACAAACAAGAGAAAGGACTCAGCAATGTCCCCATACAGCTTGTTCCAATGTGGCCTTTTACTCTGTTTGCCAGATGTTTTTCTCATTCAAACTTAACTTGAATCTCACCACATTTTGTATAAATACTCTTGTTTCTCCTCCCTGCACTTGGTGGGGAGGGCAAACAATTGTTCTCCTAATTCTTTCCAACATCCTCTAAAATAAACTGAAAGTTGGCAACATGCTGCCCTTTCATCTTCTTTCTGTAGGCTAAATATACTCAGTTGTATCATATTTGTGTTGCCACACACCTTGAATATCTGTGTATTCAGGCATATAAAAATGAAAAGAAAATTTATAGGAATGTTATTACCAAGAGTTTTGAGTACATTTACTTGGGTCCAGAGGGCTTGGAGTAACAGTAAAAGTCTTGTTTAGGATATTGATCACAGGACGGGCTCTGCAGAAAGGCAAAGACGATAGGCATAAGGAAAAACAACAGTGCAAAGAATCAATACATTTTTAATTAAAGTTTTTAATAAACATAAAAACTAATACAAATTAATTAGAATAAAAGAAAAAGTTCAGAAGGTGCAGAAAAAGAAAAGAAAAACAAAACAAAAATGAAGAAGTAGTTTCCAACTTTCACCATATCAAACATAAACTAATATAATAACTTTTTACTCACTTTTAAAGTTCCAAATAAAAATAAACCCCTCTTACCTCCATAACATAACTTTTATCTATACATAATCCAGAAATTGTCACCTTTTCAATCCTGATTCAGCAAAAAGTTCATTAGGAAGTACCAGAAATATCAAACAAATAATTTATTCCTGATCTAATAGTCTAATTTTACTGTATATCCCTTCTTTCTGTTCTTCAATCTTGAACTTTAAAACATTCCACATTTAATGGCATTGCAGGATTTGATCTTTCATCAATTTTTGACATTCAAGAGGAGTTTTCAAAGCTTTCACCAGCTAGCCTGTAAATCCCATAAAAAGGCACTGTCCAGAACTCCTTGTGGTAGCTGTTTCCTGTTCAAAATCTTTTCTGGTTTTGTCTTTTGTATTTCCATTTTGGTTATCTCAATTTTGTTATCATCCTTGCCTTCAAACTCAATAATGTCTATGTCAGGTAAAGCCTTTTAAAAAATTCTCAACATCTTGTTAAAAAAAATACCCACTGAGATTTGTATACTTTTTGAGGTTTTAATGATTAATATCACAGTGGTTAGCCATCAAAAATATCTTTAAGATAGGACAAAGTTATTGCCAGTTTAGCCATTTTATTTCTTTTCCGCCTGGTTTTTTAATTCCCTGTAGTGTCCATTTGCAACTTTCATCAAGCCTCAGTTCTGATACAGGTTTGGTTCTGCTTCAGTAAATTATTTAATTATACAGTATATTTGTTTTCAAACCTCACAACAGAAATAACCTATATTCCAAACATCTGGTATTACAATCTGTTAAAAAAGTTCTTAAATTAAAATCCCCCCTCCGTTTTTTTTATTTTTTGCCATATGTATATCATTTTAAATTCTTAAGTCTTGTTTAAAATTTCTTAATTTCAGAGAAGGTTAAACTCACCAGGTATCAAATTAAGCTTGCCGTTCTCAAAGTCTCTAATATCCATAAAGTGCTTAAATTGAACATTTCTAAAATTGATTAAAACACGAGATTGGCTGGTTTAGTGTTCCTATTAAAGGCTCCCCTGTGGCTGAGAGCAAAGATGTCATCTCCCTCAGCTTCTGGCACTCAAACCCGTAGAGACCATTGTTTTACAGTCTCCTAGCAATGAGCTGGCCTTCAGAACATTTGTGAGGAATCTCTCCTTCTCTCCTTCTCCAGAGAGCTTCGAAGGACCAATCTATGGCTGTTCTTTCATCCTATGCAATAGCTGTTATTTCTGCTCATTTGCAGAGGCATCTTCAGTTAATCATGATTTACAGCAGAAGCCCAAAAAAGAATCAATATGGTGCAGATGTAGTGCATAAATAAAATAAATGATCCCTAATCATGATGGTGATTTCAATTACTCGGTAGTAAAGAAAATGTACTGTTACATGTGATCATTTGTTCTCTTCCCCAGGACATGATTCCCTTTTGAATCAGGGTAATTGACAATACAGTCTTCCTCAAAATGATGCTCCCTAGATGAGTGGCACATTGACTTCCATATTCATCAATCCATCAGACCACAAATAGCTGAGGACAGCAGGCTGGAAAGACTGCCCCAACAGAGAGATTGGAATTTCCTTCTTCTTAAAAAAGATTCCCCTTTTTATTAATCAGAATCAATAAATAGGAAAAAAAAACATGACAGCTTTTAACCTCTTTTACCACACTTACCTGAGCAGCAAGATATTTTCTGAGAGAGTTCCCACCAGGAGATCAGGATAGGAATTTCCATCCACATCCATTCCACCACTGAAGGAGTAACCAAAGGTCTTGATGACAGGATTAAAATCTTCCCCACTAATGATCTGCAAGAGGTGCAGAAAATGAGAGGCAAGAAGGATATTTACAAATGAGACCAAGATCTCTGCTTGGTTTGTATATACTGCCATCCATGATGAAGATGTTGGTGGCCAAGCATATTTGAATGAGCAGTAGGACTACTATTAACATCATTACAATATATTGATCTAACTGGAGAGGAGTTCTGGGACTGTAATGTATATAAAAATATCTTATAAATTGGAGGCAAAGAAATCTTAACCGGAAAAGGCTGACACCATAATTAAAAACAAGAATCTGGGGCTTCAGCTCTCTGATCTCCTGAAAATGAGGGACAACTAGCTGCTTCTCTAAGTCTCAAAGTGGAGATACTTGCAGAAAACTTGGTATCTTATCTTGTATCTGCTTGAGATTAGAGAAATTTGGTCATTATCAAGGGTGACCAGTTGGTGTGCTAAATCTTGGCTAAGTTTAACATGCTAGAAAACTGAAGACTTTCCCAAAAAATAAAAAAGGAGGCTACAATTACTTCAATCCAACAAGATTATTAACCTACCCATTGTGGTCTTTCCTGTCACTGATTGAACAATATGGGGAGGTGCCACACATAATCTTAGAAATATGCTTCACCCAAAGAGATAAGGATGATAAAGTGATAAGATGATAAAGATGCCTTTACCTGCTGTGGCTTATTAGGAAGGCCACCTACACCACTCTGGTAGATGTATATTTTCCCGGAACCTTCATAGGGTGCCCCAATAGCAATATCTGAAAGGGAAGAGTACAAAGGAGAGAACTTCAATTTTTATGAGATCTTACAGTTCTCATTATACTTCATCTAGATAGGTTTCTTTTTAGGTTCCCACTGGAATTGTATCAAACGTACTTTAACATAACTTTTCAAAACGAGTAATTGTATTGCTTCCCATCACTAGTCAAAAATCTAACAAGGAATCTTTTGTTTAGCCCTTATAATAGTTCAGTCATTATTCAAAAGAAAGCTTGAAGGAATTCTGCTGAGGAAGTGATTGTAGGTGGGCAATATAGATTCTCGACAATTAAGACAAAATCAATGTGTGTGTGTGTGGTTGAACTATAGCTATGAAAGGAATTTATTTCTCTTTTCCTGATATCAGATGTATAGTTCAGATGGCCCTTATTTAATGAGCTTTCATTCAGTTTTTTCAGGCCCAAAGAATCAAGAATGATATGTAAAGTTACTTGCCTACAGACAGAGTCTTGCCAGACTAAAGCAATTATCTGCATAATTATAGATATACTCTGTGACCTGCTACGGAGGGTCTGGCTTTGCCCTCTTTCTGCCTACCAAACATTCCAAGTTCAGTCTCTTTATCCTCTGGGAATGAGTCCTTCCCTCCTTCCATTCCAGACTACATTCTGTGACACTGTTCAAATTTATAAATTGCACCGAATGAGCAGAATTTACAACCTGTCCTTGAAATTCTAATAGTTGTCTATTTTATTGTGTTCTACCTATAATACTAGATTCTTCCAGACTGCTTGCCTTCCCTTGGAGATAAACAGATAAAGTTCCATGGAACTTAGGGGAGATTGTGTAAGTCTCTCATGGCTGTACATTGACTCAAAGCTAATTCCCCACTTGATATTTCTTCCTTACTTGACTGGCAATTTCCCCACAAACATTGCTTTAGGCCATAAGAAAGGATACGGTCCAGCAAGATGTGCCTCAGTAAATAGTAAAACATAATACTGGGATAAGAGCAAACAATTCTAACCTTGGAAATCATCTTTGTTAATGTCGCCAATGTGAGCCACAGAGAAACCAAAGGAAGAACCACTGGGTCCAGTCAGTGTGAGGTTGGGATGGCTGGAAAATGCTCCCCCAAGGTTCATGTAGACATAGACAGACCCACCCTTCTCCTCCTTCGGGTCAAAGTAGTGTGGTGCTCCAATGATTAAGTCCTGCCACCTATTAATGGGGAAAGGCAGAGGAGTCATTTTTGCCTATATATAAAAAAATCCATTTAATATTTCTTTCAAGTTCTCCCTCCCATTGACTCACCCATCACTGTTGAGGTCAGCCACAGCAATGGAGCTGCCAAAATAAGAACCCACTTGCTTCCCAAAGAGCAGCAGTCTCTTCTGAAGAGTTTTGTGACCATCACTTGCCATCACAAAGACGGCTCCAGTGTGATTATAGCGGGGGGCCCCAATAATAAAAGAGAACTCTTCTTTGTGCAGTACATTGGTGCTTGCTTCTGTGGCATATCCTATTAACGTGAAATAACAAACATGTTATATCTTTGATCTCTCTTCTTCAAAAGAGAGAGAGAGAGAGAAAGAGAAAGAGAAAGAGAGAGAAATTGCCTCACTTTTATTTATTTGTGGATTCTAGGCAGCATATTTAACTAGCATAAAAACAGTTATAAACATAAAATCAGATAGACAGACCCAACTAAAATAATCTGATTAACAACAAAATCAACAAACAGGAGCCGTAAACAAAACATAGACATCAATCCCAGGACTGGGCCAAAGCCAAGTTTTCAGAACTGCCAGAACCCTAGAAAGAGGGTGCCGTCCTTATCTTTTGGGGGATGCTGATTCAGAGCACCAGGGGCCACAACAGAAAAGGCACACTTCTGAGGTCCCAAAAAATAGCAGTGTTTAATGGAGAAGAGACTTGGAGCAACTCACTTGGTGCAAGATAGGCTCCAGCACAAATTAATCAATCAATTTACACTCACTGGTCAGATTTAGATCATTCTATTTTCAAGTGCATAGACTTAGGAATGAACAAGCTTCTTGGAAGTATTCATAATCTTTGCTTGTGAAGTGCATGCAAATTAAGCAATCTTCCACTAATTATAATTCCCCTTTTAGAGTAAGCCATTGAAAAAAGATGTAATCTAATGATGGCCTATTGAGTTATTCCAAAATTAAGCAATTGTTTTTAATTATAAAAAAGGAGAGTAGAAAAGCTTTAATTACATAAGTAAATATAATCATGATTTCATTCTGGGTTTGGCTTTTCTGAAAATATTAATTATATTTTTCTTGTTTGGCCAAGAACTATATTAATCTATTTACATCCTAAATCTACTGAACCTGACCATAATATTGTCCTGCACATCAGTCTCTGATTCTAAAGCAAAGCCTGGTGACAACTAGACCTTTTTATGGGGAAAGCTCTCCACTTTAATCCTTCTTGACCTCTTAATTCTCTAGTCTGAGTAAGGCGCAGACCCAGTGATCAAAGCCAGTTTCAAATGAGATGTCTTAATTAATAAATCTCCATCTTGAATATCCCAGTGATCGTCAGAAAGGAAGCTATTAAGTTTTGACCTATACGAAATTTGCTTCTTCTCCGAAGGCCTTTCTATTCAGGGAATCAGCCAGGGCTTAAAAATGAATTGATGTTAAGCATGTGTGGCCCGTCATGTATTTAAATTGTGCTATCTATGTTCAGCACGCTGAGTGACATTGGCTGTGAAGATACTACATATGATACTACATATCACAAATTATTTCTGGGATTTCTTTTTTTAGTCCAGTGTGTTCTTGTCAATTACATGTTCACGTCTGATGGGACCCAGGAAGCATGCTTTCTGTGTCATAGCTACTGCTCTCTGGAACAATATCCCTCCTCCCTCTCCCCAGGATACATATGGCTCTCATCTCCATCAAGCCCTGGCGGTGCTCTCAAGCCTGGGATTAGAGTCTCTGTGGAGCCACTGTCTTTATGAATTTCATTGCTGTTGTTTTGTCTGGGCAGTTATGTTGTTTCAGTTGGATACATATTGGATATATATAGAGAGAGTCTTTTTGGAGCCTTAACAAATCCAATAAATAAAGAAAATAAAAATGAAGTGCAGGAGAGGGAGGCACTCCATTGCACTAAATCATATTTTCAGCCTGACAAAGTGAGAGTTGAGTGCAATTACCCAGGTAAATGTGTCTAGTTTTCTGATCTAGATAGGATAATTCCACTTGGTCCCAAATTCCTGGGTAGCTCACATAAGTGGTTCCTGTGTAAAAAAAAAAAAAAGTGCATACAATCTTTAGCATTCTGATAAAATACAAATCAACAGCCACTATACCTTTTAATGCTGTTTGAAAATATTGTTTCCTTTCTTCCCAGGCTCTCACCTCTCAGTCACATCAGAGAAGTGTGATTAAAAGCTTCTGTCTCGGCTTTGTGAAGAGACATGAGGGGCTGAGGGTTTTTAGGTGTTAAAAGCAAAGGCGGAGTGATGTCTTCCCCAATGGTACTTACACATTCTCACACTCACACAAACACAGATCCTTAGCAGATATGCTCCAAACAGTGGAGAATGCTTTCATGTTGTGTTGAACAATTGTCATGTATACTCCCTGTATACGCAAGGAGATGGACAAGAAAAATACTTCTTTCAATATTTCCATTTTCAAACACCAGAAAAGGCCTGAACAATTCAGCATTATTTTGAATTCCTGCATTACTCTGAGACAGTGATAATCAAACTCTTCTCTCTCAACTGCTTTTTGCTGGAATACAGAGAGAATAAGGATTGTGAGATTTATGAAGGGGGAGGAGGAGGAGGAGGAGGAGGGGGAGGAAGAGATGATTCAGAAGTAAGAACCAGAGATAGTAGGAAAGAAAGTTCAGCTGATATAAAAGGGAACAAACTGAAAAAAATGGGAAATGAAATGAAGAGGCAGAAAGCTGAGATCAAGAAAGAAAGGGATTGCACTGAAAGCAAAAGGCAGAGGGGGTGATTATCTGGGCTATGCTTGGACAATATGACTATCAGAATCAGAATCTTCTACACTTAATCAATTTCCATAAGTTGCAGTTGACGTTCAGTCATTTTCTAAATGTGTAAAGGAGACAATCTTCTTCTGTCTTTTCCACTTTTCTAGCCGAAAAAAATGGTTGGGGAATTCAAAGTGATACAAACAAAATGTAGTCACTAATGGTCAGAATGACTTTATCTCAGTCTCCACTTTTTTCTGCCTCTTTTTCTCCCTCGACCAACTGGCTGTGAGGAAGAAAAAGGAAAAGGATGTGAAAGATGGCACATGAAAGAAGTCCTTACATGCAGAGCTGTTTTAGCAAATTATCTTGGAACAGGTGAAAAAATCAACATTTCAGTCAATGCTTATTCAGAAGACAGTTGACTGTGGTTAGTTCCCTCCCTTTTTTCAAGCAAATATATTTAATTTTAAGCATCTTAGTCCATTCATTTATAGCAACAGCAGCAACAACAACAACAATACTTGGTTGATTAATCATTAGCTCATATCAGAATTTATTCTAACTAAATAATGCCCTAAAACTAAGAAACCAGCATGGCTGCATAAAGAACTCTCTGATAAATTAAAAGATAAAAAGGACTAGTATAGAAAGTGGAAAGAGGGGCACATAACTAAGTCAGAATATCAACAAATAGCCCGAGCCTGCAAAGATGAAGTGAGGAAAGCTAAGGCTCAAAATGAACTAAGGCTTGCGACCAAAGTCAAAAATAACAAAAAAAGCTTCTTTCAACATGTAAAAAACAAGAAAAAAGTGAAGGAAATGATTGGTCCATTAGTGGGGGAAAGTGGCAAGAAGGTGACAAGCAACAGGGAGAAAGCGGAACTATTTAATTTGTTTTTTGCATCTGTCTTTACACAAAGGGAAAAACAGACCAACCTACCAAAAATAGTGCCATAAAAAACAGAATAGAAATGCAAGTTAAGATAGGCAAGAAGAGTTAACCAATGTGGTCCTCAATGGAACTGCATCTACATGGAGGGAAGTGTGTAGTGGGATGCCCCAGGGCTGTTCTGGGCCCAGTGCTCTTCAACATCTTCATCAATGATCTGGACAAGGGGATAGATGGGGAAATCATCAAATTTGCAGACGACACCAAGCTGGCAGGAATAGCCAACACTCCAGAAGACAGGCTTAGGATACAGGAGGATCTGGACAGACGTCAACACTGGGTGCTATCTAGCAAAATGAAATTCAGTGGTGAAAAAAGTAAGGTTCTACATTTAGGCAAGAAAAACCAAATGTACAGGTATAGTATAGGGGGTACCTTGCTCAATGTAGTAACTGTGAGAGGGACCTTGGAGTCCTAGTGGACAATCACTTAAATATGAGCCAGCAGTGTGCTGCAGCTGCCAAAAAGGCCAACACAGTGCTGGGCTGCATTAACAGAGGGATAGAATCAAGATCACGTGAAGTATTAATACCACTTTACAATGCCTTGGTAAGGCCACACTTGGAATACTGTATCCAGTTTTGGTCACCATGATGTAAAAAAGATGTTGAGACTCTAGAAAGAGTACAGAGAAGAGCAACAAAGATGATTAGGGGACTGGAGGCTAAAGCATATAAGGAAAGGCTGCTGGAATTGGGTATGTCTAGTTTAATGAAGAGAAGGACGAGGGGGGACATGATAGCAGTATTCCAATATCTCAGGGGCTGCCACAAAGAAGAGGGAGTCAAGCTATTTTCCAAGGCACCTGAAGGCAGGACAAGAAGCAACGGATGGAAACTAATCAAGGAGAGAAGCAACCTAGAACTAAGGAGAAACTTCCTGACAGTTAGAACAATTAATCAGTGGAGCAACCTGCCTCCAGAAGCAGTGAATGCTCCAACACTGGAAGTTTTTAAGAAGAGACTGGACAGCCATTTGTCTGAAATGGTATAGGTTTCCTGCCTGAGCAGGGGGTTGCACTAGATGACCTCCAAGGTCCCTTCCAACATCATCATCATCATCATCATCATCATCATCATCATCATCATCATCATCATCATCATCATCATCATCATTATTATTATTATTAGAGACTGACACATGTGAAAGGTGTAAAACAAAGTAGGGAATAAGCTATTAAAGCCACAAACCTTGCCAATGGTAAGCTCCTGGAGCTCCAAAATAGACGAAGTTGTCTGTGAAGCCACCACTGATGCCCATTTGGCACATGCCTGTATTCTCCAAGTCTGAGTTGGCAGCACACATCTCATTATAAGTTTGCCACGAATCATTCACCTGATGGCGCAAGTCATTGCTATGGATATAGCATGTCCCTACCATGCGTCTCTGATGTTCACTGCCAAAAATCCGAGTGTACCGGTGAGCACAAGCCTTGAAAAATAAAATTAAGCAAGATTTTAGTCCGAAGTGAAAGAGACTAAGGAATTCCAGGTTCTGTGAAAGACACTCTATATGGTTTACACAGCCTACCATAACACATATTTTTAAATTTGTTAACTATATCTGACTTTGTACTTCTTAAGTATTAAACCGGAGTTTAAAAATCACAATGCTTGGATTTTTACGGTATCCTAATTCATATCATGGCTTTGGAGGGGAAAAGCCTTCTGGCTTGGAAATTCTCATTCATATGGGGTGGAACTGAATCCAAATCATAATCAAACTTGAGATAACCATAACATTATATTAAGCTTTTCTATAGGAATAAATGACACAAAGAGATTATCCACTGTTAATTTTGTTGAACTTTGTTCAAACTGTGATTTGAAAGTCCTAGAAATCCTTCTACACAAACAACTTCAAGCATCAGCTATACCCACTGAATAGCAACAGGGAAGAAAGGGAAAGGAAGGGAAGAGCAATTATGCAAGTTTCCTGAGAAAGCTCAACTCCCTGCAAAGGAATCACGCAGATGACTTCTTCTGTTACATGGAAACAACTGGCCCAAGTGGTATCCGCAGCTTGTTCACCAAGACCATCTTGCTTTCCCTGCCCAGAGCTGTTTCTTGAATTTCTGCTAATTCCTCCTGAAAATGTTTTTGAAAGATTTAAATGTGCTGATATGACAGAGGATCAGAACAGTCAAGGGCTGTTATTGCCTAGAAGGTAGAAGTGGAGGTGGTTTACATGTGGGAGAAAAGGCAAGGATAAGCCAAGAACGGTGCGCCTGTCTGGAGAATATTTTTAACGATGACAGGTACTTCTGTGATACTGTAAGAAGAGACAAAACAGGTAGTCCTCTAAGGTAAATTTCCTCACTTATATGAATGGAATTTGACACCTTATCCCTAAGTTGATAGGACAAACTTGCATTCTGACTCGCTTGAGCACCACATCATGGACTTAGGTAGGAGCATTCTTATTTTCATCTATTCATCTTTGCTAATTAAATATATTTGTTACTGGTCTTGAAATACCTTCATAAAAAAACACAGGTCAAGGTCAGATAACATGCTAGTATAATACTATTAATGTTGGACTGCTTAGATTACTTTTTTGTATTTTCTTGAAAGGGCCTCAGATTATCTAAGACAAGCTCAGAACTCAGATAGCTTGCCTTAGGCCTAGCAAGGGTTCTTCTCTTGACTGGCTTAGAATACTTACCCTAGAAGTTCTCAGTTTTGGTCCCTAAATAGTATCAGGTTTTCTTTATCTCAGGAATAAATATTCCATATTGTGGAGACTGCTACTAAGAAGGTACACTTATGGAATCCTATTTTCACCACATTGTGATAGGAACCTATTGTAGGCATTCTTGGGATGAAAGCACAGGGCAGGTGGGTTCTGATTGAAAAAGACTATTCTGCAAACACATGGGTTCCAAGTCATGTATGGCTTTAAAAATTAAAGTCAGCACTTTGAGTTGGCCCTGGAAACCTATCGGTAGCCAAAGCAGCAACCTCAACATAGCTGTCACATTGCTGAACCTAACTTCTCCCGTCAGCAATTTGCCTGCTGTATTTTGAACCAACTGCAACTTTTAAATCAACTTCAAGGATAGCCTCATACTTGCATAGGGCAGGTAGAAGGGGAATCTAAGCATAAGAAAACAAAGTTCTCTGTTCACAAAGGAAACCTTTTGGTTAGATCCAGCAAGCCTCTATTAAAATTCCAAAGGTTTTCCTCATCAGAGTTCTGAGGTAGTTATGGAGCAAATGGTATGGCATTATAGCAGCACATGGGATAAACAGCAAGAAAGCATAGGAAAACTGGACAGCTTATAATATTTTTGGTCCAGTTTCCCACACCACTGATTCTCCCCGATTCACATCATTAGCTCAATAGATAACTTTAAGGCAGAAGGGAGGATTCAAAAGCAGCAGAAATCATCTCCTCTCACATATTTTATACTCACCATTATTCGCCCATAAGGCTTACGTTGGCTTGCTACCACCACCCCCAGCCACATGTCTTCAACAATATTAGTTTGCAGATCACCTAAAAGTACAGGGAACGAAAACAAAAACAAAACCCCCAAAGGAAAAATATGATTAGAAAAGGATCCACCTTCTTGCCATATTCCCTTTTTTATATTGATTTTATTAAACATCACAGTTGAATAATAAAAACCAATACAAACTAAAAGCATAAAAGTATAGAAAGAAAAAAATAGATGCAAAAAAAAAAAATAGAGTAGAAAAGAAAAAAATAATATAGGAAAGAAATGAAAAGAAATATATAAAGAAATTACTTCTACCTTTATCACAAGTATAAACAATTTTAATAATTTATCAAAGGTCACTTTGGTTTGCATATTTCCTTCTAATCACTTTTGGAAATTGTTTATTTGCTGCTTTTCAGCTAATGTTTGCATCAACAGGTTTTACAGTATTGGGTGAGTTTCCTTCAATCCTTACTTAAAGAACTTTTAAATACAAGTGTAAGCACTTAAAATATTATTTAATAAACAGCAAAAGGATGATTAAAAAATTCATATGTAGATAATTTAAAGGACTGATTTTAGAAAGCTACACTTGGACTAAATTTGAAATAAATGTGGGAATTATAAGAATCTTTCCTATAGGAAAATGCTTTTGTTTTGAATAAAAAAAACTATAAGATTAAAAATTGGACACTAGAGGGAACTAGAAGTAAAGAATACAATTAAAGAAGAACACTGGAATTCAATTTACAAATACAAAATGAAGTAAAATATTCTAACATTTTGAAGGGTATTTTAAGAAGTTAATTTTACGATTTTCTGCCAATGTAGATAGATTGTGCTTATAAGATGTTAAGGAAGAGAAACAAGTTTTAACTGACAAGATTGAGACTTATTTGAAAGTGAATTTAAAGACAGGCCATAAGAATGACATGGGAAAAGATGTTACACCAGATATACAAAAGTAAACTGGTTGATGTCTTAATAATTAAAAGGGATATACAAATAACAAACCAAGAGAGTGATCTGGATAATTTTCCTATATTAGAGTTACCAAAGAGGCTTGTAAAGCTTTGAAGAATTTGGTGAGAAAAGTCAAAGAAAAATGAAAGGAAATCAAGTGCTAAGATATTATTTGAAGGGACTAAAATAAATACTGTTAGAAATAAAAGAAAGATTTATAAAATTGTTCATTTGATCAAGGCTAAAACAGTCATGTTGTTATCACAGGTAATTCTTAATAGATTTTGCTTACTTCTGGACTGAATTGATGAGGCTTTAAGGATTTGCTTACAGATAAGAAATAGGATATGGGAATAAGATATCATTTGTTGTATTTTAAAAGATGGTGATAAGCCACCTTCCTGCCAAATTTCAAACCCCAAATCAGTCCTTTAGAATTAATTTTCCTCAGTCTTTCTTATATTAAGGGAAGCCCAGTTTCATAACTGCAAGAAACATAAGTACTGGAAACAAAATCGAAAGCAGAATGAATTTGAAGTCAATCATGCTACAGCTACTATGGATTGATGTTGGTCTTAAAAGTTCCACAAGGCTCTTTATTACTTTGTGTAACAAAATAAAACAAGCCTATCCTTTCTAAAGATATTTCATATTTTGGTATAACCCCACTAATCATTAGCTTGCATTGTTTTAAATAGAGCATTGCACCCTACTTCAGGTAAGTTCTCCATTTGCACATTTACATACTTTTCACCTGAAAGTCCACCTGTGTACAATCACTGGGATCTGCAGTCAAAGGACAAGCATACATAGCACCTGTCCGTGTTTTATTATCCATTTTGACAGCCACATCACGGGGAGCTCCAGCAAGCATCCTAAAGAGGGCAGAAACATTATTTGGGATTACAAGAAATTAAAGACAGATTCTTCATAAAAAATCGTAGCAAATTTGAAAGCAACAAATCTTTGTATACTTTACATTCATTGTTCCTATTCTAGTACCTTCAATGATTTGATAGAGCCACTAATTCTCATGAATAAAACGTCTTCAGTATAGATGGTGATCACGAGACAATTACAAAAGTAATTTTTCAGACAAGTGGTCACAGGGCTTTATAATGAGAAAGTACAATCAGGAGGAAAAAAATAATGCTGGGCTTGATCTTTTTCAGTGGTTAAGAATCTCTCTGACACAAGAGAAGAGTGCTTTCTGGAAAGTGCAAAATGACATTCTCATGTCACTGAGGAAGCCCAACTAGTTGAAACATGCTTAGTATTTATCAGGTGGGGGGTGGGGAGAGATCCAATTCAAAAAATTGTAACTTCTAGGCAAGAATGAACATCATTGGAAATTAAACACCACTTAGTGTCAAAGACACCTTTTCTACTTGCTCCACTTATATCCTGATAGTTCTTCCGCTCTGCATTTGTTTCAAAAGACATATTTAATTCCGCCTGGTCTTAAATAAAGCTCCAAGTGGCTCACATTAAAAAAAAAAATCCTAATGTATAATTAACAATGCACCATCTCCAAAACAATCTATACCACTCAAGGCCTTTCCTCAAGATCTTAATAGCTATTATGAGATAGGATAAGCCAATGTGAAGCTAGACCTAGACTATAAGGAGTGTTTGCGAAGTTACTATATCTTATTACTGTATTTATTACTTTTGAAAACTGTTCACCTATATTCTGATTAATTTCTGATTATACACTGTGAAGCCACCGATTATGACTTAGTTTTCAATACAAACCAGGTCACAGCAGCTTATTCCACAAGCCATAATACCTATATAGCATTATGAGTAAACACAACCACTGACTCAATTAATTTGGAATTAAGAAGTATATGCCTATAGTTCCACCTTGTATTTCACACAAGTTTGGAACTTTCTAGCATGTTATGGTTCAGATAATCCTCAACCTTCAACAGTTCACTTAGCGATCATTCAAAGTTACGATGGACCTCCCTGGGGGTACTTGCAACCTAGATTCAAAGTTCCAACAGCCACTTCCCCTCCTGTAACATGACCGCACTTCAGATGCTCAGTAACCAGGTCGAATTTATGGCTGTTTGCAGCATCCCATGGTCACTGGGACTTGGCAAAATAGCAATAGCACTTAGACTTATATATCGCTTCACAGTGCTTTACAGCCCTCTCTAAGCATATTGCTCACAACAATTTGGATCCTCATTTTACCGAACTCGGAAGGATGGAAGATTGAGTCAACCTTGAGTTGGTGAGTCTCGAACTGCCAAACTGCTGGTAGCCGGCAGTCAGCAGAAGTAACCTGCAGTAATCACCCCATAGTGATTTTGGTTTGCTTAATGACCACAGCATTCACATAACAACCACAGCAAAAAAGGTCATAAAAACAGGATGCTCATATTGGAGATCCAATTTATAATCATCATGAGTTACAACCATGATGGGCAAGCTCCATTTTAGTCGTAACTCGAGAACTACCTGTAGTATCGTTCCACCCTGAATTTGACAAGAGCCTGGAATTTTCAAGCATGCTATGTTCCTTTGCTTCATATATAACCCAACTACCACCACTTTTTAGTCATGACCTATACTATGTATATGATGAAAAACCTTGGCTAACTACACATAATATTGGGCACTGATATCTGAGTTTCCAAAACATAAATTCTTCTAACTTAGCACTTAACCTGATATCATACTTGATCAGACATTCCCAAAATCAGCTAGGCTGCTTTCTCCAAATTATGGCCCTCCAACTGCTTTAGGGCTTCAAATCCCAAAATCCTAACTGGCACCCAAGCTGTGAAATACTGAAGATTATAATGTCAACACATCTGACGGGTTGCCAGCACATAAAGGTCTGTTTCTGAATGTGGCTTCTTCTATATTAACAAAATATGACTTCCATCTAAGTACATAAGTAGCTGGCCTGCACGTTCCCTTGCTTTCCAGAAAACACAGCTGTATTTTTTCAACACTGTGGGCAAAGTTTCTATATTATGTTAGACAGAAACAAGTTAAAAATATGCCAAAACATTTAACCGTGGCAGATGACATAGTGTAAAATAAAACATCAAGAGCAAAAGTCATGGAAATGTGTGTGTCTATTCAAGAAAGGAAGGGATGGGATTGAAAGGATGTATGATAGAAAAACACGAGAAGAATGTAACTATTAAAAACGCCCAATCCAAAACAAAGAGATTTTCAGGTCAAACTCCCGAAAGTAAAAAATCTCTAAATTCTCCAAAGCTTTACAAGGGCAAAATGAGAACACCCATAAATAAGCGTTGGTATTAATAGACTTGGGGAAATCCAGAATTTTGCAGCGGGTAGATGTGTGCATGTTCATCTTATGTTTGTGTGTATGTGTATGTAATTTTTAATCAAATGTGTATACTACCTGATTCTCAATGACTCTTCTTATTTTAAACTCATTGTTGTGTTTTCCTTGATTTAATTGTGATTTGTCCAAATACATTAACAACAATTTTAAAATAATAAAAAGATCCAAACAGACAAGCATCTAGTTCAGTGGTGGCGAACCTGTGGCACGTGTATCAGAGGCGGCATTCAGAGCCCTCTCTGTGGGCATGTGCGCCATGCCCTGTGGATGGCAACCGTCCCTCTTCAACCAGCTGCCCGCTAACTCACCGAGGTCCCACATGGCCGGATGCATCCCAGCACGGCTGGTTTCCCTCCCCCCTGTCCCATCCCTCTTGACCTCGTATGCTCTCCTTTTCCTGGGCACGACCCACTGCATCGCCTCCTCAGCTGTCAGCCGTCCATCCAGCTCAGAGGCGGCTTCTCTGAACTGCTTGCAATGGGCTGCAGAGCCCCACAGTGCACTGGTCGAGGGGCTGACAGGCTGTGGCTGCTGACAGACACTGTCGGCCCCCATGCGCTGCTCGCTGGCCTCTGTGTGCGAGGGCTGACGGTGTCAAGCAGCAACCACCCCGGCCCCTGCCTCGCCTTGCCCTGTGACAATGGCACCCCCCCCTGCCTCGCCTTGCCTCGCCTCATCCCACAGGACGAGCCTCCTGCCCACTGCCCCACCTGCCAGAGACCCCCTGGATCTCCCCAACCCTGCCCCCACAGACGTCCCTCCCCACGAGCAACATCGAGGTGACCACGCCCACCTTGGCCACACCCACCCACCCTGCCATGACCACCATAGCCACGCCCCCCAGTGGGCCACACCAACTTGCCACCCGGCAATAAATTAAGTGGGTTTTGGGTTGCACTCAGTCTCTAAAAGGTTTGCCATCACTGATCTAGTTCATAACCTGCGTGATAAGACAGTTATTGAAAAGAAGAAAGATTGTTCATTGATGTTGCTATTCTAGGTAATGTTATAATTGAGGAAAATAACAGAAAAAAAATATCAAATACAGGACTTGCAGATTGAATACTTATGGAAAAAGAAATCAATTATTATACCAACTGTGATTGGAGACCTTGGAATGAAGCCTTGGTACAGTATCTGGAAATACTGAATTTATCAGATCTGAATACTCTAATTTTACAATAACCATCCTCCTTCAAATTGCCTGGTTCTTAGATGCTATCTTAATAAATGTTAGGATTTGGGTTAGGATTTGAATGATTAAGTTTTCCCCAATCTTAAACTTATCTAACTGTAGATTACCCACATAGCACTGTAATAATCAATAGATAGACAAAAATGCCAAATGAGTCAAATCAGTACATCTGGCTGATTGTGCAACCAACCATGACAACTTACATCTTGTGGCATACTTTTAATGTCATTAACCAACATCTGCCTATCCAGAGCTTTGTGAAGGACTCAATAGGTGAATAAAAATGCAGATCCAGTCTAAATCTGCTGACTATGCATTAAATTATAGCATTAAATTTTAAACTGAATATTTATTTAACTGATTTGATTTTAATCCCATCTTTATTTTCTATAAATAGTCTCTAGTCTCCTAGTCTCTTCATGTCTAGGCCAACACCTTAACTACTATACCAAAGAATAAATAAATAAAATATGGCAAAAAATGGTAACTTGGATAAGGACAAAGCAAAGCTTCTTCATTCTCCCTTATCAAAGACCTGGGCAAAAAACAACAGCAACAAATCTTCAGTGTCTTTCTAAACAACAGTAGAGGCCACCCAGATCTCAGGGGGAACCTCATTCCAGAGGGCAGCTGTTGCTACAGAGAAGGTGAGCTTCTGGGTCGTGATGATGTTTAATCATAGGAAATCAGAGTACTCCAACCCTGCAGGACTGAATTGGCAGGGGCAGATGTTTTCGGAGATAGGAGGCTCCTCAAATAACCTGGCCTTATACCAAGTAGAATTTTATAGATAACAACATGGATATTGAATTGTACATGGAAGCAGACTGGCAACTAATACAATTTATGAAGCAGAGTGTTATATGGTCATACCACATGGCACACCGAGTGTGGGGCATATTTCTGAAAAGGGAATCACTCCCTCTGGGCCAAGTAGGATTCTATAAATCATACCAGGGTGGCGGCCTCATCCAAAATAAGACCACGGATAAGGATAGCTTTGTTACAGATTGATTTGACATTCAAAAGCAGCAGATGAACAGAGAATCACCAAGGATCCAATAGGACCTATTGAGGACCTATTGAGGTCCAATAGAGGACCTATTGAGGACCTATTGAGGTCTATCTGTATTTATTTAAACCTGTCTATCTATATAACTGCCTAAATCAATATCTGGCAAACAAATACAGAATCACTCACAGAATGCCACTTCTATTTCAGCCCTAACAATGTTCCAGTCTTTTCCATGCTTCAGTCTTAAGCTGATGGACTCCTATACAGTGCATATTCCAACTAGAAATGAAGATGGTTTATGAAATTCGGACTTCCGGTTTTGCGCCTGCAGTGCGTGGCCACACGAGAGCGGATCTCTGTTCCCCATGGCTAGTTTTTTCCTGCTTGGGGGACCCTAGATGGGTCTGAAGTTGCCCCGGAGGGGTGCCCTGTTGATCACGAAGTGATGGCAATTGCTTTGTCTGATCCGGGGAAGCCCTCAGAGCCTGACAGGAGAAAGGCTAGCGTGAGATCAGCATCTAGCCCAAGCTGCTTGCAGCCGAAGTCCCAGAGCATGAACCTAAACATTGGTGAACAGCATGCTTGGAATTGGTGAGAGTACTGATCTTCTTTCTTCTATCTACTATCTAAATCCTTGAAAAGATCCCCAAAGCAAGATAACTTCCAGAAGTGAAGGGAGGGGACTATATCCCCATTCCCTTACAGATGGAAGCGGCAAATTAACATTAAAGGAGGGAAGAGATACATTAAAATTTGATTTAAAATACTTCAGTCTGGACAAATTTAGGAACTAAAAAACTATCAAGATTATACCCTAAATTTTTTTGATGGAATTATAAAAATATATAACAAAAATAACTTTTTGATTGAAATAAAAACTGAAAAAAGAAATAACTGCAAACATCTAGTGGAGACTCAGAGAATAGAACACTAACAATAAGGACTCAGAAATTGGCAGAATGCCTAGAAACAAAGAAAAAGTTGTTCCTTTGAATTGCAAATAACCTTGAAGACAGCTGGGAACAAAGGAAGAGCCAGCTATAAGATTAAAAAGTGCTTGAAAGAAAAAAAAAACTCCTGGACTGTTGCTTAAATCTAAGAACTGTTTATTGAAAAGAAAAACCTTTGCTTTTTTTTTAATTAAAAGTTTTATAAAAATTACAATATAAACCCCCATACCCCCAAGCCCCCTCCCCCTCCCCCACTTCCCAAAGCTGAACACAGGGTTACAAATATAATAATAATAATCTAACTAACATTAACCAACTATTTAAGTAACCAAGTCCATAACGCGCTTTAACTCCCCTTTAACATAAATTTAAACAAATTAAAATTAAAAACAATAATAAACAAATTAACAACCTAATTGTTAAACAATACAATATTAATACTAAAAATAATAATAATATCATATAATTAAAACTAACAAAAATTCCACTATAATAAACTATTAATAACAATAATACTCTAAAATTTACTCATAAGCCAAATGGAACTTTTTAGTCCCATATTTGTTCTGAATATAATCTATCCATCTTCTCCAGACCGAAATGTATCTTTCTTGTGAATGATCCTTCAAGTAAGCAGAAATCTTGGCCATTTCTGCTAAATTTGACACTTTAAGCATCCATTCTTCTATAGTAGGCAAGCAATCCCTTTTCCAATATTGCCCAACCAATAACCTTGCAGCTGTTATCAAATTCAACATCAAGTTAATTTCTTTAGTATCACCATCTGTAATAACACCCAGTAGAAATAATTGTGGAGTAAATTTTATCTTTTTCTTAAAAATCTTTTGAATGTTCCACCAAATCTTAATCCAAAAAGCTTTTATATCTCTACAAGTCCACCAAATATGGAAATAGGTAGCATCCAAACTACCACATCTCCAACATTTGGGCTGTAAATTAAGATACATACAAGACAACTTTTTAGGATCCAGATGCCATCTATAAAACATTTTATAAAAATTTTCTCTTAAATTCTGGGCCTGGGTAAACTTTACATTTCTGACCCATATTATCTCCCACATATCCGAAAAACCTTTGCTTTTTGGCTAATCTTTTAGAGGAGAATTTGTAGGAAGGATTTAAAGTGGCTTAACATACTGAACTGTAATTTTGAGTGACTGATAAATTGACTTTTGAATTAAAACATTGATGAAAGATTATTTGAAGGGGAGAGACATCATGGATATCACATACATATCAAAAAATGACAGGATGCCACATTCAATATTTTCTCCTGAAGGACGTAGCCTGGAAAATCAAGGGCCTCCAGAAGCAATACTTCAAGGCAAGATAAATACTTTCCCGGAGGAAATATATGTTAGGACAAATACAAATGACAATACTCAAACTACGAGAAAATCCGAAACAACTTTGATAATTTAAATAAGAATATTTCCAATCTAAATTTACAATTAAAAAACACCCAGGAAATAACAACAGAGGCACAAATAAATCAGACAGCAGACTACAAATTAGAAGAGTATGATCAAATTGATGAAACAACAAAGGAAAAAAATTACAATTTGACACAAACAGGAAAAAATCTTCAAGGTTCTGATACAACAAGAAAAATGGAATTATCAGGGGAACTATCAAAGTTTGGAAGACAGAAAGTATTTATCTTACTTACTTCATCTTTTGTATTCCCAACAACATTTGTAAAAATACAGGAACTGCTGGGTAAGCGGATTACATCAACCTGGAAAATTACTCGGCAAAAGAAGAAGACCAGAGACAGATACAAGAGATTTGACTCACTCTACCAGATGGATTATTACGTGAATAAACACTTGTTTGAATATGGCTAAAAGAACAGAGAATTTTGAACACAAAGGGGCCTTATATCAAGAAGGATAAGAGTTTTAAGTAATATAGTATGTTTTATAATATATGAAATGTTAAAATAGTATGTTGATGTAACTTTTATTAATATATAAGTGAAATATAAACTGATTAAAAAGGATGTTATATCTAGATATTATAAGATAGATAAAAAGTATAGTATTTTTATAATTCATGATATAAAATATTGGGAGCCTGTACGTAAATGGGAAAATTTAGACAGTTAGATGAAAAAATTATGACTGATAAGAATTGGATTGAATATAAGGGAATTTAAGCAAACAAAAATTATAAAAATAGGATGTATGCTGAACCAATCAGATGATGGTTATGAGAATAATATAAACTGAAAAAAATGTTACATATAGAGATTATTATTATTTGTATAAATATAAAAAATGCCTATATCTAATCATTTATATATTGAAAATATTAAGAATTATATTTTGGCTAAGATTGAAGAAGGAGAATACAAACGGGAGAAGGGAAGATCAAAGAAATGTATCATTAATTAATATATTAATTATGTAATTATCAAATTTAATTATTATTGATTGTTAATTAATTATTATTGTCCTTTTTTTCTTGTTAAAATATAAACCAAGACAACATGCTGTACACCAGGCACTGGAAATTGTTATAGTTAAAAACTAATAAAATATCTATTAAAAAAAAGATGGTTTATGAAATTCCTTTATGAATTACAATCTATCCTCTATTGTGGCCACACATGATGGCATAATCGTGCTTACCAAACTCCCCAGACTGATGAGCCTCTTCGCTTCTTTACCTATACCAGGAAAGCAAGGACCATTCATTTTCTTGGAGGCCATGTGATTTTCACTGATAATCTTTTAGAGACCGAGTGCCCAAAAGCCGTTCTGTCCCCATGCTGCACTGCCCACCTCACCCACCCGCAGGGCCACCCACCGCTTCCATAGCCCGCAGCATCATGTGCGCGCGATGGGGTGCGAGGGCGGAGTCTTGTCCTTGGCTGCACTGCTCTACGCAGGCTACGCCTGGGGGCGACTCTCCTCTGGGGGGACTGCTGAGGGGGGGTGGTGCCCATAGAGAGGGCTCTGAATGCCGCCTCTGGCACACGTGCCATAGGTTCACCATCACTGGTATAGGTAGTCCCCACTTACAATCACAATTGAGCCTGGAATTAGGCTGTTAGTCACTGGGTCGCTAAATGAGGTGTCCTCGCTTAATGATCATAATCCTGGCTATGCAGTTGTAAAGCCTTTAAGTATGGGCCTTTAAGAGACGCACATGGTTATCAGATCTGCATTGCAGCACCTCTCAGCTCACTCATGGCCTGCACTGGGCCTCCCTAACCCTAACCCTCACTCTCTGAGGCACCCTTTGTACAACTTCCTACCTTGGGGAAATAGGATCAAGTTCTTCATCCCTTCAACTTGCATTTTTTACTGTTATGGTTGGGGACAGCTCTCCCTGCTAGTGATAGTGAGGCTTTTTCATCTCTTCAAACTCCATCTTCTGGAAGCATTCTGTTTTACTTTCATTTTCTAAATTGTTCAATTCCTTGGCTGCTTTGGTCACCACAAGTTAGAATCATTAGGGGAGAGCCATGAAACCAGATCAATCTATGTTCCAATAATAAAGGAGACAGAAAATAGGATCAATGACTTTGTACTAATTTGGTGGCTTCATAATTATATCCTCATCATAATCTTCTGAGTTATTTCCTGTTCTGGCTCAGGTTCTACATGCTTCAGCAGGCCTCACCTAGCCAGGCAGGACTGTAATGCCTCAAACTGCAGGATGGCAACAAAAAAAATATGTAATAATAAAAACTAAAAAAAATAAGAGGCATCAGAGTGAGGCAGAAGGGCAAATGTTGCCTTTCCAACCATTTTCTGTGCTAGATTCAAAGCAGTTCCTGTTGCTCCTCTGAACATGACACATTTCCACCAATCCAGCAGAACTCAGAATCAGACCATTCATCTGATGGTCTGTGCTAGCTGGGGTAACAAAGGCACAAAGCCAGGAAAAGTGGATGACAAATTACAGATTACAGCTCAGTGCAGTGGATGAGCCCCAACTACCTTTCCTTGCCCATGCTGGGTGATGGCTAGGACTGGACCCAGGCCTGTGTTTTTCCACTGAGATCCATCTTTTCTCTTCATCTAAACCTGTGCCTAAGCCACACAAGTTATTTTAGCACCAGGTGAAGAAAACCCAATAAGCATTCCCTATTTCAGCAGTAAAAATGCAATCAGAATTAATTAGGTAACATTGAGCTCCTCTTTCATTAAAATCAACTGTCTGGGGTGATTGTTCCATTCCTCTTAAGAATATATGATCCTACAAACTCTTCTACAGCACTGGAGACATCTCTTGGAGCAGAAAAGACTTCATGAAAAACTCTCAAACAATTAGTGCCTATATTATTGTGTGGATTCCTTGCCCAGGTCTGCTGGCCTGCAAGACCAAAAGATAGGCCATGATGAGAATTGAGATCACTTAAAGACTAGGAACTACAAAGAGCAGGGTGGGAGCAAGGATTTATTTCAGTTGAAACATGGGCATGCTGCTTGGTTCACCAAGTTAGAGAATAGATACGACATTCTTGTTGTCAAAGAATAGAAAGCTGAATAACCCAAGCTCTAGGAGGGAAAAACTATACAAAGGATTCAGAAGCCATTAAGCCATGTCTCTTGATTAAACTAGAACATGATGAGTGTGAAGATACCATCTCCATGATTCATAAATGAGGATGCCCGCAAGCATCCTAGCTTTGTTCTAGGATAAGATGACTTCGGTGGAAAATATTTCACTTCCTGGGAAGAAAAACCTGAGTCACAAGAGGAAGCTTGCTTGGGGATGCCTGCAAAGTTGCTGAGTGCAGATCAGCTTCCTTTTCCAACAGTAGACATGGTAAGAAAGAATGAGCAGCCATGATTTAATCCTGTTCTGATTAATCCAGTAGCTGTGAGTGAATAAAACAGACCATTTATGAAGATTAACTTCCTCCACTCCTGCCAAGCACTTAGAAATTTTGTTTCTCACATCCAGCCCAAATGTATGTATATGCTTAAGAAGAAATGGAGGAGGGGGGGGTGCAATTTGGACATGATAAATAAACAACAGGGCAAGAGAACGACAACACTTACTATATATGCAACAATTATTAAATAGAAGAGTAGCATTTATATCTACCATATGGATCCACAAACAGTGCTAAATCAAAATTTGTTAAAGAAGCCCATTTCATACATTGTGAAATCATATATTCATAAATTCCACAAAGCCATAAGCCAAAATCTATAAGCTAAATCAGTGGTTCTCAACCTGTGGGTTGGGACCCCATTTGGGGTCGATCGACCATTTCATGGGGGTCGCCAAGCAAGGCTGTCCGCCATTTTTTTTGTCCGTCATTTTTTTTGTCCGCCATTTTTTCCCCCTTTTCCGGCGGGTGCCTTACCTCCCTTGGGCTGGGCCAGCTGGTGGTCGGCCTGCTCGGTCTCTGCCGCTTGCCAGCTACACCTCAGCCGGCGCAGGGGGCGGAACCACGCATGCGCGGCGCTCCCAGGCAGGGAAAGTCCTCGACTTGCGACCGGTTGGGTAGTCCTCGACTTAAGACCGGTTTAGTCCTCGACTTACGACCAGTTTAGTCCTCGACTTACGACCGGTTGGGGTCGTGGCATTAAAAAGGTTGAGAACCACTGAGCTAAATGGTTGGCTTCACACATTATGCCAAGCTAAAAACAATCTCACTTTATTATGGCATAGTGGTAAGAATGCAGTATTGCAGGCTAATTCTGCTGACTGCAGGCTGCCAGCAGTTTGGCAGTTCGATTCTCATTGGCTCAAGGTTGACTCAGCCTTCCATCCTTCCGAGGTCGGTAAAATGAGGACCCAGATTGCTGGCAAACTGCTTAGAGAGGGCTGTAAAGCACTGTGAAATGGTATATAAGTCTAAGTGCTACTGCTATTATGACTAAATGCAATGTATGAACTAAGTCTCAGGAAGTACTGTATCACCAGGGGGAGGGAGCAGAGGGGAGTGAGGATAGGAATGGAAATGGTTTCCTTCCTTCAATGTTTTGCTTCCCATATTTAACATTACAGTACTAAAACCAGGGCTTTTTTTCAGCCGGAACGCGGCGGAACCGCGTTCCGGCACCTTTTTCCGGGCCGGCCGCACCGGAAATAGCCCCTCCCGCACCGGAAATAGCCCCTCCCAAATTTTACTTGCATTCCTGTTCTCTAAAGGGGCGGTCTTAGGGTTTGATGAGGGCGTGGCCAGGTTTGAGTTCCGCCACCTTTTCTCTGAGAAAAAAAGCCCTGACTAAAACATAAGCAAATCAGCCCAACAAAGAATTCAGCTGAGGAAAGAACAAACCCAGGTTTTCAAGCTAACCCATCAAGCAAATAAATGAGTATTGCTGAAAAAACAGGGAAGCATATTTTGCTCACCTTTCAAAGCTGGTTTTAACCAGCTATCCAATATTTTCTCTAGATGAAACCAGAACTGGATGCTACTTTGGACTCTATAATTCTAAATATATAAGAGCTTTCTGTTCACAATAAATCTAGCAGATGACAAGGCTCAAGGAAGTTCAGCTGGTATGACAAGGAAATAATTGGATAAAGCACAATAGCTCTGAGTGAGGGGCAGCATGACATAGGACTAATCCTTTATATGGGAAAAGAGGAAGGAGGGGAAAAAAGTTTGAATGACAGAAGCAGAGTGTTTTTGCTTTTAACTTCCATTGTATCGGCATTCTGTGCCTTGGAGGTTTTGTTTTGAAAAAAGGCTTTTGCGCTTGCCAAGTGTAAGAAAACAACAGGAGAAACAAAGTGTGTGGGGGGGTTGTTGAGAACAGCTACTGCTTTAAACAAAATCTTAATCCTTGCAAGGCAAATATGATGGCAGCCTCTAAAACGAAGTTCTCCAACAAAGGAAAGGAAAAGGAAAATTGAAGAAAGAGACAGTGGAGCTAATTCTAGCTATACAAGTTCAATCCTTAAGAACAAATGGATGCAAAATCAGAATTGAGAAGATAACAACAGATAGCAAATGCTGCCTCTGAAAAGAAGCTGAAGAAACAGAAGCTGCTTCAAAAAGACTGGGCAGACTACAAACAACAGCATAACAAAATAGCAGCAATGGTGGATTGGAATATCTGCAAAAAATACTATTTATATGCCAGAAAGAAATGGTGAGATCATAAAACAGACAAAGTAATTGAAAATGAAGAAGCTAAAGTGCAGTGGGACTTTAGAATTCAAATAGACAAACACATGCCTCAGAACACCCCAGACTTAACAACTGTCAATAAGAAAGGTAAAAAAAAAATACTGGATAGTGGACATTGCAATACTTGGAGACAGCAGAAGAGAAAAGAAAGACCTGAAGAAAATTCCAAAATACAAAGACCTTCATATAGAAGTAGAAAGACTGTAGCAAAAGAAATCAAAGATAGTACCAATTACTAATAGACACCTTGAGTGCAATCCAACATCTAGAGCACCACTTGAACACAATTGACATTGACAAATTCATCATCAGTCAATTGCAAAATATAGCTTTACTTGGAATAGCTTATGATTTGCAACGATACCTTAAATACCGTCAAACAACATGGTCTTGCCTATGGTCCTTGAGAAAGACTCAATAGCTGGATAAAAATGTCCAACGCAGTCTAAACATCTTGCTGACTGTGCAACCAACCATAATTTATCAAATTTGTATACACAATCTAAAATCTGCTCACAATTTTGTTTTAAAAAAATTCCATTTGGATTAAAAAGAAATCATATAGCCCAAACAAAAATTCTATTTTCCAGAGGCTAGCAATTAATTAAACAAATAAAAAGCCATTAAAACAAGCAATTTAAAGTTCAGGAAAAGTACTAAAACAATAAATATAAAATTATTTAGGTATAAATCTAAGTCTATTGCATTGGAGGAAAAGACCACCACACAGATAAAGGTTATAGAGCTCATTTGCCTCCTAAAAGAGATTCACAGTTTGGACTGTTATCAAAGGCCTCATCCTCATCCCAGCTAGATGCATTATCACGAATTGTTAAACATAACACAGTGTGCTTATTGTGCTGTAGCCTCTTCTCCCTATTTTTCAAAACAACAGGTAATGGTTATTGCAAAATATAAGAGAGCTGCAGACTCCTGTCTTATAACAGGGCACTTTTAGTCCTTTGTTGCTTTTTTGATGTTAGGATGTTAGAAGATGCAAGATCCATCATACTGAATGCCTGGGTTCCTCAAACAGCTCTACTTTGTTTTTCCTCTTTTAAGCTTACCTAGGAAATAATCAATGTTTATGATCCTGAAAGAAATTCAGAGAGAAGAGAGTATAGAAACCAAGCACAACAATGAACTGATGGGGAACTTAGAGATGGGAGAGGTCAAGAAAGTCCTATTCCAACTCCCCACAGCTTTTGGGGTTACCTAGCAGGGAATAATATAAATAAATTACTTTTGAAATCTGTTTTATTTGCTCATCCTACATGAGATAGAGATTGGAAAATCACCTTTCAAATGGGAGGGAGGGGGAAGAGAGATATGGATTCAAACTCAGTTCAGGAGCTAATCTCATTGAAGACTTCGGAGTCAATCACATTCAACCTAAACCTGAACCTAACTCAGAAAATTGCTTTGATGATCCCTTCTCTATCCCTCAAAAGTATGCCACTTGGAACTCCTTGGGGGGGAAAATGGACACAAACTATTTTAATAAGAAGAAACACTGACAGAAACAAGATTCCATATTTTCCTAATTTAGGTGAGGTTTTGTTTTATTACTAACAATCATACAGAAATATTGAAAATATAGGTGTACAAACTTTTCCTAACTTAATGCTGGGCAGAAAAGTTAGCTAATGACTGTCTCTATCTATGCTCAATGGAAATGATCCAACAGGACCGGAAAGCCCCAGATTGAGGAAGACTGAAGCATAATTTCTCTGAGCATCTCCTTCCCAGCATGAGGCGAGGCCCATTTATAGGACTAGAGGGCACCCTCAGGGAAGCCAAGTGTAAACCCAGCAAAGGAGGCTTCATCAAGATGGACCTCCAGGTACCAAATTCTGAACAAATGTCATTCTTCCTTATCCCATTCATTCTGAGGCTGGTCTGCCTTCAGCTTGAGTAGGAATCTGCTTGGGCATTAGAATGCCTTTCTTCCAGACCAAAGAGAAGAGGAAGAAACTTAAAAACTAAACTGACAAATATGAATGGCATGTGCAGAGCAGGAAACCAGGAAAAGCCATTCATCCATGCTTCTTAACCCTGCATATCAATTAAACAAAAACAGAAAACATAGCATGATGGCTTAGTTCTTCCTCCTGCTGGAAAAGAAAGAAGACAAAACAAAATCCTTTCTAAAGAACGTGGAGCAAGAACAGTCCAATTTCACTATCACTCTATAAAAAAAGGCAACATGTTTTTAGCTTTTTCCATCTAAAAGCGAGATATCAACATTGCCCTCCCTCTTCATAAAAAAAACTGGTTTTCCAAAGTTCAGCCTTATGAAGAAATAGGTTCAAAAGTTCTAACGGAATCTGACACTCTGTTCTTACTGGTTTACATGCAGTTCACATATTCAAGTGAACATAGATGTGGCTAGGAACATAAGAACAGCAGCAGTAAAATTCCTAAGCAGTAGTTCTTGCTTTTCTCAGTTTCAGAGAATACATTTTTATTTAACTGTGTTGTACTCCAAAATGGGATAATCCCCAAAAGGACTTGTGTGTGTGTTTTAAGGACAAGCAAATCATAGCTGCCTATATGCTAAGTTAGAAGCAAGGAACGTCCGCAATAACAGGAGCATGTAGGCAAAACATTTGTGATTAATCAGTCAACCTTTAACATATGTAGTCACTGGCTAAAGTTCCATTCTCAGTTTTTTTCAAAAATGCTGTATGTATTTTATGGCACAGTATTTCTATTTTAAACCATTACCTGGTTTTTCTCCATCTTATACACGAAAACCACTCATTATAAATAGGCATTTATCTTTGTTAACCCTGTTCACTTATAAACTACAGATTGGATTTTAGAATAATAAAATGTACAGTCTGGAAGGAACTTTAGAGATCACTGAGGATTTGGGGTGGGGGGGGGGCTTTGCACCCTTAGCTGATTTGATTTTCCAAATGATGTCTACTTTACCTTTACTATTTATTTTCTCCCTCAAATTTCTGCAATCTGGTCCAGAGACATTATTTAGATAATTCCTTGCTATAGGATTATCTTTGAGGAGGGTGTAAAATCAGCCACTCCCTCAAAACTATCCCACCCCCTCAGCCATCTTTTTTGGTTTATTTCTGGCAAGAGAAAGAAATGGATGGGGGGGAAAGCATTTAAAACAGTTAAGAAAAGTTGTATTAAGTTGTATTCAAGGGTAGACCCTCTAAAGCAGGGCTTTTCAACCGGTGGTACGCGTACCACTGGTGGTACGCGACCACCTGGCTGGTGGTACGTGGCGTAGCCTTCCTCCCCCCCGCGTCACCTTCCTCCCCCTCCTCTGCTCCTTCCCAGCTCACTTGTTTGTGGAAAACATGCTGCTTGGCGGCAGCCTGCACAAACCCTATCGAACATGCCCTGCAGAGGGCACGCGAAGAGCGCAGATGCAGAGCAAGGCCCCGCCCTCCCCAGGGACTCATTGTGCAGCAACCGGATTGACTTCTTCTGGTGCACGCAGGTCAGCGAGATCTGTATTGCCCTTCCCCTCCCTCTTCTTACTGACACACGCTAGGAAAAGCCAACAGAACGCGGGGTGGAGGGAGAAACGTGCCAGCCTGACTCTCCCCCTCCCACTGTTTTGCAGCATTTAACCCTTCCCCATTTCCACCACGGCCGGCCTGCCTGCCCGCTAGGTTGAAAAGCCCTGGCTTAAAGTCTGAAACAGCCGGGCTCTTGGGTGACTGATCACCTTTCTCCCCCCCATCTTTTCTACAAACCGGGAATCGTGGCTTAATGGGGGCCTGGAACAGGACTTGGGATGCCCGTGCACCCCTTGGATCAGACAAGCGAGCGGGGCTGATCTCTTCCTGCTAGAGAAAGCTGGAGAAGCTAGGAGAAAGTCAATTATTAGAGGGGGGGGAAGTCACTTCTTCATTTAAGGTAGTTTTGGAAAAGTAACTTTTGTTGGAAAGGAAAGCAGGTTTTTTTCCCCTTTTCTTGGATCGCCTTCTTTGCTTGGCCCTCTGTTGCCTGTATCGCAGGCTTAAAGTCTGAAACAGCCGGGCTCTTGGCTAACTTCGCCTTTCTTCCCCCCCCCCCATCTTTTCGGGAGATGCACCTTTGCAGTGGGTTTTTCCTTCCGTTAATTATCGGAGGTTTGAAAGGCAAGCTGCTCCCGAAGCGTAAAAGTAGAGGGCCCAAACGGTGAGAGTGACGCATCTCTCTGACTCTCTGCTTCAGGGAAAAAATGTAAGGGGAAAATGACTGGGAGAAGTAGCCGGTTCTAACGTAGGTGCCTGAAAATGGGAGGTGAACCAGCCACATCCTCGCCCTGCCTGTGCGCTATCCTCTGCCTCTGCGTGCACAGGCAGGGCCGTGATATGTTGCTGCCTGCCAAAACCAGGCTGGGGTCTGGGCAGCGCAGCACAGGATGAAGGAACGAGGAAGGAAGGAAGGGGAAATGGGAGCTGCAGCGCTGCAGCCTTCCAGTCCCGTGAGCGTCTTTCGGCTCACGGGACTGGAAGAGTAGGAGCCGCTCAGCTGTTGGTCGGGACGCATCCACACTGCCAGGTAGAATAGCGCTGGCCGCTGGTCTCCTTTGCCACCTCGCATGTCATCCTGGACCCCTCCCCCCGCCCGTTCATATCGAGCCCGCGGGGGCTTGACAGGGAGAGAGGGAGGGAAGGAGGAAGGGACAAAGAGGGAGGTGAAGGAAAGGAAGGAAGGGACAATGGGAAAGAAGAAGGGAAGGAAGAAGGGACAAAGGGGGAGGAAAGGAAGGAAAGAAGGAAGGAAGGGACAATGGGAAAGAGGGAGGGAAGGAGGAAGTGACAAAGGGAGATGAAGGAAAGAAGGAAGGGACAATGGGAGAGGGAAGGAGGAAGGGACAAAGAGAGGTGAAGGAAAGGAAGGAAAGAAGGAAGGAAGGGACAATGGGAAAGGGAGGGAAGGAGGAAGGGACAAAGAGAGGTGAAGGAAAGAAGGAAGGGACAATGGGAGAGAGGGAGGGAAGGAGGAAGTGACAAAGGGAGATGAAGGAAAGGAAGGAAAGAAGGAAGGAAGGAGGGGACAATAGAGAGGGAGGGAAGGAGGAAGGGACAAAGGGAGATGAAGGAAAGGAAGGAAGGAAGGGACAATAGGAGAGAGGGAGGGAAGGAGGAAGAGACAAAGGGAGATGAAGGAAAGGAAGGAAAGGAAGGAAAGAAGGAAGGGACAATGGGAGAGAAGGGAGGGAAGGAAGGCAGGCACCCGCCCCAGTTGCATCCCCCTCCACCAGAGACCCACGGATTCCCCCCCACAGGCACCCTGCAGCCTGAGTGATCAGCTGGCCACGCCCCCCACTATTGATCACATGACCCTGGGACACTGTGAACTTTGTAAGTATGAATCAGTTGCCAAGCATCTGAATGTAAATCACAAGACCCTGGGGATGCTGCAACAGTCGTAAGTGTGAAAAATGGTCATAATTTGCTTGTAACTTCAAACAGTCACTAAGTGAATTGTTGTAAGTCGAGGCCTACCTGTACTTTCTCATTTTTTCCTTTTTTTTGTCAAGTTTTTGATACCTTGCTGGATGAGTGGTGGTACTTGGATATTGCCTTATCCGAAAAGTGGTACAATGGGTGAAAAGGTTGAAAAGCCCTGCTCTAAAGAGTATACTTGTTTATAAGCAAATAAAATAGGATACATCATTATCAGGATTGGTCATTGTGAATATTTTTGTATTCTCATCTTTTGAAATTGTACATTTGAAACCTATTTACAAGTTAACCTTTAGAGGCTATTCAGGTTAGGTTTCCAAAGAAACAACCTAGCTGGTAGCGGGGTTAATTTAGGAATACAATAAGGCAGCTCCATTTAATTTTCTGTCCTCTGGATATATTGGCGCTACAAACATACATGGGGGGGGGTAATTAATCCCATTACCCTGCCCAGCTGTCCTGTTCTGAAGATCTACTTTCCATTCCCATGCTAATTTTATCCTTTTTCAGAATTGCAAAAGTTCGCCTGGCAAAACTTCTAGCAAGATGGATTTTTCTAAATCAGAACTCACAACATGACCTTTGTATTAGTTAAGTTTTGAATCTCCAAAGACCTGCTAGCAATTAAAAAAGCTTTCAAACACTTGAACGTGATAAATAAAAGCATTTTATTTAGTTATTTTTCAAGCTATATAAAGGCTCAGTTCAACTGCCCACTAATTAAGAGGATTTTGCAGGTTTCAGGTCAAGTTGATTGAAAGTTTCAGTTCAGCAAGAGAACTCTTCAGAATATTCTCTCCCAACTAAGTTTTTGTTTTAAGACAGGCATTTTTTTTATTCAGAATTCAAAAGAGATATGGAAGTTTCCAGCCCATGCCAGCTTTGAAGCATAAAATATTAGTTATCACTTCCTTTTTTTCCTCAAGCTTCTGCTAAAATTAACTGTTCTGGAATCCTGGCATCGGGACACTGCCCTCATTCCTTGTGGAGCTATTTATTTTTCTAGTCCAACAGGACCACTCACAGTTCAGGGCAAGGGCAAGGGAAAAAAAGAGACTATGGAATAAATCTCAGGATTAGAAAAGTAGAAGTGGGCCCTAAAGATAAGCTTTCAAGTACAAGAAGACCTTCCAAACTGCATAGTCTGCAGAGCCATTATATCATTGTTGTGATGGATGCTAATATCTCCACCAATACCATTATGATTGCATATGCTGGAGAAAATGACATGTTGCTCCAACAAATCTCTGGGGAAAAGTAATTCTCCCTTCTCCCAAGTAGTGCTATCATCTAATATACAACAGCTGGAAATACTGAAAGATTCTGACATTGAGTATCTCTGCTTATTTATCTTAGAAATAATTAACAAATAATAGTTTGAAGCACTGCCTGGATTACTGAGAAACAGGAGTTTAGACCCAACAACATTTACCACCTTTGTTGACTCTTAAAGCAGCACTGGATTCTATGTCATGCAACTTACTATGGTCTAAACTGAGCAACACCTCAACTGATAAACACCTTCTACTCCTCCTTTATAACTTACACAAAGATCTTCACTATGGGTTTGGTGTAATTTTGCAAGTCATCAGTCCAAATTTATTTTGACATTCAGCCAAACTTATCAGCCATTCTGATTAATATTTATATTAATTCCCTTACCCTGTAGGTAAAACCTATGGATTTATTTTATTCCTAAACTGAGAACAGATATCTTCTACCTTTCTTGTATACAGATGACATTAAAGATAACTATTATAGCTCTGATCAAATGTGGTTATGCAGATCCCTTAGTAGTTAATTACCAACACTTCCTCTCCCAAAATGTTTTTATAAGAAATTTAAACACTTTTGATGATCATTTATTGGACACAAGGTAGAACAATTTAAAATATTTGTTGGGTTTCTATTCCAAACCAACAGAAGAGATACTCCTGCCACTTATTCTGCAATTTGGCCCAAAGAACTACTTCACTGATTTCATGATATCATTTTTCAGAACCTAATAGGCATTTGTCTTTATCTATAAATTCTCTGCTGCAAGTAATCAGGCAAGCAATTACTTTTTTTTAATGGAATATTTATTCAACTCCTTTAGAACAGGCTTTACAAAATACTGTTTTTACCTTGTTCCAATGCTTGTTTAGATTAAAAAAAGCAAAACTGTTGTTTGAAGATGTGTTCATATGTTGAAAGTCTTCACTGAACAGCAAAAAAAATGGATTTTATGAGAAGAGAATATAGAAGTCAGAAATTCATACACATCTCAGGTTATAATGCTCAAGTGCAGTCACTAAGCCTTGCCAAAGTACACAAGTGCAGTTCTCTAGTGGGCTCAACACTAAAACCATTTATGTCCGGGTACTTATTTTAAGCAAAGAGGCATGCTGCAATGTAACAAATTATCATAAATAAAACAACCAGGAAAGACTTAAACTCAGGAACAGGAAAACATGCTTTGCACACACATGGTTCTAACTTTTAGGCCTGGCATCTCTAAACAGGACTGCATGAAATCCTGCTTTAAATGCTTTGCCTTCAAATATGAACTTTCATTGTGACATAAAGGCTCTTTCAAAATTTATTTTTCAAAATAGTTATTTTTGATGACATTTGTTTGATGCTTTGTCATGCATTGTTAAACTGAATTATTTTCAAGTAGGATACTGTAATTTCATGTTTACTGTGAGCTGTTCCAGATACATTCCAAATATGAAAAATGTCATATAAGTAAGCTAACCTAAACAATACTGTCCCAAATATTTCACTGTAGAAGATGAGTGGAGATTTAGGAAGAGGAAAATGTTTAGGGAAATAACTGAACTAAACTAAAACTAAAAGCACTGAGTCTTTGCAGGGACATTAAGTAATTTTCGTCCTAACTTTTTTCTTGGATACTAGATGCAAACCTTTTTCTAGAACATTTTAAAATTGCTGAATATGGCAGATTTGCAACCCCAAATAATGATGTAAGTGAATATTTAGGCTATAGTTCTAGGCATATTCATTATGAATTAAGAAGCAGGTATCGTGGACCTGGACATAGCCTTTGGCTCTCTGCCTCTCTTAGCTTTAAATTTATTAATAGATTCTTTTAATCATATAGAAAGAAATGGGAAGCTGGCATGCTGCAAAGCAAGGCATCAGGATCTAGCATCAACTTTATTTCCTCTGGAGATATTAAGAAGGAGATACTAACAATTTTATTGTTCTAGTCAGTAGGTTATAACATAATGTATAGTTATCAGGTGAGTCGTAAAACAATAAACATTCATTAAGGGATAAAATTTAACCTTATATACAATCAGGAAAGAAGCCATTAAAAGTAATCGAAAAAACATGATAACAAAATCACCTTTATGAAATGAAGTTATAGAAGAAGTATTGCTAACTTCTGTTGCACCTTGAACAAACTTGTCGATCCCTATAGAATTTTATTTGAATTGGAATTGGAATTCAGCCAGAATATTTTCTCTCTCTGAAGATGTTCTATGTAACTCATAAGTGCATCAGAATAACCTTGATGCTGAAGGCAATCCAATAGAAGAGAATGTATGTAGTTCAGATTGAATGGTGGATTCCTTAGTGTTTGGTTTGTTTGTTTGCAGACATTTCATTACTCATCTCTGATGATATTTACCTAGTCAGTATGTAAATGTTACATCAACCTTTGCAGATATATTAAATGTCTTACACTTAAAAATTTGTGCAACTATCAAAATATCCCCAGAAACAAAACAAAAAAAATCCTGGAAAATATCCACAGACAAAGCCCCCCCCCCCCGAATTGTGAACCCATAAGAACGTTTCATTGGAAATATATTTTATTTGCTTTAATAAACAAAGTTGAGGTAATCAGAAATCCAAAAAGGATTTTATTACATTCCAGTACTTAAAGCTCCAACTATTAGGTTTAATAAGCTGGAGGCTATTTGAGAATTCCAAATTATTCTTATGAATTTGTTTTGAAAAAGAGATTTTATTATGAGGAGATCCTCTAACATGATTCCATAAAGAAACAAAGGGACTAATTTCATTTTGAGGGTAACAATATCTAGCAGTAATATGCCATTATTTCAGTAATCCACTGAGTCTTAATTTGGGGGAAATATGGTGGCAGGATAGCCAAATTCCTGTTGGTTTTCAGATCAAATATTTTAAAAAATGATTTTTGTACTCTATATGGGCATTCATACAGAATGACAGTAACAAATGTAGCGGCCTAGAACTTGTTTTTGTGAGAGAAAAAGACAGTAATAAATTGAGATGGCAGCATATTAAAGGTGGCATGGAGAAACCTTACCAGTTTATTTTCTGCTAAGTGGCTGCTTTTTGACTAGCAGCTCCGATTAGGGGAGCTATTTTGGAAACAATCCCTTTGTGGCAGCCCTTTTATGAGAACCAATGTTTATGAATAACATATTCTCAAAATGTCAAATAGCCCATACCATCCCAGAAGATAATTGTACTTAATTCTACAACCACAACCCTGTGATGTTGACTAGTCTAAGGGAGTGTAACCAAAGCTCAAAGATGAGCTTCTATATCATATGGAAAGCTAGACTTGTATTTAAGTCTGCCCAACCCTTGTCAGTTACAGTATACTAGTTCCTAGAGTTGAAATCTGGAATTGCTAGCTTTCTGAACTACTCTCACTTAAAACTTCATGAATAAATCAAAGCCATGTACACATCTACCTCTAACCACAACCCAAACACGTCCTGGCAAATATTTTCTTCTGTCACATCCCCCTGGCCTTCATCTCATTCCCAACTCATGAGTCTGTTTTCCCTTTTACTACAATACTTTCCAAAGACTGCCTCAGGTGTTATGAAATCTGTTAGATTTTGTGACTTTGTGGGGGAAGTCAGATGACTGGCAGTGATGGGCAATAGATACAGTTTACTGGAAGGTAGTTTCATGCTGATTCAAAGGTGAATAATATTACAACTAGATGATAGAGGAAAAACTAATAGTACATGTAAATGTACCCAAACCAGGCTTGGATTCTGGTCTGAGATATCTTCCAGCAACATACTAAAATTTGACCCTTTGATCAGGTCTAATCCCAATGGTGGAGTTGTACAAACTGCTTTGTGAGCCCACTGGGAGCTGAGATTGCAACACTTCAAACTGTATAAAAGCAATGCTATGTCACAGGAATTGTTAAAAAAGAATGCAGCAGATTGTACAGAGAACAAAGAAGAAGGGAGATTCTGGCTAGTTATTAGTTATGAGGTGTAAAGGACAGTGGAAACCAAAGATTCACAAAAAATAAATATAAGAACTCAAATGAAGTCTCAGGGAAGGGGAGACTGACTGACTGACTGACTGAATGAATGAATGAAGAATGAATATTCATTTTCAAACTACGGTAATCATTTCTGACTATATAGCTACAAAATCATACCATCCAACATTTCAGAGATGCATAGAATGTGCTTGCAACACTACATTTCACAATCAAGAATAATTGTGTGAGTTCCATATTCTCTAGTGCCTCCGCTAAGTACCTCCATACAATTTTATCACTCCCTCCTGAGCATAGTATCCATTGATTTTTTTAAAAAAATCTCCCTGACCTCCAAAAATGGAGGTTCCTTTGTTTAAAAATACAGTCCCCAAACCCCCCAAATATGTGGCCTATAAGTTTATTACTCAACCTTTGAAAGCTTAATTTGACCACTTTCAGTTCTGAAGTGATGGGCAATCTATTCCCGAAGCTTTAGGTAGCAATGTAACCAGCAGGATGTTGAAAGACAGGGATTCACCACCATACAGTACTGCCAAAAACCATTCCTAGAAGATTCCATGATAGGCTTTTAGATATAAGCACCCCTAAAAGGGGTGCCTAGCTCCCTCATGATCAGAATCTTAGCATGGTCCTTTGGTAAATAGATCTATCATCTCCAACCATGAAGATAGTAAACTGGTCATTTTTGTTAGTTTGGTTTTTAAGACTGTAAGCAGAGACCAGAGAATAAACAGAACAGAAAAATATTTGCATAAATATATATCCAATTTTCTTTTAGTTATTTTAATTTAATTCAATAGTCTAATTTAACACTCCTTAACAAATATATTCAAACAAAGTACTAATCAATTACACAATTAGATTTACACAACATCACCATGTACACTACAAGATAAACTGAGAGTGAGCACTCTTGAACTCTGCAATTGATTGCAGAAATGAAGCTTGTCAAAGGTTAAACCAGCATCATGCATCTTAAACCATGCCTCATGTTTTTAATTTTAAACATTTTACAATTTCAGCTGCAGGAATTTTAATAACAAAAGGAACAGTATGTAGACTTGATGATTTCTCTCATTCTTTGGTTTCATGTCTCTTTAACAGCATCACAAAAAATAAAAAGCTTGGAAGCCTTGTTATCTCCTCATTCTCTTAATATAGCCTGTCTGTATTGGTTTTCTAAATGCTTTAGCAAATAAAAGTCATCAATCCTGTTCTGAAAAAAGTCACAGAGCTATATTTGCCATCTTATATAAAGACCTCTTTCCATCTGTTTGTGTGTATTTCCCATAAGTGCACTGGAGGCAAGAGGCAAATATGCAATAACTTCAATTTCCCAAAGAAAATGTTGAGTTATAAGGAATAGTAATTTTAGCAACTTGCACTAAAAAATAAGTTAACAAACATCTCCAAAAGGTAATTTTCCATAGTTGGGGACCAAGAAAACAGGAGCAATAGGAGTACAAGTATAGCAGCATTTATTTTTGCCAAAGTACAATAAGCTTTGCAAAAACTTGCAAGAGTTGCTCAGCAATGACACAGTCTTCTCTAATTAAGCACTTAAAAATCCTCTTTAAGAATAGGTTTCATTCTCTTTGAAATTAAGGGCAGGGGATTGGTTTTTGCTGGGTTGTTCCAGAAGAGAATTAAGGAGCAAAGTTCTCCCCAAAGGCAGAATAACATTAAGGACTGTCAAGATCAACAATTGGTGATACTTGCCAGAATCAGACTGCTCTATGAACAAGACTTTGTTAGTTAGTGAAGATAAGAAAAGGAGCACTACAAGAAGCATTCAAATCCCTAAAGAGCTTGTACCACAGATGCAGAATGGAAAAAAACCAACTCCTTAAATCTATTACTGGGCCTTAAAAGAGGGGCTAAAGGATTTACAACAAGGTCAATGTCATTTGTGAACAGCCAAATAGGCATGGGCCTGTCTTGCCAAAATATTCATCAGAAATAGACATGAAACAGAACCATTGATCAACTAACTACTTAAAAGCTGGGCTTGGCTAAAGTTAAGTGAAAGAAAGGAGGAAGAAGAGATTAAAGCAGAAATAGAAGAAAGGAGTGCACTGAATCCGCTCCATGCTCTCTGGGTAAGAATGGAAGCTTACATAGCTTAGCAGGGCTGTGAGTAAATGGATGGGACTCTCCCACACCTAACTTCTCTCCTGTTGCCCTGAGTTTGCTGAAATGGTGGGTCTTCAAATCCCTCCCCCATAGTCAATGTAGCCCAGTAAGAACCCAACATGCTCATATGCATTTTCCTTTGTGTCCATCAGCTCTCTTCCTGTTTTTATGATTTTTGTTTTTTTGCAAATACTTGGAGTATTTTAATAATTTAAAAAACTGACAGCCTTTTTGTCTTTCTTCTTGTTTAGTATCTCAGTTTTGTTACACTTGTATTGTTTTTATTTTTTCCTCTTATCATTTACAAATATTTATAGATATGCAGACATACATATAATCATACACATATATCTACTAAGTAACAATAAAATGGACATTTCAATCTAAAACAATTTAGCTTAAGACTGAAACCTTTATTACACAACAAATAACTTGTTTATGTTCTTTCTTCATCTTATTTCCAATGTTATATTTAATTTTGAATAAAAAACTAAATAATCATCATGCTTGAAATATTAATATCCTAAATAGTACTATTAATAGAATATCCACATTTTCTTTCCTCTTCTTTATTTTTAATACTTTTGATACTAAGTAATAAAATGTTAATACTTTACATATATCATACAAATATCATTGCACTGAAATAACATATAACATTACTGTATATCATGATTTATACTAGTGCAATAAAAAGGGGGAATTGAAAATAGATACAGAGAGAGATTTTAAGGAATTAATAGTAATAATAAAAGGTGGGTATACACCCGAAGTCCAGTCCTTTAGCTGGAAGCTACACAGAAAAAATATATACAAATATAAGGCAGATTGAACTTGTCCACCCTAGACGATTCAAATCACCAGGACCAGATGAATTACAGCCCAAGGTTCTGAAGGAACTGGCAGATGTGATCTCAGAACCACTGGACTATATTTTTCAAAGATCCTGGAGCACTGGGGAACTACCAGAAGACTGGAAGTAGTTCCCATCTTCAAAAAACGGGAAAAAATGGATCCAGGAAACTACAGACCTATCAGCCTGACCTCAATACCTGGGAAAATTCTGGAAAAGATAAACAATGAAACAGTGAACACCTAGAGGCAAACAAAGTCATAACCAAAAGCCAACATGGGTTTGTCAAAAACAGATCATGCCAGACAAATCTTATTGCATTCTTTGACCAAGTGACAAAATTGGTGGACCAGAGGAATGCTATGGATATAATTTACTTGAACTTCAGTAAGGCATTTGATAAAATAGACCACAACCTACTACTTAATAAGAAAGAAAAATGTGGATTAGACAGCATCACCACCAGATGGATTCATAGCTGATGACCAGCCATACTCAGCGTGTGGTCCTCAATGGAACTGCATCTATATGGAAGGAAGTGTGTAGTGGGCTGCCCCAGGGCTCTGATCTGGGTCCAGTGCTCTTCAATATCTTCATCAATGATTTGGATGTGGGGATAGATGGGGAACTCATCAAATTTGCAGACGACACCAAGCTGGCAGGAATAGCCAACAGTCCAGAAGCTAAGCTTAAGATACAGGAGGATCTTGACAGATTTGAACATTGGGCGCTATCTAACAAAATAAAATTCAATGGTGAAAAAAGTAAGGTTCTACATTTAGGCAAGAAAAACCAAATTCACAGATACAGTATAGGGGGTACCTTGTTCAGTAGTAGTAACTGTGAGAGGGATCTTGGAGTCCTAGTGGACAATCACTTAAATATGAGCCAGCAGTGTGCTGCAGCTGCCAAAAAAGTCAACACAGTGCTAAGCTGCATTAACAGAGGAACAGAATCAAGATCACGTGAAGTGTTAATACCACTTTTTAACGCATTGGTAAGGCCACACTTGGAATACTGCATCCAGTTTTGGTCACCACAATGTAAAAAAGATGTTGAGACTCTAGAAAGAGTACAGAGTACAGAGAAGAGCAACAAAGATGATTAGGGGACTGTAGGTAAAATATGTAAAGAATGGTTGCTGAAATTGGGTATGTCTAGCTTAATGAAAAGAAGGACTAGGGGTGATATGATAGCATGTTCCAATATCTCAGGGGTGCCACAAAGAAGAGGGAGTCAAGCTATTCTCCAAAGCACTTGAAGGCAGGACAAGAAGCAACGGATGGAAAATAACCAAAGAGAGAAGCAACCTAGAACTAAGGAGAAATTTCCTGACAGTTAGAACAATTAATAAGTGGAACAACCTGCCTCCAGAAGTTGCGAATCCTCCAACACTGGAAGTTTTTAAGAAGAGACTGGACAATCATTTGTCTGAAATGATATAGGGTTTCCTGCCTGAGCAGGGGGTTGGACTAGAAGACCTCCAAGGTCCCTTCCAACTTTATTCTTATTCTTATTCTTCTTATTCTTATTCTTATTATTATTATTATTATTATTATCAGAGTAGGGAAAATCATCATATTCATCTTGGTAAGTGATGATTTTAGTAATCAAGTGATGATTTTGGTATTCATAAATTTTCATGCTGACAATTGTAGCTTTTTGGGGAATGGGCAAACCTTCTATTGAAATTCTTTCGGCCAGTGTACCCACAATACATTTCCATCTTTTTATGAGTTCTCAAAGCACTCTTCTGGTAACACAGCATTTCTCAACCTTGACAACTTTAGGATGTGTGGACTTCAATTCTCAGAATTCTCCAGTTGGATGGGGAGAAAGTGACATTTTTATCTTCAGGAGAGAGATGTCTAATTTTCATGGCAAGCCACCCATAGCGTTATCTCTTGGATGTGAAAGGATACCTGCTTATTTGAAATTTGATGAGAGCTCTTTCCCTCTTTTTTGGTACTAAAACTTCCATCTAGTTGCAGCTTGAGAGCCACCAGAGAGAGGCACACATTTCTTTTTGAATCTACCTTTCCAAGAATCACAGCTACTTACTACAAAGTAGCCATCAATTTACTGGGTTTCTTTTTAAGTCACCACTCCAAAAGATGCTGGTCAAATGGCAGCAGCGTTTTCAAGCACCTGCTCCTTTCATTTTGCTTTTTAAGCCAAAGCTTCATCCAAGAAATGTTAAGACTGTTTTTTGCTGAAAGACAACACATTTTGCCCATTTTGCAAAGGAGCCAGAATAGTGCTTTCTAAAGGAATTTGAGCATTGTTATTGCTACCGGAGATAGTAGTACATGGACTATAAATGTAAAAGCCGCCACAAAGTCCCATTTTTTGGTCATTAAACCTTCTTCTTTGCAGTCATGTCTAGACTTCAGTTTCTGTGTAAATACATTGTCTGGACCAGGTTCATCTTTTAATTCATGACCTTTACTTGGCACTTCCCCATGTGCAAGAGATTGTACAGCTAGGGTGAGCAACCTGAAGCTCCAGGATACGTATTGCTCCAGAACCTTTTTTGTAGCCTTAGGAAACTATCTATCTATCTAGGTAAGAATGGACAATGATTTGATGGTACATAATAAATCAAAAGTTGCCTTCCAAATAAAGTTAAGGAAAGCTGTAGAAACAGTTGTGTGTACATTAACGTAATCTTAAATTTGAAAAGAAAACTCCCTAATCCCTTTAAATCTGGGAATCTGGAAAATCCAGGCCTCAATCATGCGTTGTAATGCAAAGCATCTACTCTGCATTATCATCCCACCTACTGTGGCCCTCGGCTCCCAAAGAAGATTAAGTGTTCAAAAAACACATGTTGATCACCCATAAAACCAAGCTAAATGGAAAGCCATGGCTTGACTGCCCTGGTGACAGGCTGGAGAAGCAGTCTAACTGAATTAATTCAGATTGATCAGGAGGACTAGCACTCTTATTCAGACCAAAATGCAAACATTCTCAGAGACGTCTGCTTGCAAATAATTCTGTTTGCACTTTGGACTTTATACCTAGGTATTTTCTCAGGGAGTTAGTTCCTTCAAGAGTTTTAAGTCAAGAAATTTCAGAAGGAGTTTTATCTCTTAGTAATCACTGTGATGGCAGAACACACTCAAAGAATACCCTTCTTGTGGACAAATATGCAGAGAATCAGTGGGTGTTACATTGGGATCACTGAAGTAGGAAAGAAAGCTCAAAGCCTCAGTCCAACTTGCTTTGTATTATTTTCATTAGGCTAAAATCTACAGGAAAATCACACATGGTGTTCTGAGTTTAGATAGAAACTTTAAGTAAGTTCTGAGAATAACAATATTTACTATGTTTGCAGAAATAGGATAAGACTTACTGTAATGGTTATAAATTAGCCTTCCTTTATAATCAACAGCAGAAGCTTTCTAAAAAAAACCCTATTTTACATGTTTTGAGAATAAAAATACCCACCCAATTGTACTGCCACATTTTGCATTTGGCTACTTAATTCAAAAGCATAATCTTTAGAAGTAGTTACAAAAATGGGGTTGGAGGGCACCTCACCTTTGGATACCGCCCCTGTCCTACTTGATCAAAGAATTGTCCTATTAAACATGACACTTTTCAGGTGGAAAAATGCTTCATTATTGTTGATTTTACCCATAAATCAGCTCAGCAGCCTCCTTTCCAGCAACCTGCAAGTTTAATTCAAATCAAAAAGCCCCGTGGAAGAGAAATCCAAGCTTAGAAAATTGGTTCTGAATCTTTGCTTTGATTCAGATTAAACTCTTGGGATGTCCCTTCTTGGCACAAACATAAGAAGAATGCAACCACCAAGCAAGCAAGGAAATACTCCTTTTTAGTTCTTAGGGAGTACATTCACTATGATGCTAGCTTTGGCCTGTCCGGAAGCTGTTCTTATGCCAGCAGAGAACTCCAGAAGTTCATCAAATCTTTGGAATGTCTCCATGGAGGCTTCTTCAAGTTGAGCAGCAGCTGCTACTGTCATAAATCACTGCAGCGCACAAGATAACCTTGTTAAAAAGGGAAGGAGGGAAAAAATCTCCAGCTGTTTCAAAATTACAAAAGTAACAAAGTCTCAGCTTCCCTCTGTTTTTTTTTACAGCTTAGGAAAAACTAAGCCAATTAGGGAATTGATCAGAATGGCTCTAGGTACAGAATATGAATTGGGGATTCAATGAAATTTCCTTGCAAGTTCTCTGCAGGTTAATGTAATTCTTTCAGTTGCAGTCTGATCTATCCACATGTCATCTGAAGCAAGGATCTGAACCCCAAATTCAGTTTTCAATTTCTAGCTCAGTGGTGGCAAACCTATGGCACGGGTGCCAGAGGCGGCACTCACAGCCCTCTCTGTGGGCACGCGCGCCGTCGCCCCAGTCCTAGGCCTTCAGCTGGGTTTTATAAAACCTTTTCGCTTTAGGCCTCCGCCACCATGTGCAAAACAAAAAAAAAAGATTCAATCAGTCAATTTCAATTTCTCGCGGGAAAAAAAAATCTTGCAAAGTTGGAATTGATTGATTGAACTTTTTAGTCCCACCCAGTCTGCCGTTACCACCGCAGCCACGCCCAGCCAATGGGCCACACCCACCCGGCACTCTACGATGCATAAGTGGGTTTTAGGTTGCAGTTTGGGCACTCAGTCTCTAAAAGGTTCACCATCACTGTCCTAGCTGAACATCCAACATGTATTCTTAAGAAGGGATTAACTGCTAGTTAGAAAAGCTCTTCAGTCAACTAAGTAATCAGCATCTGAAGAAGCATCAAGAGATAGCAGCTCAGTTATAGCATGTACCTTTACATACTGAAGAACCCCATTTTTCTCCCCAGCATCTAAAGCAGAATTCCCCAATATTTCCAGCACTGCAGACCAGCCTGGGGGGAGGGGAGGGGAGAGGAAGATTCTGTGGGAGCAGCAGGCAAGCACGTGCATAGCTCTATTTGCACAAGCAGCAGGCACATGTGCCCCTGCTCGCGCAAATGGAGCATGCGTGCACACACCTGCCTGCTGTTCATGCAAGTAAGGATATGCACATGCTTACGTGATGCATGCAAATGGCTCAAGGCCCCATAGTGGGCTATGGTCCAGGGATTGGAAACCCTGGATCTAAAGGATCCCTTGGAGAGAAACTCCATTTGAAATATAAGATATTATGGGGAGAAAACCACTTTCATTTCTGTCAGATGGCTGCACAGCAGTGACTCCCATTTTTTATAGCCTAATTAAAAAATGAAGGTGTTACAGTCCACAACATATCAGGGAAATGTATAAGCATAAAGAAAGCAAACCTCATCAGATCATTAAAAACAATATATTCAGCCACTGCAATCTGTCAGTTATGATTTATTGCTTAGCATTTCATATGATCAATAATGTTGGTTAATAAACCATGGCTGAAATAAATTCTGGCTTGGCACATTCTGCAACCCAGCCAAGATGCACTAGTGAGCCAACTGAATCTAAAGTGATTTTTTTTTTGCCCTTTTTACAATAATGAATGTGAAATAATGTAACAAGAGTTAAACAAAAAAAGATCACTATGCACTTTTTCACTGAAGCTATTGCAGAAAATATTGACAAAAATTGCAAAGAGGGGGAAAAGTCATAAAGGTATTTTGGGGCATCATCTCATGCCATCCAAATCTCAAAACATAGCTTTCATTAAGAGTGATATCTTTTAATATCAATTATATTATAAAAAGAAAATGAGGAATAGGCAAAAATAGTTAAGATATGCAGATTTATTAGAATACTCTACAGATGATATGAAATTAAAATCTAGAAAAGACTTGGTACTAGAAGGTTTCAATTGCCAATGGTTTTCGTATTTGCAACCCCCAGAGAGATTTAAAGATAAGAAACTTGTGGGGAGTATAATACTGAAATAGGAATCTTTCACCACCTTTGGTGGACTTGCAAAAGTCTTAGGCAATATAGGAATAAAATTAGTAACGTAATTCAAAAAATCTTGAAAAGATTTTACATTTCAGACCAGAAACCTTTTTGTTAACATTTATGGATAAAACTTTGAAAAAATCATATGGTGTTTTCTTGTTATGTATGATAACAGCAGCACGATGTCTATATGCTTAACATTGGAAAGACCCTACAATATACACAAAAGAGGAATGGTTAATAAAGATGGCAAAACTGGCAATGGCCAGTTAATAGCCCTTGTGAGATAAAAATCACTGAAGAAATTCACCTATATTTGGAAACCCTTTGTAGACTTTTTGTAAGAGATGGAGAAAACCCAAACTTTGACATATGGATTTGAGGATTATTAACAAAAAAATAAAAATTCTTTCTCCTTTTCTTTTTTTGTGGGAAAATGGATGTTATATTACTACCTTAAACTAAATGTGTTTCTTATATCCTTAGAAGAAGTTGTAGAAGTTCATTTTTGTATATATTTTTGTTTTCCTTTCCTTTTTTAATACTTTTTTTGCACTTCTATCTCTATTCTCTTTTTACTCTGTCTTTTCTCTTGATTATTAATTTATGTTGTTTCTTATATGTATATTTTCTAAAATGAGAGAGAAAATATAATTGTGACAAATAGATATTACTTATTTAATTTAGGGCTTCCCAATTCCCAAGCAACTCTAGGAGTCTTCCATATTTTTTTTTTTTAAATCCAATAAAATAAAAAGTGAAAAACATGAATTCTGGAACAAACAAGCCCAACATGCTGAAAGAAGACTGTCAAGAGGCTCAACCATTTTCTATCCCTAGGCCTTCCATAACATACAGGATAGGAGATATTCAGATCTCAGGAGGGATACTGTGCTTCCATGGTCCTGATAGATGACACTGACTAAAGGATCTGGAGTAGGCCCATCTTGCCTGATTTTATAGGGCAAGCAGAAATATTGGAAATAGGCAGAATATCAAAAGCAGGCCCTAGACTAGGAAGCCCTTGATAGATAACTAGACAATCCATGACTTGTCATCTTTCTTTCCATAGAAAATATAGATTAGTAGTTTCCCCTCACATCATGTCCCTCAATAGAGGCCAAGTGAAGTTGCCCCCTCCTCCTTGGCTAACTCACGGGATTGCCTGAACTTTGCTGGTGGGGGAAGAACAAAAGGAGCCGTGGACCACAAGGACTGCCTCCCACTCCCCATTCCATCATGTGACCGAGGGCCCTCCAGAGAAGAAGATACTTATTGACCACCAGTGTCCCTCAGCCAGCCCTACCTCACCATTAAGCATTGGTATTGCTCCCTCATCCTTCCCTCACTGCCCACCGCTATCAAGAGCTTTTACATTTCAGCTTCTATTCCAAAGCAGCCAATAGAGGCTTACCAGTTGCACCTTGCTGCCAGCCACTTGGACACAGTGGCCAAAGAGAGGCTGAAAATAGGGCAGGGATATGTCCATGACAATTATCTGACTGTGTATGTTTGCCACAGTGAGGTGGTGTGACAGTGCAGTAGTGCCGAAGCAGTCACAACCTTGCCTAATATCAATGCCACAGGAGTAATTGGTCCCAAATTTTGGGCGCATTCTTTAAATTAGCCCATTTGAGGTACACTGATTCAAAAATTGTTGCCCTATTATACACTGTTTCATCTAAGTAAAGGTTACAAAAAAACAGGAGAGTTTTATTAGTATATAGATTACTATCAACAGCTCAGAGTCACTTTATCAGTGAGATGGGTGGCATAAATAATAAACAAATGCAAAACAATACAATACAACACAATAAATACAATAAAAATAAAAATCCTAATTATGCCAGCCAACTGGTAATAAATAAAGGGGTACAGATTATCCAGATATATTCCATCTAGTTTTCTTAGCTATACAGTAGAAGTCATTTATTTCTTCTGGGATGATTTTTCAATTTTCAAAGCCCTGATTTTTCAGTGGTCTTCCATCCAAGTGTTGACTAGGATCTGCCTAGGTTTATATTTTATATCAAACATATTTATAGTTGTCATTTTTCCCCTGGGAAGATCACTATATCATTTTAAGAGCTACTGACACAGGAAATTAGAGTTGTCACTTTTCTTGTCTACACCATAAAAAGCTTTAATTTTCTTTCTGGCTGGAGATACCCATTAAAAGGAACAGAGCAGTTCACCCCCTTTGTCACAGAGATATGGTAGCATTTGTTTAAAAATGAGAACCAAACAAAACATTAAAAAAGCCATCAACCATAAATGTAATCTAGAAAACTAGGCCTTGCTTCAATTAACTTTAGTGAAGCTAGCCTTGATTTATACCAAGGTTTAAAAGGGGTGGGGGAGAGAACCTTCACTCTTAAACATAATATGTGTCTCCATGGAAACAGAGGCCTGGGCTAAGAGGAGTTGGTTAATCAAGAGGAAAAATCCAGTGGTTTGTAAAGGTCTTTATAAACCACATAATGGTTGGCCAATCCAGCAAAAGAACTGCAAGAATGTTAACAGGGCCATGAAAAAAAATCACACCTTGCTTGTGTCTAGGCCTCCCTGTTAGTTAACAAGCCCAAACTGGCCATACATGCAGACCCAACAAAGACACGCTTTTCTGTCATGCTACAATAATACATTTGTGGGAGAATCAAACTTTCAGAAAACTCCAAAGTTGTTCCTTTTCTGCCTCAAGAGTTTTTGTACAGAAAGAAGTATAGGTGTGCATTTAGATGTAATTCTTGCAAAAATAAGTGGGGTAGTAAAGTTCAGCTGAAGCCAGTTATGATCTCCCCTACCTGTTAAAAGTCGCCGTAACCAAAATTCAGCAGCAAATCATCAAGTTCTAACAGCACAATTTTTAAATTTTTGATTTTTGGTGTGCTTGTTTTTACAAATTAAGATCTAAGGCGTGTTAGGGCTGAAGTATGTTTTATATATATTTGGATTAAACACACATGCATGCACATGCCCAGCTTAAACATTTCATGAGTTCCCTTTCTAGTAATGTCATCACCGCATCCTCTTAGAATACGACCATAGATCTTTTATTTCAGAAAACTACCTACAGATTGATTTAATTATTTACTTTCATGATTTTGCTCTTGAATTTGCTTTTCTAAAGCAAAGTTATAAACATAAAGAATTTTTTTACATCCTTATGAACCTCTTTCAAATTGCTCTTTTATCAGTATATTCCTTTTTGATTCTAAGAAAGTACAGGTAGTCCTTGACTTACAACAGTTCATTTAGTGACTGTTCAAAGTTACAACAGTACTGAAAAAAGTGACTTATGATCATTTTTCACATTTATGACAGTTGCAGCATCCCCAAGGTCATGTGTTCAAAATTCAGACACTTGGCAATGACTCATATTTATGACAATTATAGTGTCTTTTGCAACCTTCTGACAAGACAATGGGGAAGCCCGATTCACTTAACAATCTTTTTCCCAAAGAAATTTTATTATTTTTCATCATAAAAAACAATCATAAACATAGATAAACACAAAAACAAGTAAAATCCCCCACCCCCACCCCCGGACTTCCCAAACCAAATCCCAGGATAATATTCATATATAAATAAACAATTACTAATATCTCTAACTCCACTAAATGTCTTAATCTACATGAAAAGATAGAAAGAGTAAACAAAATAAAAGAATCTAAAAACCTAAGTTATATTCTACCACTCTATGCTTCTTTTGAATATAAACAATCCATCTTCTCCA
>NW_015386397.1:1141029-1181626 GCF_001527695.2 Protobothrops mucrosquamatus
AAAACTTTCAATCTCCAGTCTTCCATTGTAGGCAGGATTGGGTCATTGTAGGCAGGACTGGGAACTTAACAATCTTAATAGCTGCAGTAATTCACTTAAAAATTGTGGCAAGAAAAGTCACAAAATGGGACAAAATTCACTTAACAACTATCTTATTTAATAACAGAAATTTTGGGCAATTGTTGTCATAGATTGAGGACTACCTGTATGTTAGAAGCTTTATTTTTTTAAAAAAAATGTGTAGCCCCCAACCACAAAATAAATAAATAAATCTGCCTATTCCAGACTGTAAGAGGGAGCTAAATGACTTATCCATTTAACAAACAAAAACATTCCCAGTGTTAAAAAATACTGTATTATGAAGGTTGAGCTAGAACCAATTACATTCACTTTTCTCTATAGTTCCTAACTTTTAGAACAGCCTGTCTGCATTGGTCTAATTTAGACACATGTTTAATCTCATTGGTAGAAAAAAGTTCTGGAAATATGTTAAAAGGTGCGATTAAATGTGCTTATTTTCCGTCTCTGCTGATACAAAATATTAGGGCTTAGCAAGCATCGAAGGCTGAATCCAGAAACAGTAAGTTGCACTTAAACCAATATAAAAAGCAAAAGTTAATCAGAGAAAGAGTTCCATGGGTTATATGAATATTAAGGCCGCAATTGTTTATATACTTATTAAAATATGTTTTTCTGAACAGATATACTTCTAAACAAATTTGAATATGATTTCTTATAAATGAACCCTATAAAACAATGAAGAAAAAAAACGTTAAGGCTTATCAATTATTTGGCCCCGGTTTTTACTTTATAGGGAAATGAACCAGATTTTCAGTTACAAAAATAACAGCATATGTTAGCTGTAAGTAAAAGTTCAAAATCCAACTTAGGGCTATACTTTTAATGACACTAATTACTGCTAAACATGCACTGTGTGGATCAAATTGGCACCAGATGTTACGCCAACCTGTGTTCTTTTTCTTCTCTATTAGTGTCTTATAAGTGGCTATCTTATTCTTAAGCCTGCTTTCCAGCAGCAATTTCTTTAAACCAGAGTTTCTCAAGTTCCAGATGGGTGGATTTCAATTCCTACAGCCATTGGGAGCTATAGATTAATAAACAAATTCACTATCTAGCATTGCCCTACTGAAAATTTGGGGAAGTGAAGCTGCAAAAGTTGAGAAACAAGATTTTAAGCCAAGGATGTCCAACCTTGACAATGTTAAGTCTTGTGGACTTCAACTCCTACTTGTGGGAGTTGAAATCCACAAGTCTTACAGTTGCCAAGTTTAGACACCCCTACTTTAACCTATAAATTCTTTATCCTATAGGTATACATACTGAGACCATTAGTATGAATATTTGCTGTCATATTGTAATTATAAAGGTACCAGAAGGGGTGTTTTAACAGATGTGAGAAGATATCATTAAATTAAATGTATATACAGTAATCAATTACATTAATTTTAGATTAATTTATTAATCTTATTTTCTGGAGTGCAGCTTTTTACCTGAAAAGATTAGGCAGCTGGCTTTTTATCTCTTTACCAAAGTATTTGACCAAACATCCCATCCTAGCCCAGCCCAGCCCAGCCCAGCCCAGGCATGGAGTTATGGTCCAAGGACAAAAGGAAAGTAGTAAGATGGAGAAAGCTGCTTTAGCTCTATCAGATTTGATCCTTCTGCACATCAGACAGGCAGTCAGCAGGAGGGAATAAAGGAGAATGCACAAATCCCAGGAAATCATCTGCAAGATGAGACTTGCATTTGCTACAACAAAGCCAAAGGAAAAAGTGAAAAAGGTGCCTGCCACATTACTATTTGCAATGCCCCCCCCCCACAAACCCCACTAGAATCCAGCCTAGAGCCACCAATTCATGTGCCCTGGGGGAAAGTGCTTTCCTACATCCCCAAATAAGGCAATACTCAGCAACAAGCTGAAATCCTTCAGGAGATTAATAAAACAGGCCTGACACTGACCACATCCTTAACATGCCCACTAAGGCGCTCTGTGCCCTGTGCCCTGTTTTTAATTTAGCTTTACTGGCACTGGGCACCACATTGGCTTCCATTTAAGTTCCCAGAATATTCCTAAGATAAAAACATTCTGGGGCATTGTGGGAAAGTTAATGGGTAAGCCAGGTTCATTTAACAACTGTGTTACTAAACAACTGCAGTGATTCACTTAACAATTGTGTCAAGAAAGGTCGTAAATTGGGGCAAAACTTAACAAATGTTAACAAATGTTTTACTTAGCAATAGAAATTTTGGGCTCAATTTGGTCGTAAGTCGAGGACTACCTGTACAATGATTTGGTATGAAGGTAAAATTCAGGAAACAGAAAAAGTTCAGGAGAAAAATGGTCTCCCCCCCCCCCTTTTCCCCCCTGGATTTCTTTTTCTCTGGGTTTAACGGAATAATTTGTTTAAATAGGACCTGAGACAGACAAGAGATAAAGATTCACAATATCATACTTCTCTATATATATCTTTTTCTTTCTCACGTGAGAAACATCAAGCAAGATATATACAGCTGTCCCTCTCTTTGCAACAATAAATCTCTGAGTTCATTTCTTGGAAAAGGCTGTGTAATCCACTTTTGGCCTTCTACTGAATGGTAAATATTTCTTTTCTATCAGATTTTTGATTTGCTACATTAAATTCTCTCTTAGTCCACATTTTATGGTCAAAGCATATTATCTAAATGAAATTGGCTTTATTGATTCATTATATACTAGAGTATCCAAGTTGAGTTGAACCCATTTTATGGTAATTTTATGGACAAACCCATGCAGTTTTCAGGATAATAATGCAGAAGTGATTGCTACTATCTTCTTATATTCCTATCTGGCCAAACTCCTATCGAATTGTCAACTAGGCAGCGTTACTTAAGCTTCTTAACTAAAAATCTAATAGCCATTTTGGTTGTCTTCTGAAGATAAAGCGGAATACATTTAAAATTAAGCAATTAAATTAAATGCATATATATCAGTAGTTATTGCTTCCTTTTTCATTATTATATTTTTGGACATCTTACAATTTTTGACTGAAGCTTCAAAAACCCAATACTGATTGCTGAGTAGATCTAGTTATAAAACTCAGTATTAATTTATAAACTGCAGCCGCCAGATTAGGTGATTCACATTAGTTTCACATGTAATAACATTCTGTGTTAGTGAAACAAGAAGGCAATTATGTTCACAAAAGATTGATGGGCCTTTTATCTAAACTGATTGTTTCCAGCCTGGCATCCTCCAAATATTTGGGATTGCAACTGCTATGAGCTCAACCAACATACACAAAAATCATGAAGATGGGCATTGTAGTGTAAACCAAAGAAGCTGTGTTGAAGAAATAGATTTACAGGCACATTCAACGAACATTCATCATTATATGCACACAAGAGGAAAAACTTGGCTGAAGAATAACTTGTATGCTACTACATATGAGAAAAAATTAATAAATTAGTACATATTTTGATACACTTTGGCTGAAGTTAGCTCAGACTAAATTTAAATGGAAATTTTATGATATTCCCCCACTCACAAATTCCTGCTTAAAAAGATTCAGAGCTAATGCTAGCTGTTCAACTGCACTTCTCTAAATGTCCCTAGCAGCATTTTTGAATAAATTCTTTGTTAATCTTGTGACAATACAGTATTTACAATAGTTTCTTGGTTTTCAGAAAATTCTTACTGCAGAAACAGGGAGAGGATAAAATCAACTACATGCATTCATGAAATTAATATGACACTATACTATATCATATCCAGATCTGCACCACATGGACAGAGATGTACAAATTTCCAAGTTAAAACTATAAATCACTTTATTCAGTATGGCTACTTTGAGATGTCCTGGAGCAGAATCCTCAACACCCTTATGGGAATTGTAATTCAACACACCTAGAGGGCATTAAGTATAAAAAAAGATAAATATATAAAACTCCAACTAAATAACTAGAATAAGCCTAACAGGTGCACTGTGCAGAATATATATAAACCAGTAAGTTTATGGTCTCTGTGTGTGCACACATCCTTTTGTACTTACATGCTTGTTACTTAGTAAGAGACTAGAAACAGACTGCTTGCCTCCAAAAAAGGAATCAAAAGCATGGCTTTTAATTGAAAGCAGACTGGAGAGACTATCTGCCTTTATGTTTGCAAAATGAATGCAAAATTGGGGTGGGTGGGTGTGTGGCATAGCCTTTTGTCTTTACAGTTCAAACAAAGTATTAAAATGGGGGAGGGGAGAATGCTTTATACCCAGCAGAATCTCACCCATATCTATTCAAAAGGAAGTCCAATTGAATTTTGTGAGACTTCCTTATGGGAGAACCAAGTAAAGCCACAAAGAATAACTGATATTTAGATGTCAGGAAACTCTGACGATCCTGAAATCCAAATGATTTTTAATTACCATCACTATGCTCGCTGAATGAGCCTGTGTAGCTCACAAGCCTGCATCTTCCTTAGTTCCGATACAGTTGGTCATAAGAAGAGAATTAGCCCCAATTCAGAAGAGGGGGGGGGAATCCATAGTAAAAAGAGCTCATTTCCAGCAATTTCTCACCACCCCACCAAGATATTGAAACAGTTTTGCCTTCCCACCCCCACCCCAGGCGTTCGGTTTCATTTCCACTTACAGGTATCTTTCAGGATGGAATTGATGGTGCAGAGCTACTGAGAACCCGAAGTAACTGTCAGGAGTTTTGCCTTTCTTGAGAACCACGAATTTAGTGTCCAAGTTGAAGGAAGCACATCTTGGAGGGGCTAGAGACAGCCACAGCATGCACCCCAAAATCAGAAGCAGGCGCCCCCAAATACACTTCCTTTGCTCAGAGGCTACCAGGAGAGGCTGAAAGTGCGTAGTGGCCATAGCTTGCCAGATGAATTTCCCTCCTGCCAGTGAGCGCCCGTTCAGAATGTGGCTGGCTTGCTGGGAAAGCCGATAAAGAATATTGCTGCTGGTTGAGGAATGTTTTCTCTCGCTGCTGCTCCGATCCTCGCTCGCAGTGAAGACGCCCCTGTTTTCTCCCCGCCAAAGCTTTGATTCTAGTGCTTGCCTGAGCGGGTAGTTAAAAGGAAGCGCGCGTCATTACCACCCTCCAGCTTCTCCTTTCTCTCCACCTTGCACACACTCTAATCGGCTGGTTCTCCTGCACTTTTCTTCCGGGGGAAAAGAAACAAGAGCTTATGATCTCTTAAAGGGCCCGCCCAGGTTGGATACCTGCCCAGCACACAAAAGGGGGAGGAGGAACTGATATGTAGCAGTTAAGGTGTTGGGCAAAAATGCAGGAGCCCCCATTTCAAATTCACTCCCAGTCATGGGTACCCAGTTGGGTCTGTTGTTGCTTCTGGATCCGATCTACCATACAGGGCAGCTGTTGGGAGTAGAATGGAAGAGGGCTGGTGTATAGAAAATATAATGCTACATTATTACACATTATTATAATGGTAATCATAATGCTAATAAACTAAAGAACATCTCAGCAAAACAATAGTTATAGTTAGCAGGCTACATTTGGATACTTACTTATATTGGGAGGCTGCAGCAATATGAGTGATTAGGGAAATACCCTCCACACAAGTTTGGAAGCATGACTGTTCATTATACACTACAACATAAATGATGGGTTACAAGAAAGGTTGTGTTTTTATTCCACCATAAATAAAGGAGATTTATGCAAGAGCTTTCCTAAGCTACATAGACAAATAGGGCTTTATCCAAAGTATGGTTCAGTATATGACATGATCAAACGGAACAGCACTTTTCGTTCAAACAAGGAAAACAGATTAGTTAAAGCATACTATAGAGAATTCAATTTTCCTAACTCATTTTTATATAGTGGGAGCCATTCCTTGGGGCATGGAAAAAATAACTACATGATCGTAGAAATCAGGCAGAGGAGAAGGACTGTCCAAGTCTTGAAAGTGATTTTAGTGCAAACAAACTTTCTCATTAATGGGGGGGGGGAGAATAAAACTTGGTTTAGATTAGCCAATAAGAACATATTTTGGCATTTTTGATGACCCTGTTACTTTTCTAGTTAACTGCATAGTGTATCTAAAGGAAGTACAAGTCCTTGACTTGGAATTAAAATTTATCATCTGTACCTTCCATTTTCACTAGTCATCCCAGTGATTTTCTGAGAAAGATAGGTCTATTGTATATGGCAATTTTCAAGGAGATTGTGTTCCTGCCCTAGTACCCACATTGCATCTGAGAAACTCTTGAGAAGTATGTTGGGGTGAGAGACAACGATGGCTTCTAAATTATCCCAGACATTTTTATGACCAAGCAGAGATGTAAAATTAATTCTCTATTGAACATCTTCCATGTTCAATATTTATTAGTCATCAAACCTAAATCACAGATCTTGTCTAGTTCTAATTTTCTTGTTCTAGAACTGAGCCCTGATTCAATTACCTAGCCCTAAAATACCATCTGAATTTAAGGATGATAAGATTTTTTTCTCGTTTGAGTTAATAATGTTCATTTCTGGGAGGACAGAAGCTGGCAATATGGGAGAAAGGCTCTTGGACTATTACAGAGAACCATTATGTCAATATACCTCCCTTTCAGTGTTAGGAAATGAAAAGCCAATTATCTGTTGACTTGTACAGTTAGGAGATGAGAACTATAATTTAAGCCTTGGAGAACAGATGATATGTAGGCTTTAATCCTATGTACGTAATATACATGAGAGCTTCATTCTTATTTGCAATGAAGAAACTAGTTATGTTTTGCTGCTGAGTTTTCTGCAAAGTAAGCCAGTTTTAAAACAAGTGCCCGGCAAACAAAAATTTTCAATTGTGTAAAATCTTGATGTACCACATTTTAAAACAACCACATTTTCACCTAGTTAATAGATATGTTTTACTGATTTTGTTGAATCATGAATCATGTTTTGTCTCCACATTTTCACCTAGTTAATAGATAAGTTTTACTGATTTTGTTGAATCATGAATCATGTTTTGTCTAAAATGGCACCTGCAATTCCACATTTTGCATGGAATTTTTTTTATTTTTAATGCTTGTGATATCCATCCTTAAATTCATTTTCTAAAATACAGTTGTAGAATCATAACCCCACATCATTTATCCGAAGGACACTAGTATCAGTGCTGATAAGGATATAGACAGGGGCAGAGATCTGCCCAGCTCCGGCTGGCCACTTAATCTACTGGTTACACATAGCCTGCAATCACTAAGCAATGTTCTTGAGTTTGTGAGAAACAGTTAGTGCAGGGGTAGGCAACTTTGGCTCTTTTATGACTTGTGGACTTCAACTCCCAAAATTCCTGAGCCAGCATTGCCTACCCCTGGTTTAGTGTAATGGACAAGGCATCAGGCTAGAAACTGGGAGATCACAAATTCTAGTCCTGCTTTAGGCACAAAGTCAGCTGGGTAATCTTGGGCAAGTCACTTTTTCTCAATCTTAGGAAGAAGGCAATAGCTATCACTTCTGAAAAAGTGCTAGGAAAAGAACTTGAAAGAACTTGTCTTGGTAGTCTCCAAGAATCAGATACAATTAAACAGAAAAAAAAGGAGAGATTGGACATCTGATTTTTACCAAGTAGATTTGTCAGTCATGACTTTCTGATTGATTGATTGATTGATTGATTGATTTAGCAGGGCTATAAACCCTCATAGAGATCAATTATCTTGTGTCAAACAAAACAAAACAATAGTCTAGCTAACAGTATCCTCTGCTGAACTCCTCTTACTGTCTCTTAGCATTCAGACAAAACCAACTTTCTTTTGTTTGACATCTATTTTGGTTTTGAAGATGTTGTAATCAAAACCAAAATTATCATAAAAACCAATCAAACTGAGTACCCTATGCTTCTCATAGGCTCTTTGGAAAGTTCAGTTTTCATATTGGCAAACCAGGATATTGGGAGCCAAGCTAATTTCTGAGGGAGACTGTTCCATTAAATGGACATTTAAGTTTAGTGAGGATAATGATCTCTTTGTATGATTATTTTTCCCCAAATTCCTGAAACTCCTCCTTTCTAAATTTTATTGTATTTTTTTTCTAGTAAGCCATCCAGATTCATAATAATTTGGAATTATCTATATATTTCATAATAAACAAATGGTTCCCCAGCTGTGAAGCAAAGTCCACAAGTCTTTACAGCAGAATAAGCTTAGTATTAAGCTTAAGGATTATTTCATTAATTTGCTGCATTTCAATGGAGTTCTTTTAATTATCTTAAACTGGTTCTGGAAAAAGCACTGCTAACTTAGTGAGACCCAGACTACATGATTATAATGTTCTCTGAGTGGGATTGCCATTAAAGACAACTCAGAAAAACTGATGCATTTAATACCTGGATAGTAAAATTAGAACAAACGTGGTCAGCATTTATTGCGTGCAAGGTCTTGTCAAATATAGACAGCAAATCATCTGTATAACCAGGAAGTAACTAGAGAATAATAAACAGAAAAATCACAAAAGAGATCTTTTGGGACAAGATCGCACATTGGGGTGATTAAAGTGGACTTTTAGCCAAAAATAAATAAATGAAAGACAAACATCTAAATTTCTTCTGCTCTTAACAACCTCTTTCCCCCAAAGTATTCATTTGTGCAATATTTAATTTCTTCAAATGAAGAATGAAGGGCATTAATGGTTGCCGGTATTTTCTGCTTGATAATTTTGATCTCACCTAAGAGGATCTGGAGGAAGGGAGAATTAATGCCTAAAGTCCAGAGGAATATTCTTGATGTTTCCATTTCTAATTAGAGAACCTTGAATAAAACGTCACCCAGAAAGAATTAACTTCTAACCTGAAATGCTATACTATAAGATTCTTTTTCTCTTCCTTTATATTCATAAAATAGAATAGAGCTGGAAGGGACCTTGGAGGCCTTCTAGTCCAGCCCCCTGCTCAAACAGGAGAACCTATATCATCTCAGACAAATGACTGTCTAACCTCTTTTTAAAAATCTCCAGGGATGGAGGACCCATGATTTCTGGGGGCAAGCTATTCCACTAGTTAATTGTCCTCACTGTCAGGAAGTTTCTCCTTAATTCCAGGTTGCTTCTCTCTTTGATCAATTTCCAATCGTTGTTTCTTATCCTGCCCTCTGATGCTTTGGTGAATAACATGACCCCCTCTTCTTTGTGGCAGCCCCTCAAATACTGGAATACTGCTATCATGTCTCCCCTATTTCTTCTTTTCTTTAGATTAGCTAGCCAAATCCAAGTCCTGCAGCCGTTCTTCATATGTTTTAGTCTCCAGGCCTTTGATAATCTTAGTTGCTCTTCTCTGAATTTTTTCCAAACTCTCCTCATCTTTTTTGTTATATGGTGACCAAAACTGGCTGCAGTATTCCAGGTGTGGTCTTACTAGGATCTTATAAAGTGGTACTAATACCTCACGTGATCTTGATTCTATGCCTCTGTTTTTACAACCCTGGATTGTATTAGCTTGTTTGGCTGCTGCTGCTCATTGCTGGCTCATGGTTAAGTGATTGTCCACTAGGACTCCCAGGTCACTCTCACAGTTATTGTTTTTAAGCCAGCTCTCACCCAATCTGTACTTGTACCTTTGATTTTTCCTGCCTAAATGTAAAGTTTTGCTTTTCTCCACATTGAAACTCATTTTGTTGGATAGGGCCCATTGTTCAAGTTTGTCAAGATCTTTTTTGGATCCTGAGTTTGTCTTCTGGGGTATTGGCTACTCTTGCCAGTTTGGTATCATCTGCAAACTTGATGAGTTCCCCTTCAATTTCCTCATCATTGATGAAGATATTGAAGAGTACTGGGCCTAAGACCGAACCTTGTGGTACCCCACTGCTTATTTCTCTCCATATGGGTGTAGTGCCATTGAGGACTATTCATTGAGTATGATTTGCCAGCCAGCTATAGATCCATCTGGTGGTGATGTTGTCTATTCCACCTTTTTATAGCTTACCAAGGAGTAGGTTGTGGTCTACTTTATCAAATATCTTACTGAAGTCTAAGTATACTATGTCCAAGGTATTTCACTGGTCTATTACTTTAGTCACTTTGTCGAAGAATGAAATAAGATTGGTTTGGCATGATCTGTTTTTAACAAACCCATGCTGGCTACTGGTTATAACTTTGTTTGCTTCAAGTTGTTCGCAGATCTGTTTTTTGGTAATCTTTTCTAGGATCTTCCCAGGTATTTATGTTAAACTGATTGGTCTGTAGTTTCCTGGGGCCATTTATTTCCCCTTTCTTGAAGATGGGGACCACATCGGCCCTTTTCTAATCCTCAGGTACTTCCACGGTGCTCCAGGATTTTTGAAAGATGTGGTGCAATGGTTCTGAGATAACATCTGCCAGCTCCTTTAGAATTCTGGGATGTAATCTGTCAAGCCCCGGTGATTTATATTCGGCAGGGTCGGATAGGTGTTCTCTTACCATTTGTTTTGATTATTTTAATTTTTGTTTCTAATTTGTCTTTTGCAATAGTTTTTTTGGTATATTGGACTATAGTTTCTTTTTATGTGAAGACTGATGCAAAGTATGAGTTAAGTAGCTCTGCTTTCTCCCTGTTGCCTGTTATTTCTTGCCATTTTCTCTCTTTAGTGGACCTACAGTTTCCTTGACTTTTTTCTTGTTGTTAATATGCTGGAAGAAACTTTTTTTTATTATCCATGATTTCTGTTGCAAGTCTTTGTTCATTCTGAGCCTTGGCTTTCCTGACTTTGCATGTTCTGGCTGTCTGCTGATAATCGGCCTTAGTTATGTGCCCCTCTTTCCATTTTTTGTATTTGTCCTTTTTGTCTTTCAGTTTGTCAGAGAGATCTTTATGCAGCCATGCTGGTTTCTTCTTGAATTTCTTGTTTTTCTTTTTCAGTGGAATTGTGCTGGTCTGGGCTTTTATGATTGCATTTTTCAGAGTTTCCCATGCTTCTTGGGTTGTTTTCCCTTTTAGGATTTTCATCCATGGGATCCTTCCTAGGTTCTCTCTGAGTTTATTAAAGTCAGCTTTTTGGAAGTTCAAGACACTGGTTGGATTGTTTTCTGTTGCTAGCGTTTGCATTATATTAAATAGTCCATAAATAGTCTTCCAGTACGTAATTTCCAAAGGGAGCATATCCAGGCTCCAAGCCAGCTTGAGAGCCATATCATCTGGCTTAGAAACTCTGTTGTTTCATTGTTAAATGTACAAAAATAGATTGCAAAAAGCAAAATGCATATGTTCAGAGATACAAGAAGGCCTGGTCCTAAGTTTCAAAATAGATCCAGGTACTGACCATCAATAAATGTAGGAATATAAAGGACAGCTTTTCCACATATGAACCTGCTCAGGCTGTAATCTTCTCCATCCATGTTTTGGATTACAGTTCACATCGGCCTCAGTCAAAATGGCTTATAATCAGAGATATATACCTAGTTATGAGAAAGGCTGAAAGAACTATTTATCTGACCCCAGAAGTCAGGAAAGATAATATGAAAGGAAGATATTGGAAATATCTTCATGAATTTCCTTAGGTGTGATTAAACTGTTACTGATCATTTTAATTTTAATTATATTTCTTATCCACTGCTTTTATCCTACTATTTTATTTACTATTTCACCTGCTTTTCTTTTTGTGGATTTCTAAAACATGTTTTAAATTTTACTTGTCCTATGCACTTCTGATGGGCTAGGAATGATTATAATCATTCCTATAATATAATCATATGTTATAATCCAACATAATTGGAAGGCACCAGATTGAGACGATCTTCCACCATATTTCATACTGATTATCTACTGCAAGCAGCATCCAATGGTGATTTCAATGATCAAATGCCCTATCACAAACTCAATGTAAAACATGAACAATTAAAGCTTTGTACTAAAGACAGCTCATACATTCATTAAGCAGCTGGGACATATGAAGTTATGAACTGAAGCATATTTAAGACATAAGAAATTCCAGTATTGTAAAGAAGGTACTCCTCAGATGATATATTTTATATCAAAGATGAGGAATCTGAGGCTTTCCAGATGTGGTTAAGCAACATTGTTCAGCACCTCTTGCCATTGGTTATGCTGCTACTGGTGGGGGCTATGAGGAGCTGTCATTCAGCAATCTCTGAGCGTTTATTATAGATGTGGTGACGATATGACTAAGCCTTCCATATCAGCACCTATCTTGGAAACAAAATAGTAATTTTTATGAACCCTGCCCTGCGATGATTTCTGTCCTCAAATCTAGTTTTAGTCAATAAAATTGTTGTCCAATACATAGCCATTCTGTTCAGAAACAGAATTTCCCAGTCACAGATAAGCTTCTACAGACTTTTTTCCCCAGTATAACTAGCTATCTCCAAATCAACTTCTGCCCGTTCCTTTATTTCTTTAATCTCTTAAAATTCAATTTTTATAGCTATTTTATGACTTTGGTGTGCAAATAATTGGTCAGTGTCAAAGAAGATAGTAAACATTCATACTGGATTCTATAAATAAATAAATAAATAAATAAATAAATAAATAAATAAATAAATAAATAAATAAATAAATAAATAAATAAATAAATAAATAAATAAAATGTACATCTTTCACATCTTAGAAACTATGTACTGGTGTTTCTCAAGTTTGGCCACTTTCAGATGTGTGGACTTCAACTTCCAGAATTCCCAGTCAATATGTTGAAGTCCACACACCTGAAAGTGGCCAAGACTGAGGAATACTGATGTTTGCTCCAGGGATAATATCAGCAGAACAGCACACTTTGCTTGAGTCAGTAAAACCAAAAACAAAACCATGTTGCCAAATGTCTTCCTTTTGCTACTGACTTTTAACAATGTATTCTGGGACAGATATTTGGGATTGCAAAAACAGGATTTGGAACCACAGGATTCCTGCAGACCATGTATGCTTCACCTCTCAGATTTTAAGAGGAAACATTTTTGTTTCCTGATTTTGCACATCAAACACCCTTTCAAAGTTGTTTCATGAATAATAAAATAAAGGAAAGCAAACTCCCAAGTTCAGTAGCATTAAGACTCCAGCATTAATTGCTTTTAGTGTCAAAGAAGACCCAAGCTCTGCTAATCCAGGTAAAGAGATTGCATGTAATATTCCTTGCATCAGAAAACATTGCCAAAGTTATTTTGGACTCTTTAACTTTGTATTATATCAGAGTCATTTTAACCTGGATTAATTTTATTCAAATATCATTCTTGTACCATCTGCCTCATTTGAAAGGGCATACACACACATTGCTAATCACTTTCTCTTTTAAATTGACACAATGCTCAAATGGACTGTGCAATTTCTCAGATTGTTTTGGCACTGTGAATGAAGCATCCATTTTCTATTTTATTCTCAAGATGCCTGAAAATGTCATGCAAATGTCATTTGGGGGCTTTGAGCTCACCTTATTGCTGTTTGTGAGAGAGGAAGTGATACAGAGGAAAATAATGTTTTCTTTGCCACATCCTTCCATCATTCTGAGCCCTTCCTGGCTGCATTCTGAAAAAGTCCAGTGGAGGGAATTCTATCCCAAAGTCTTTCCTTGAGATCTAATAGAAATGTTACAAGCTGTAGAGTCTGCTGAAAGCTACTAGAGAAATAATTGTGCAATGCAAAAATAGGACATTCGATATACCTGCTTGGAACTTAATTACAAAATGCAAAAGTACATCCGTTTACTGAAGCTTACATTCAGTCACAAGTTCTGATTTCTGCATTATGAATGGCAAAAAGTGTATTGTCACTCTGTACTTTCAGGAAAAGTGCGTGGATTAGGAGCAATTCACCTCCCTGAGGTATTCCGTCTCATGGAAGAATGGTGCTGAATCTCAACAGGACCAATGCAGGCTTCTCCATAAGCTTATGAAAATTCTGCTATTAACAAGGTGAACATGCTAGAATGTGCTTATGTGAGATAGAGCAAGGCTTTTCAACCAGTGGTATGGGTACCACCTGTGGTACCACCTGTGGTACATTGGCACCTGGCAGGTGGTACGCGACCATCCTAGAAAAGTGGCAGTTGGGGAGGGGAATTAGCTGAACTGGTGGCAGCACCGCACAAGTCTGAGCGAGAGACGGCTGGAGCTGCAGGGCTGTCAGGGCTCAGCGGAAGTGTCAGGATCAGTACCAGGCTCCAGCTGGAGCTCGGCGCTGATCCTGGCGCTTCTGCTGAGCCCAGAAGAAGCGCCGATCAGCTGGAATGTTGCAGCATCTCCAGGGTCTTGTGATTTACATTGAGATGCTTGGCAACTGATTCATATTTATGACGGTCACAGTGTCCCAGAGTCATGTGAAGTGACCAAAACCTGATGCAACCACCAGCAGACAGGGGGAATAAAAACCAAACACCCCCCACCCCACCCCCGTTGCCAATCCTCAACAGAAATACTCACAACAATGAAAACCTTGGACAGGAGGAAGAGCGCCGTCAGGTGGACAGATAGGTGTCTTGCTCAGCTGTGGCTTGGGGGGCACTTTTTTCAGTGCCATTGTAACTTCGAACAGTCACTAAGTGAACTGTTGTAAGTCGAGGACTACCTGTACTTCATCACTTTTTTCCTTTTTTGGGGGGGGTCATCAAGTTTTTGACACCTTGCTAGGCAATTGGTGGTACTCGGATATTGCCGTATCCTAAAAGTGGTACAATGGGTGAAAAGCTTGAAAAGCCCTGAGATAGAACATGTTACATGTAATCCTTGACTTACAACTGGCCGCTTAGCAACCTTTCAAAGTTACAGCCTACTTAAAAAATCTAGAGCCAAAGTTCTGACAGTTGTCTCCCCATGTGACTGCACTTTGGGCATTTGGCAACACAACCAGATTTAGCTGCACCACATGGTCATGTGATCATGTTTTACAACAGTTTTGTTGAAAATAGGCACTTCCTCCAGTTTGTGGTAAAACTGGGTCAGTCGTGTGCCCAATATGTTTCACAATGTTGTTTGTCCATCGATTTCGATGAAGACCTTGACATCTTATGTTTCACAATAGGTTACGATTTAAAAACATAAAAATAGCTCCATTACAGTCATTACACAAAGACTAGAAGCAGGGCATTACTTTGTCTTACAAAATCTGATGAAGCAAAGTCCTTTTGAAGTTTTGCATATCCTAGCTCCCAAGCGTGGATTTAGTGGTCAAGAAAACAATGAATTTTTTAAAAAAGGGAATTATGTACAGACATATTGTCATTCAGAAATCAGGAATGCAGGACCATCAAAGCAGGTTTTTGTTTTAATTAGGTTTTTTGTTTTTGCCTAGGTAGAATCAAGCACATTTAAAATTTATCTAAAATCAAAACTTTCATTAGCTTTGTGAACAGTTGGCTGCCATTCAGCAGCAAGAAAATGATCCCTTTTACTGTTTGTGAACTTTGGTTTAATATTTATATCTGTTGTGATATTGTAACTTTAATATGTTGTTTTAATGCTATGGTTTTCTCTTGTAATTTCATAGTTTTTTAACTGCTGGATATAGTTTTTAATTCTACTCTGAACCCTGCTCTGGGATTGTAATTAGATTGAAAAGTGGTTAAGATATTTCATAAATAAATAAATATTGCTGGGTGCAAAATAAGTTCTAGTAACTGCAACAATTTTAGAGATCAATAATATGGGTCTCTTATGCTCTTAGGTTTACAGATGGTTGTCTTGTGTTGAAGTTTTCCTGTTTTAAAAGGTAATTATATAAAATTATTAAAGGGAGAGAGAACATGGGTTAGCACTGAGCAGATTATGTCAGCAGGCATACTGCTCACCTGACCACAGCCTTTTCCATTATGATGCAATGTCTCAGATTTATATTTAAAACATAGTTATTATTTTGATGGTTGCATCTGTAATGTAAATTAGTATATGTCCAGTTCTGTTTTGCTTATCCATTATTTCTTTTATTTCTCTCTGTTTGTCTCTCTCTGTGTTTGTGTGTGTTGTGTGTGAATACGTGCAGTTCAATGCAGATCTTCATACTAAGTAAACAGTTAAAGAACAAAATCTTTATCATACAACAAATTCTTTGATACAATCTGCAGTACTGATTTTTTTTAATGTTATACTCAACTCTGGATGAAAAAATGAGATAATTTTATGCTTGTAATATCAACATCCTAAATTATAATTAATATTGGTAGAATACTTTTTTTGCCTTTGTTCTTTGAATTCTGAATGATGAAAAGTCAACATTTTTCAATTAATGCTGTGTAAATATTGTATCAAAACAATGCAATGCATTAAGATGTGTAACAATGTAATAAAAAGAAGAAAAACCAAAAATGACAAGTGGACACTTGCTTGGAGCCTTCCCTATTCTGGTGAGCTAAATTTTATGTCTCGTTTGCCAGTTTTATAGAAATTAGAATTTCTCTTTTTGTCTATGGGTCAGCAATTGTTCCAGCGTTTCTTCTTCTTACGTATCCCTGGGCTGAATAAAATTTAACAACATTGGGAGACAAAAAGATAAAAAATATGTTTATTTCAAATGAATAAAAACAACAGATGTATGCTCAAATTTCCAATTGAAGGTCCTAATTTTATTAAATATTTCAGATTTAGAATTTTTGTGTCCAGAACTCTTTTGTCAATAGTGACAACTTGTAAAGTTTAATGCAATGATATGGGCAATCAATAAATATGTGGGGAGACATTTAATTTAAATTCATTTTAATTTTAAGAAAAATACCTAGTTCCCCCTCCCCACCCACTTATGAAGTACTGCTCCTATCTGCCATTTAGAAATCAGTATAGTTCCTCAAAATGTGTGTACTTCTGAACAATTTTAATTGAACTAAGACCATCAAAATGACTTGAAATAGTACAATAAGCATTATAAATAGGTGTCAATAATATTGATACTATTGTGATAAAGAATAATACCCCAAATGCACTTCAACAGTTGTCTTCCTCAGCAAAGCTGATCCTTCCATGTTGGTCAAGATATTCTGAACTGTTCCTCGTTCTTGGACAGCACACTGGACTCTTGTCCAGCATTTTGCCACTGGAAATTGAGCTAGTCTTGTTCCTGTGTCTGCTGCTGTGTACATATGAATAAGGGTCACAGCAATAAAGGAGGAAGCCAATGAGCTCCCAGGTAGTGGGTGCAGAGATGCTTCTGGAGACAGTGAATAATTGGCTCTGTTGGTGCTTGTTGGGCCTCTGTCCATTTCTTAGAGGAACAATTTACCAACCAAGTTGCAAGAGCTGGACCCAAATCAGCTTAGAAAACAATCCTGTTTAGCATAGTTTAACACTATGGAGATAAAATAAGAGGAAACCCCTATTTCTACTATGTGAGGTCTTACAGGAGAGGCAGAATGTAAAGTTAGTAAACACACTTGAATATTGATCTTATTGGAGTCTCAGTACATCTATTTTAACAAATAGAAAAAGTTACCATTTTAGGAAGTTTCCCATTCAGTGAAATTTTTTGCATCATCATCCTGGAGGGCTCCATGAATCACAAAACTGTTTCTGAAGGACATAGTTGGCCCACTAACCATGAGTTACTCATCACTCATTTAATGTGATATGCAAATTATAACAGATATGGGAAATTTATCCAAATATCTAGCTAGCTAGCTAGCTAACCATTCCAATTTATATAGCCATCCATCTCAATTTATATAGCCACCCATCTTGATCCCAAGCTTGGTGACAAAACCATGTCTATTAGGCCTTATAAAAAGCCAGGAAGGTAGGGACAAATCTGATCTCTGGGGATGTGGTGCTCCAACGGCTGGCATAATAACACAAAAGGCCCTCTTCATGGGGCCTGCCAGATGGCACTCCGTAATACTACTAATACAGTTTCCATCATCATTCATTACTATACCAGAATTAAATCAACATCTGTATCCTGTTGTTTCAACAACACACAATTTAATCATAACGCTAAAGAACCTGGGAAATACATAAGATTTTTCTGCCATCACCATTAACCTTTATTGTTTTTTGCAATACATATATGCATTTAATGACAACTTTAGATTTTGTTGTTGGCGTTGTTAGAATATTACTTTGGTTAATGTAGCTGATGTAGCCAAATAGTTGTCTTTTCACACACCACACTGGTATGTAGGGGGGAAAATTGCACAGTGCCATCTCCAAGTAGACTAATATCCATTATTGAACAACTATGTTGTCCATTTACCATGTTACAGATGGGGACACAGGAAATCAAATTGCTACTTTAATCCTGATGGGCCTGAGCTTATGAACATATTTGTTCAGGGTCAGGCAGATGCAAAAATATTGTTTTGTTTTGTTTTGCTTCTGCTTATCATTATTTCTCCTTTCTTCCTTCCTGACTCAGAAGCTATATCTTGTTTGCATTAGTTGACCACAACATCTATTATAATATCTGAAATAAGCAGCCTTGTTCCAAAGGCATGTTGAGAATTGCACTCATCTTTGAATATTTCCTCCAGATCACTCCTGGATTGCTGCCCACTGTGGTTAATTGTCTTTTTGAGCTGTTCAAAAAATATGGTAGAAGCAGAGATAATAAAAAAATCTCCTTGACCCCAAGTCTGCAGTGATCATAGCTTGTTTCTCCCACATTTCTTGGTCTTCCGCCTGATCGTTTAGATACTATGCAATAACAAATGGATACATCTGCACATTTTGAGGCGGTTGGTGGTTTTTCCTTTTAAGGTTGGCTTAGCCCAGAGTAGAAAACCTGAAATCATTCAAATGTCCCTAATTTTCAGCTTCTGGTATTTTCAGCCATTATGCCCAAGGTGAATTGTAGTTGACAGCCTCAGGAATTCCACAGTTTTTTTTCTTCCTCTTATTACTATTTAAAACAACTGTAATCAGTTTCCTGACGATGAATCCCCATGTTGCCTTCTGCCTTTGCTCATTATAAGCCTTTTGCTCCTCAGTTGGTTATGTTTCTTTTTGCACAATCTGCTCTGCTGGTTTAGTAAGTAATAGATTCACAGACCAAAGCACTGGAGTACTTCAAGATATAGATTCCAATTTGTGCATGGTGTGGACTGAGCTTTTTGACAATCACTCACTTCCATTACTGTGTCCTTTCCATCATGCTTGATCTCATCTTTCTTCTACAGTGTTTTGCTCCAGTGGCTAAGTATGGGGCAGTGAGGGGATGCCTGCTTTATCCCATCTTTCAGTGGGATGGCAGTGTAATTTTTCAGTGTAATGGCAAAACACCAGCATGAGATTAACAAGACAAATGCAGAGTTGGCCTATTAGGAAGTATGCCATTTTTTTTGCTTCATTTCAATTCTGAAATTAGAAAAACTGGCAATGGAACGAAACAGTCTCTTTTTTGCTTAAAGAAACTTTGGGGTTTGTAGCAACACAAAGAAGCCTTTGAAAAACTGGACCAGAAGAGCAAACTCTATCCTTCCAGATCAAGTTCTTAGAAGACTAAGAATGATGGCAGTCAGTGCCACTAAACCTTCTTTGCTCAACCGCTGTCATTTCCTTTCCTCTTTCCTGAGCTTCACTATCCTTGTTTGATTAAAACTTAACTGAAGAAAATTCCAAGGTGCTTAATAGCTGATAACCTTTTGATTTTTTTTTAAAAAAAGAAACCTATTGTATTATCCCAGCAATACTGCTGGATGTTTTAAGTCTGATAGTCACTTTCAGGGCAGCAAAATCTGTTCTGTTATTGTTTGTTCTAATTGTCTTTTCTTTTCAACCATATAATTTAAGGCAACAAGAAGAGATTTATCAAATAACTCTTTTGGAGATGAGGATTGCTTTTAAGGGGGGAAGAAGAAATGAATAAAAAGTGAGCTGGTGTAAAGTGGCAGGGCAAATCCATGGTCAAATTTCCAATATTCTATTTTTTCTTATATTTGAGATTGGAGAGATGTTTTTGGATCTATTTCAGAGTTTAACCTGAAGTTTTCCCATCTCAAAGTGACAGCCAACCATGTAGCCAGGTTTCAGCCATTTGACAAGGCAATTGCAGGGTCCAGTAAAAGTTTTTACAGGCTACAGATTGCCTATTACCTTTTTATTTTGGCGACATCACTCAGGGACCTAGCTGAAGCATCTATTTCCTTTCTCTAGCATGAACACATGAGTATTAAAAAATTTCAGGCTCCACTTAGAGTCCACTGGTCTTTTAATGACCAACCTACATAACAAGAATTAAATTTTAAAATTCATTCTAGTACAATATTTTCATAGGTTTCTTTAAAGATCATAAAATTCAGATCACTTCTCAATCTCCAGCTGCTACAAAAAGCAGGATAAAAAGAAAGTTTCATTTTTTTCTAAAATGAGGGACCAGTTTGTTTCCTTTTTTTTGTTCTAAGGATAGTGAAGCTTGCAAGCAATAGCCAAAAGAGCACCAGATGCTTGCTGTCTTCTCTCATTTCATCAGTTCCAGCTAAACCACTGACTGTTTTATTCTTATCCTTTTCCTTCCCCAACTGATAAAGTTATTGGCAATCTCAAAACCTTGCATATTTTTCTTACTTTGAAACTGACCCAATTGTTATGTCTGAAAACTACATTCATACAAAAAAGCAGTTGATGAACAGAACTTGCTGAGATGGACAAGCTGAATTTGATTAAAGAAAGAACAATATCCACATTTATTGGTGTCTGGGAACCTCTTATGGACTTTTTGCATATAAATAAAAAAATGAACTTGAGATTTATTGTTTTGATGATTAGACAAATTATTAGAAGAGAATCATGATGTGACTTTGGAGAAAGAGGTTAAATATATAATTGTACAGACAATCCTTGACTTATTATCTCAATTGAGTCCAAATTGTTGTTCCTAAGTGAAACATTTTTGTCCCATTTTAACACTTTTCTTGCCATACTTGTTAAGTGAATCACTGTAAATGTTAAGTTAGAAACACAGTTGTTAAGTGAATCTGGCTTCCCCATTTACTTTGCTTGTCAGAAGGTCACAAAAACGGGATCAAATGATCCCAGGACACTGCCACCATCATAAATATGAATCAGTTGCTAAGCAACTGAATTTTGATCATGTGACATGGGGATGATACAATGGTCGTAAGTGTGAAAAGTAGTTATAAATCACTTTTTTCCCAGTGATGTTGTAACTTCAAATGGTCACTATTGTAAGTCGAGGACTACCTGTCCTTATAACTGCTGCAAAGATTACCTTTATACTTTTCTTTATATCTTTCTCATCTTTTTAGTTTTTTCTATTTTATTTTCTTGTTGCCCTTTTTTCTGTTATTTCTCTCTCTTTTGTTTTCTCTGTTCTAATTTAGTTTGAGGTAATTCATATTATTATTATTCTTAAAAGTTTTAATTTTTTTTTAAAGAAAGCCAATCTCTGCAGCAATATTTTTGCTTAAGAAGCTAAGTCTCTAACAAGTTTCACCTATCTGATTTCCTTTAGAGAAAGGATGAAAAACTTTCAACCAAGGGCTGCAACTAGCCCTAGTTTTGTGGAGTCGCTTTTGGAAGATATGTCTGCAAGCACATAAAAATGGGCAGAACTTAAATCACTTATACATAGCTGCCATTTTTATTTACTATATCCTGTAGATAATCTTGTCTTCTGGGTTGCTGCACAGTTTCCAGTTTTTGTGGGGGACTGAACACACAAACACTACAGTGTAAGCCCAATTACAAGCTTAGCCATTTAATACTAATACTAATACTAATACTAATACTAATACTAATACTAATACTAATACTAATAATAATAATAATAATAATAATAATAATAATAATAATAATAATAATAATAATAATAATAATAATAGTTGAAAGGGACCTTGGAGGTCATCTAGTCCAACCCCCTGCTCAGGCAGGAAACCCTATACCATTTCAGACAAATGATTGTCCAGTCTCTTCTTAAAGACTTCCAGTGTTGGAGCATTCACCGCTTCTGAAGGCAGGTTGTTCCACTGATTAATTGTTCTAACTGGCAGGAAATTTCTCCTTAGTTCTAGGTTGCTTCTCTCCTTGATTAGTTTTCCCTGCCCCAAAACATGTCTGCCTGCCTATCTGTCTGTCTGTCTGTCTCTCTCTCTCTCTGTATATGTACGTGGGGGGGGGAGAGTGAGTAAGGAAGATGATCTTGATGGGACCTGCAGGATCTGTCATCAGGATGGTAGGGGGTGAATCATATTTTAAATCCACAATAGGTAGCTAGTATTCTGAAGTGGCTCACATAGACACTTCCCTAACTCACTGAACTATAAAAATGAAGAAAAGGTACAGCACAAATCGGAGTTGTTAAGATTCTATAGCCAATTTCAGTAAAAGCTTTAGGCTTGGTCTACCTAGTAGGGCTGATGGGGAGAATGAAATTCAAGACATCCCTTTTACAAGACATACCCTGTACACTGTACTGTCTCCATATGTACTGTGGCTTTTAAATGCTCCCAAAATATTATGGGCAGCCGCCGCTCACTATGTGATTGCCCCTCCCCTCCTCTAGATCCACTAAGACTATAACAACAGTCCTCCCCCTGTGCTGGTGCTGGGTGCTGGGTTCAAGAGAACAGCAGGCCAAGGAAGTCAGTTTAGTTTGAGGGATCAGGAAGAAGCAGTAATGTCTTAGAGACATTATATGCTCTCTAATATAGTGTAGTTCAACCCAAACCAAACGGGAAGAGAATGGGCCTTCACATCCTCTACCTGGGACAGCCCTTGAGAGCTACAAGCAATTTTTTTAATTAAAAAAAATCTCTGAGTGGTTCTCTAAATATTTGCTTGACTCAGTGGGTGTGTAATGGTAAGAAGCATGAGAGGAGCTTTTACTGGCATTCCAAGTATTTTTGAAAGGATTTGAAAGGTAAAAATAGAGGGAATAGGTGTTCAAATTTAAAAAAAACATTTTGATCATTTTTTGATCATTATTATATAGAGGGGATTAAATGCCAATATATGGATTATGGAGGACCAGAAGAATTGTTAGTTAAGGAAAAGGTAGAGAACCTGTAATCTACCTTTTCCATGCTGTGGGGTGCTTGACCCAGCAGCAAGAGACAGTAAGATCAAATATCCAGAATGATGGGAACTGGAGTACATGTGCAACCTCTCCTTTAAAAAAAAAAAACACCAAGCATCATAAAATCCCTAACGAAGTGGCAGTATATTGGCTAATGTACTGACTCATTTAATTTTTTCCATGTAGTTTATTTTATAGAACAATAAGAGCCTTTGCATGGAGTGGCACAGTTCAGAAACTGCTTGGGAAAAGTACACTGAATTTATAGGATCAGTACTGGCACATACTGGATATAGTCAGGGGGGTGGGGGGGGCAATTAGCAGCAAATTGGCATTTTCAGCTTTCCCAGAGTTTGGGAGAGAAGCTTTACTTTCACCCAGACCCATAAAACAAACTGCTTTTGCTGTACACAAAAAGGCTGGCAGAACAAACTCTTTGAATCTATGCTCTGATTACCACCCCCTCTTCCATCTTCTCTCTTCCCCCTCCCATGTGCAACTGGAGTGCTGGTGCCACACCTTGCTTTTCATGTCAAGCAATGAATAAATTTCCTCCTGAAAAGGAAAGTCGGCTGGATGTCCAGAACACACAGCCCTGGAACCGGAGTGAGTCACTTCCCTCCTTTCGCTGGTGTAGCCCAAGCCTTGCCCAGCACAGGACATGCCTGGGCTTATCATCAGAAGAGGCCAGTCTTACCCCCCACCCCTTTCCCCAGTCCTTCTCAGCTCTCTCCAGGTTTAAGATCCAGGAGAGGCCTTTGCATGAAAAGCTTTTGATGCCAGGCTAGACCTGACAGGGTAAACCTGAGCTCTTGAAGTCAAGTGTCATTTATTTTTTTGTGTGTGTGTGTGTGTTTGATTTAGCTTTCTTTCAGCAAAAAACTCCAGGAACGTTTCTTCTCCACCAGCTTAATGCCCTTCCCAGCCCTCCCCAGGCAGGTAGAAATAAAGGTTATGCCAACTTTGAAAATAACAGCTGATAGTTAACCCAGCCCTTGCTTTCAGGCTTCCAGGCAAGCCTGAAATAAGTTGTATTTCCTTTCAGAGCTGCTCTCGTTAAAGTAGATAGAACCTCTTTTCAGGCACACAGAAGAAAAAAAATCAGATTTATTTAACGAAGGGCAATGTTTTCACAAGGTCCCCAAAAAATTGTTCCGAATCATTTTAGGATGAAAATAATTACTGCTATAAATTGGTTTGCCTGAATTATAGCATTTATCCTATAGTCATGATGTTTGAATAACTGAACATGGACTGGTCAATAGCATGCTTGGTATATTCCACTGGTAGCATTCAGATCTGGGCTGGTCACCTCCAAATGACCACTAGACAGAAACAATGAGATACAGCTTAGTTTTAGCAGCTCAGCTGCATTATAGATAGAGCTATCAGATATGAGTTGAAAAAGTCTGAATAACTACCAGCAAAAGATCCCAAAAAAGATTCCCAAAACCAAAATACCTCTTTGTTGCCATCTATGGCTGCCTGAATTTTTTCAGCCATTTTGGGCTCCAGTAGTGGTTAAGGCACTGGTCCAGAATCAGGACCAGTGCCTGTCTTAGGGACAAAGTGACCTTGAACCAGTCACTTTCTTTCAGCCCTAGGAAGGAAGGAAGCAATGGCAAACTAGTTCTGAAATCTTGCCAGGAAAGTTGCAGGCAGTGTCAGACAGTGCCAGAGTCAACACTAATTTGAAGGTACAAAAAAATAAATGAAATAAAAATGGTAGCCACAGTGACATCACTTCAAATTATTAATTCTCACTGGTTCCATCAACTGGGCAAGAGCTCTCCCTGCCATCACCACTTTTGTCTCACTGTATCTAAATATCCAGGCATTTTGGGGGTACATTGTTTATTTTGTCCACTGGACCCAACTGAGTAGGAATGCAAGAGAAAACCTCATATCCTGTCATAAATTTTAGATTGATGAGTTTTACTACCTTGGATTAAAAGTATCAGTTCATGCAATCATTTCAGATGCTGAATCATGTTTTCAAAGGGGCCACTCCCTCTGCAGGACACAAAGAAACTGCCAACTGTTAAAAAAAGGCCCTTGCTTTATTTGTTTCTGACTACACTTATTCATATTGAAATGCCTGAGAAGTGCCCTTAATCAGGCTCTGTAAGCAATGTACAGTACACCCTAGCCTTGGCTCCTTCTCATCTGCTTCTGGGGAGCCTCAATTTTAATTTCAGCAATACTAATTTAGAAGAATGGTTTGAGAGACCAGCCGAGCTGATAGCAGCAAAGCTCAGTGAAGTGAGCTCAGGCGCTCTATGAGTCTAATGGCTTCACTGAGCATTAAGGAACAGATCTGAAGCCAGGCAAACTGCCTTTGCCAGCAAACCAGGAAACACAACAGGAAATCAGGAGGGTATTTCTACTGTAAAATTACAAAAGAAATAACAGTAGTGAGGCTTGGTGTTTTGGGTAACACATCGTGGAAGATTTGATATGCTTGATGTGAATTCACTTTTAGAATTATAGAATCATAGGGCTAAAAGGGACCTTGGAGGTTCTCTAGTCCAACCCCTGCCAAGGGAGGAATCCTTATACTATCCTGGACAAATGGTTGACCAATCTTTTCTTGAAAGTTTCTAGTGATGGAGCACCCACAACTCCAAGAGGCAAATTGTTCTATTGATTAATTGTTCTCACTGTCAGGAAATTCCTCCTTGGATCTTCCTCTGATGAGCTTCCAACGGTTGCTTCTTGTCCTGCCTTCTGGAGCTCTGAAAAATAAATTGACCCCCCTATTCCATGCACTTCTTCTAGTGTCTCAACATCTTTTTTGTATTGTGCTGACCAGAACTGGACAGACCTGGTCTCACTAGTGCAGTATATATAGAGCAATACTATCACTTCTTGTGATCTTGACGCTATGCCTCTGTTGATGCAGCCTAGAGACTACAGTGGCTTATTTGACAGCTGCAGCACATTGTTGGCTCATTCTTAAGCAGTGGCCCAACAGGACACCTACAGTAGATCCCTCTCACAGGTACTACTGTTGACTCAGGCATTGCCTATTCTGCACCTGTGCATTTGTTTTTTTCTGTCCAAATGCTTATAAGAGGCAAGAAGTCATAGGTCTCCAGCCTTGCTGAACTAACCTCCAGTATTCTTCTTCATTGGCTGGGGGAGGGAGGCATCTGGGGTTGATCCTAAAGTTGTAATCTCACCATGTCTGGATGATGGAAGGTTGAGGAATTAATGAATAGCAAGGCATATTGGGTAGCAATGAGACCGCCCCCCCAACGTAAATTCTGGACCCTCACCAGTTTACAGTTTAAAGTAGTCACTTTTTTGGCATTAGCATCATCAGTTTTGGATGATTAAATGCCAAGTAACCTGTTCAGAATAGGGAAAAGAGAAATGAAATAATAGTCACTGTTTTCAAGGGACAGAGGCTATTTGGTACAGTGGTTAAACCAGCAGCCTAGAAACCAAGATATAGTGAGTTCTAGTGCTGTCTTGGGCACAAAACTAGGTGGGTGACTTTGAGGAAGTCACTCTCTCTCAGTTCTAGGGCAACCCACTTCCGAAAATCTTGCCAAGAAAACTGCAGGGACTTGTCCAAGCAATTGTCAGCAGTTAACACTGACTTGAAGGCATTAAACAAAACAAAAACATTCAAAAGAGGAGTGAGGACATTTGAATGTAAAGTTCCATGTCTATAATTATGCAACTGCACTATTATTAAGGAAAACTGATTATCATAAGATTGCTTTATGGACTTTTTGGCACAATGCTAATAAGAACCACCTCCCATTTTGCAAGAAAGTTTAAAAATCTCAGAAATCTTTCTTTGGAACAGTTTTCTCCAGTAACTTAAATAAACAAAAACCTCATGAACTAGGCCAGAGAACAAGAAGAATGGACGGGGTAAATTGTTTCAATTCAAAACTCTTGGAGGGGTGAATTCCATAGCATTGACACTTTCGCACCTGACAACCAATTGACTGTAAAGAATAGGGTGCTATAGATTGAGTCAGGAATTTCCTCTTAGTCTTTCATGCTACTTACTCTTTTACTATATTGCTAAATCTTAAGGCTATATTTTTCTCTAAGTTTTTTTCCCAATAGATATCACTGTGCTACCTTCTGGTTTTTAAAACTGAAATAATAATAATAAATGAGGAATTACAGTTCTCTATGCCAAAGCAAATATGGTCATTACTTTATTAGTAGCCTGCCAGATCTCTTGCCAGGGTCAGGGTCAGGGTCAGGGTCAGGGTTAGGGGAAGAGAGAAGAGAAGAGAAGAGAAGAGAAGAGAAGAGAAGAGAAGCTCTGTTTGCTAGCTTGTTGGAAGACGTAAATGTGAAGATTAGTATTTAGAGCAGGGGTGTCAAACTGCCGGCCCACAGGTGCATCATAACAAAATTGTGCCCACCCCATTGCCGGCAATGGCAAAAAGTTGCGATATGTCGCGACACGTCACGTGACATTGCAAGTTTGACACCCTTGATTTAGAGTGTTAACCTAAGACATAGCATCATTTTTTCTACCAATGGATAATCCGAGATCACACTAGAATTGAGACTTACTGGCAATATGGAAGTACAATGAAATGGACTTGCAGAAGCTAGGTGAGGAATTGTCAGATTCCCCTGACGAAGATCCTTGTCTTCTTCTTATGAACCAAAGGGCATCTCCTTTGCAATGTGGGAAATCTCCAACTTTTATTTGGGAGAAATATCTTGAGAGGTCTTCCCATTGTAAATCTGTTTGCTTTTAACATTCAACTAAGGGTGCAAAGACACACATACAATTCTTACCCCATTTGCAGAAGTATGTTTCAGTGTCCACTCTTGTCAGATGAAAACATGAAAGTAAAAGGTCCATAATGCTAGCCACCTCAAGCCAAAATGATATTGTGAAACTTACCATGATTATTGGCCAAAAGAGGGGAAAAAAGAGAGATTCTTTAACATTGGAAACAGTTTTTTTTCTGCTCTATCAAAAAATAAAGACACAGAACAACCTAAACCATTATCAGCAGAAAACTTAGAACAACCAGAATTGTGTTTTCATGGAATTTTTATGTGATTTTTAAAATCTTTTTCATGTGCAGTATTATTTAATTGGTTATTGTTTTTTATATTGTCTTTGTCCTGTTTGCTGCCCAAAGATATGTATTAAAAATGCAGCTGTATAAGTTTTCTAAATTAATTATTGATTGATTAACCTGAGAGTCACAATGCACATCTAGATGCCACTGTACAAATTACGCAGAGTAGATGCGTAATCAAGACTGAACAAAATAATTGAACAGTGTTGAATGTTCCATGAATAGATTACATTATTTAGAAAGAGAGAGGAAGTTAGTATTTAAGTTCCTTTTTGTTCTAGGTCAGAGTCGAGTCCAAAATGGATTTTAATAAATACAATCAGTTCACTTCTTGGAGCATTCATAAATGGACCATATGCTTGTAGCTGCCTTGGTAACCTTGACTGAATAACCTGTGTCAATTGTTTTTCTTAACTGTTGAAAATAGGAAAATAAAAGATTATGTTATGACCTTAGTTCAGAAGCACAGCTGCTTCAATCAGTGACGATCCCTTATCCCTTCCCATCTGTATATTTATAGGATATTTATGGGACTTATTTATCTGAATTTTTGTTTATGCAATTTCCCTAGATGAAAGGGTAACCTTCAACAAGCCTGGCAATGGGGAGAGATGAGATGAGTTTTCAAATGACTTACTGTGATAAAGAAAAATTTTAGAAAACCTGGCTCTCTCCTCCTTCCTTTGGTGGGAGCAAAATAAATGCAAAAATGCCCAACCACAGAAAGACACAATTTGCATCCAGCTGTTCCCTCACTTCTGCAGCATACATGATTATGCAGTTTAGAAATGTGAGGAACCACATTGCCAGAGTTCAACAAAGACCCTCAAATTTGAGAGTGGGAAGCTCGTGGAAGGGTTTGGGAAAGAAAATTTGCCAAAACAACTAATAGAGTGAGTGTGGCCACAAAATGCCCATGCCACAGAAGGCAACTTGAGAAGGTAAAAAATAAGGACTCAGAACTGGGGTGGGGAGGTTATTAAGTTTAATGTCATTATTATTATATACACATGTGAAATCACAGGTGTCAGTTCCTTAGTTGGTATTGGCCTTCATATGCATCAAGTTCTTCCCAAGGACCTAAGAATGTATCAGCATAGTATATGTGCAGATCCAAGCAGCGTGGCCTTTGTAATTGACAGGTGGAAATTTGTCAACATGCAGATTTTCTAAATCACTTCTTTGAAATCACTTCAGTAGGAAGGCCACTCAAAAATATTTGAGGTTCTAGATACATCTTTGATAATGGGATATTGGGTTACTTATTTCTCAGCCCACCCACTTTGTAGGGTTGTTGTCATGAAGGAACATCAGAGAAGAGTATGTTTTTCATTCCAGCTTGAACTTCTGGGGAAACAGAATATAAATTAAGAAGAAAGTAAATTCCCCAGCAGTTTTTTTCAATTTTTCCCTTGTCGATATTGATAGTATCACTACAGGAAAAGCCCAGTGGGAAAGTTCTCTAATAAGGAATAAGGCTTCCTATTCCTAAGGAAGCCAAGCAAGATAAAGAACACTGGGGGTGGAGGGGTGGGGTGGGCTGTTTCATGTGGTGAAAGACACACACAACGTCTTGGCCACTTCACAACAAAACAAATGCAAGGAAATTACATCTGCCCTTGAGGATAGATCCAAAATTCTCTTCATCTTTGAAACAATTTGTTGAAAGCAAAATTTCCCTCTCATATATGGAAAAAAAATGCAGACCATTTTTCTATGTTGCATCTACAAACCTATCTACTATTTCACTGCAATCCTCTGGTAATTGACTATCTAAACCATGAACAAAGGCAAACTTGACATTAGAGCAGAAAGGTCAAGACTGAACATTGGCAAATTGGGAACCAGTAAATTGAAATGGACTAGAATGAGTCACATCACATTAGCAGAGCACCAGATCCAATGTGGGCAAAAAAAAAAAATCAAAGAAGAAATGAAATAGGCATCATTATGGATAAAAAAGGTCAAAATCAATGCATGGATACAACTTAAACAAAATGATAGAATAATCTCAGTTCAAATCTTAGGCAAGTTAATATAAAATAACAAGGATCCAAGACTATGCTTTGGCCACAGATGCAGAAGAACTGCACACTGAATTTTTTTTACAATGTTTGCAACATATTGTTGATACAACTTCAAAAGAAGCATACCAGAATGCTAAAAATGGAAATCAAATTGCACCTGGAATATTGGGAAAAAATAACTTCATTGCATGAAAGGAAGCAGGAAGACAAAATCTGCTAAGAAAATTCAGCAATTACATCAAATAATATCTTCCAGTAATCTAAAATACCATTACACGTATGGATATCACTTGATGGATCAAATTGAAATTTAATGGAATGTATGCTCTTCAAGGAAAAATAGAGAAGCATGAGTCAATCCACAAAAGAATATTGATATTAAGTGAAGTTCAGGTCATAACCTCCTTTTTCAAATTACAACTCAAGAAAATGAAATATTAGACAAAAGAGATCTGATCTTAGCATTATTCTGTAGGATTGTGCAGTGAGGGATAAAACTGGATTTAGAGGATTAGATTTGATAGAGTTCCTGAAGTACTCTTGATTGAAATTATGACATCATTAAAAGTGAAACAAACAAAACACCCCAAAGTGCAAAAAGCTAAAAATGAAATTGCTCTTTGCTGATAAGTTTTAAATAGCTGTGAAGATATTTACAATAGGCAATAGATGTCGAAGAAAATTTGCAATTAGGGCAGAGTTTTGGAGAAGAATAAGAAAAGATAAGTTTTATCTAAATAAGCAATTAAAAACCCCAAACAGAGGATCACAATCAAATTAGAAAAAAGAGATTTATTTAAGAAGATTACATAATTTTTTAAAAAGAGATGTGAAAATAGCATATCACTGATACACATAAAGATGTTATGAATTTGAACTAGACATTGTGGAAATTGAAATTAAATGGGCCCTAGAAAATATTACTAAATCCCAAACTACAGAGTTAATAAAATACCAGCAGAATTGTTTGTTTAAACTATTGCAAAGATTATGTGATTAAAATGGTATGTGCAAGATGGCATTGGACAGAAGACCAGAAAATGTAAATGTACCGGTATATTCAAATACCCCAAAAAGATAGTGCTAAGGAATGCTTAAACCATTAAATAATTGCATTTATATGATCAAAAATCTGATTTTGCTTGATTCATTATACAAGGTTTTTGCCTGTATACAGCACAAAAAAGTGTCAATAACTTTTAACAATATTGGTGAACAGGGCCACCACACATTTGCCTTGGAATAATTTATACATTGACAGGAAGTCAATTCAGAACATGGAGAAATTAAATGGTTCAAAACTGGAAAAGGTTTATTTCAAAGTTGCATGCTGTATTCTTATTTAATTTATATATTAAATGATACATTATTTACTGTATATGCAAAATAAATAAGAAATAAAACTGGAAACAAAATACAAATATGTTCAACTTCAGATGGGCTGATGGCACCACTTTGATGGAAAATACTCAAGGACTCTCTTATTGAAGATGAAAAAAAGAGAGTGCAAAGGCCAGCCTGCTGCTCAACATTTTTAAAAAGGTTATATCAACAGTTATAGCTTACTCAAAATGAATAAGCAGAGAAGAAACTGAAGACCCAAATATTCGCTAAGTGATTGCAACCATGAACATTGAGCTGAGGATGTAAAAATCAAACCTTTGAAGTAACAATTAAAGAGTCTAGTTAAGTTTAGCTTGTAGAAGCTAACGTCTAAAGCAATGATCTTCAAACTTGGTCCTTTTGTGACTTGTGGACTTCAACTCCCAGAATTCCTCAGCCAGCGTGCCTGGCTGAGGAATTCTGGGAGTTGAAGTCCACAAGTCATAAAAGGGCCAAGTTTGAAAACCCCTGGTCTAAAGAGTTGTCACACAAGAGATGAAATGAATATACTCTTTGGTGCCCCAAACAGCAAGTTAAAACTACAAGGAAGAAAATTCAGGGTAGACATCAGGAAAATTTTCTGGCTATTGAACCATCATCTGCTACTTGAAGAAAGACTATGACAGATCTTAACCAAATATTAAAGAATAGACCAGACTGACAATAAAGTTGCATGTTGCTGAGGCCATGGTTGTGGATGCGAAAGGTAGATTATCAAAAGGTTTGAACAAAATACAAATCTTTAAATTACGGTGCTGTAGAATATGGTTGAGAATAGCTTGGATTCCAAGAACAATTCAATAAACACTAGATAAAATAAAAACACAGAATTACTAAGAATGAAAGTAAAACTTTAATAGTTTAGCCACATAATGAGAAAACAAGAGTTATTGAAGAAGGCCCCGATGTTGGAAACAATAAAAGGCAATTGCAAAAGAAGCTGACAGAGCAAACAAAATAGAAAGAAGTAGTTGTTATACACTCTGGTGAAATGATGTCCATTAGATCACTAATATCAGAAGCAACTACAAAGTGAACAACAATTGAAAGGAGGAGGGTTGTGGTTGCCAAGGGGAATGCCTGTGGGTGGTTTGGCATTCAGAGGTACCCTGAGTATAGCTAGAACATGCCAATGCTGTGCTTAGGATGGGTCTTAGGGCAGAAATCATGAGCACTAAAGCGCCAAACTGTAGCACAGTTAGTTTACAGTATTCTAATCTAATTACCTAAGCTTTATTAATCAATTATGGTAATAGACAATATATGGTGACCATGGATGTATTAACAAGTTGGGGAGGGGCATGTTGAAGGTTGCAAGGGGCACAGATTACGTATCCTTAGATCCAGGATACTAATATAATCCATGGAATTCAAAAATTTCTATTCAATATAGCTCAATTGTCTATGGAGATTCTCAGTCATCCAAGTCATAGTTGTAGATAGAGTACTCAATGCAGTGTTTCCTAGCCTTGTGAAGTTGGAACTTACTTAAAAGTTTGATAGCAACAGAGACTGTATCTTCAAATGGGGAAGTATACAGTTGTTAACTGCATAATAATTTTGCAATGTGAAAAACAGCTATTCAGAATCCCTGACTGCATTCCATTGCCTTCCTCCTATGGATTCTTTCATTCTCCTCCCAACAGTCAGCATTCCAGGGCCATTGAGCACACTTAATCCTTTTTGAGATATTTGGGGAGGGGGGAGAAGAGGGAGGAGGTCCCCTACTGTTTTGTTGTTTGGTTATAGAATAGTAGTACTCAAGATCCAGAACTTTGGAAATAAAGGATTGTATGTCCTTGCCAACACAGGCTCTTAAAATAACATTTTTCTCCTTGCAAACTGGGGAAAGATGTCTTTTGATAGAATAAATCAGTATTTTTAAGCAAAATAACTCTTTTAGCTAAAGTTGATATGGGTGGACTACCAGGTCAGTTTTTCAATTAAACATATCTTTATATGGTTTTTGCAAAAGGCAACAGCAGTGGGGAAAGTATTTTAGCAGATTGGAAGCCAGATATTATTTTAAAAGAATAACAGAGTTGGAAGGGACATTGGGGGTCTTCTAGTCCAAATCCCTACTCAAGCAGGAGACCTATACCATTTCAGGCAAGTGGTTTTCCAATCTCTTCTTAGATGAGATGGAGCACCCACAACTTCTGAAGGCAAGTCGTTCCACTGATTAATCATTCTAACTGTCAGAAAATTTCTCCCTAGTTCTACGTTGGTCCTCTCCTTGATAAGTTTCCATCCATTGCTTCTTGTTCTGTCTACAGGTGCTTTAGAGAATAGGTTGACCCTCCTCCCTCTTCTTTGTGGCAGCCCCTGAGATATTGGAACACTGCTATCGTGTCCCCCCTCATCCTTCTCTTCATTAAACTAGACATACTCAATTCCAGCAACCGTTCCTTATATGTTTTAGCCTCCAGTCCCCTAATCATCTTTGTTGCTCTTCTCTGTACCCTTTCTAGAGTCTCAGCATCTTTTTTATATCATGGTGACCAAAACAGGATGCAGTATTCCAAGTGTGGCCTTACCAAGACATAGTAAACTGGTATTACACTTAATGTGATCTTGATTCTATCCCTCTGTTAATGCAGGTTAGTACTGTGTTGGCTTTTTTGGCAGCTGCAGCACACTGTTGGCTCATATTTAAGTGATTGTCCACTAGGATTCCGAGATCCCTCTCACAGTTGCTACTATTGAGCCAAGTACCATCTATTCTATACCTGTTTATTTGGTTTTTCTTGCCTAAATGTAGAATCTTTCTTTTCTCACTTTTGAATTTCATTTTGTTAGAGAGTTATTAATTTATTTTGTTAGATAGATGTTTAGCTTTTCTGCACTCACTTACAATTTTCCAAGGCTTTCGTATATATCTGTAGTGCAACATATATAAACACAGAAACATCCTAATATATGTAAACATTGTATTAAAGAAGCAGAGAGCCTTGTTTGGCTCTCAAAGAAGAAGGAAAGACAGCTAATGTCCAGTATTTTCTCTGCATTTTAATTTACAAAGGTAAAGTATATTTATGGATCATACTCAGTTCTAAATTTATTTAAAAATAATGAAAGGTAAACTATTTTTTGCCTTCAAACAATTTACTTTTTTAAACAGGAGGGGCATTTTATATTCACCAAAAATATATTGAGAAGCAACTACATGCTTTTTTTTCCCCTATACCAGCTTCATTTTCTGGAGGAAACATCTTGAATTTCGGTTTGCTTTCCAGAGTAATTAAAGTAAATGGGTAGAAAAAACACCTTTAAAACTGAACATTTTAAACCAGCATTGTTTCAATATTGCCATTGTTTGAAAAGTTCAGATTAGAAGCAACATAAACTTAGTGAGAAAAGGAAACCCAAGTTATCAGAGCTCCAAAGCAATAAAAGAAAAAGAAGCTGGAAGAGCAAAATCCTGCAATCCAAAACTATACATGATTTGGGGGGGGAGTGGCTGGCATCATTAACAAAAAGTTTCAGAACAGATGGGTACAAACAATCTCTAAATCCCAGTGAAGATAGCCAATGCCTTTAGCTGGACTATTTCTCAGATATGAATGCAGGTAGTCTTCGACTTACCTCTACGATGGACCAAAATTTCTGTTGCTAAGCAAGACAATTATGTCTCATTTTATGACCTTTCTTGCCACAGTTATTAAGTGATCACTGCAGTTGTTTAGTAAAAACTAACATAGTTGTTAAGTGAATCTGGCTTCCCCATTAACTTTGCTTGTTAGATCACACATGACCCTGGGGCATTGCAATCGTCATAGATACATAAGTAAGTTGCCAAGTATCTGAATTTTGGTCACATGACCATGGGATGCTGTAATGGTTGTGTGAAAAACGGTCATCAGTCACTTTTTCCAGTGCTATTGTAACTTTGAATGGTCACTAAACAAACTGCTGTAAGTCGAGGACTTACAGTATGACCACAGTATAATAAATTGCTCTCCTTAATTTACCATTTGAGAAAATTCTGGGTGATACCTATGGTCTTGGCATATAGACTTGAATACATGTACATATAGACTTGAATCCTTGTTCAGATGGTAAAAGATGTTTAGATTTGAGTTGCAATTTATTCAGCAAAATATCCAATATACAGTACTTCAATTCAATATTCTAAGCATTGGGACCTGTGAAATGTATTGAAGCCAGTGGCTTTTGGATAAATCCCTTCGTTAAGGTGAAGATGGTTCCAGCCTCCTTGAGAAAAATTTGACTTCATCCCTCCTTGCTGAACTCTATGCTCTGGGCAGGAATTTATATAATGAGACATAAATCAGATGAATTGCCAGCTCATTCGCTACTCTCTATTATGCAAAATGGTACCTTTGTTCTAGTTTTCAGGTCCCACTGTAAAGTGCCTTCTTCGGACCCTCACTGACTTCAGCCCTCCTTACTAACTGCCTTTTGTGACTGCAGCAGATACCTGTGAACCACATTAAAAATTTCCCACAATGCTTCAGAGCAATGTTTTATCCAATGATCTAGAGCATCGACAGGGCGTTTTAAAGGCATCCAACCCAACAATGATAATTAGTGGATTCTTTTCTTCCTTTTCTAGGCTCTGGTCACAGAGCACAATAGTTTGGTATGTGGAAGATAATTTCCTTGAATTTAACCCTTTCCATACCCAATGAAATATGAATTTAGGATTATAAAAAGGGAAGGATAATTGAGAACTACATGGAGATCATTCAAACAGCACCATGAAAGTATGGGGGGGGAGGGCAGGAATCTAACTAGATATTAAATCTTTTAATATTCTGGATCTCATCCCCCCCTCCAACTTAATGATGTCCATATGTGTTGGATTATACCTTCCATAATTATGTCCCAGCATGATCGTATAGGTACATAGCTCCATACATCTATTTGAAATGCAGGAAGCAATTTTAGGTGAATGTCCAGGAGGCATTGGAACTTTTAAAAACACAAGAGGACAAAGGTGAGGTGAGTCATTACCAGCTGAGAAAAAGGCAAGCTGGTTAAAAGCAATAGAATGGCCACCTTCAAAGGTTATGACATACATAATAGTGTATTTTTTCTTTTGCTCTAAAATATAAAACCAGTCAATTATAAGAAAATAGATTTCTAGTAAAGTTAGACAAATCTTCCTGATGGCCCCAAGCTGTCAATCCCTTTTCTTAATAATAGAAAACTAGATTTGTTAGAAAGTTTAAAGTACTGATAAAGATGCCTTAAATTTTTTTGTTTTCCTCATCAGTAATAAACTGGACTAGATGAGTCCCTTTTCAAATCTATGATGATACAATTCTAGATTATAAGTACTGTAATCAGGAGGGTGCCTAATACCTTTGTGAAATAATGACAGGTAGCACTGCTAGTGCTGAAAATTTCTGGGTTATTCAGATATGTGCACACACTTTGCTGCCAAAAGAGTATATGCTTTGTGTCAAAGGTTAAAGGAGTTAATTTCAAAAATGATTATTGTAAAAGCTGAAGACAGCCTGGAAGGTCTGTTCATCATTCTGCCAATCTCCATTTCTCAGTCCCAGATGCAAACAAACTGGCTACTGTTGTTGCTGGTAGAAAAAGGCATTTTGTGCATGCTTCAAGATTTTTCTTGCCACTCAACCCTGACACATTCCAGATTCCTGACTCAACAAGTTGAGGGGCTCAGTCCTGGCTCAGGAGAAGTCCAAAGATTTATTTGCTTTCCTGGGGGAGGGTAGAAGCCACTTTTCTGCACATCTTGCTTAGGGCAATCTAAAAAAGCAGCATGTGTCAGCAGCAGCACTTAACTCTCTTCTCTCAAACAAATGACACCTCCTCCTGCTTTCCTCTCTGAGCACTACCTCCCCCAAAGTGATTACATCCTGCTCTCTCCCTTTGCAGACATAACTGGGGCAAAGGAGATGAAGGCAAGCCCAATCCTGAAAAAAACCATGCCTGGAGGACAGAGATGTTACCGGACTGGGAGAGGAAAGGAATGATAATAAAATTTGGAGAATTTTAGTTCATGCGCAAAGAGGAAGAAATGGGCAAGTCAAAACATCTCTACACAGGCAAGCAAGAGTCTGTGTAACTTCCCCCCTCCCCCGCCCAGTGTATAAGTAATTCCACAACTATGGCTGTCTGTTTTCAAGATCAAATGTATGCCTCATTTTCTTGAGGGACCCAAATTTTATTGTTTCAATATTGCTCCACCTTCATTTGGTAAGAAGCTTGCTATTTTGCATTAATATGATATATTTGTGTCTCTAGATCCATCCACCATGTCCTTCCACCAAGATGCACTTATAAGAATGGCTTCACTGAATCATATCAAAAGTCCATCTAGTTCTAGCACCATCTGCACACAGGAAGCTTACAGAATCAGAAGAATATAGAATCATAGATCTGGAAGGGAACCTTGGAGGTCTTCTAGTCCAATCTCCTGCTCAAGGCAAGAACCTTATACCATCCCAGTCAAAATCTCCAGTGATGAAGCACTTGCAGTCCCAGAGGCAAGCTATTCCACTGATTGATTGTTCTCACTATCAGAAAATTTCTCCTTATTTCTATGTTGATCTTTCTTTAACAAGATTCCACTATTGACCAATCAGCCTGACATCAACACCTGGAAAGATCCTGGAAAAGATAATCAAGCAAAAGATTTGCAGACACCTAGAAGCAAGCAAAGTTATCACCAGAAGCCAATACAGGTTTGTCAAAAACAGATCATGCCAGACAAATTTTATTTCATTCTTTGACAAAGTGACTAAATTAGTAGACCAGCAAAATACAGTACACATGGTACAGATGGATTTCAGTAAGGCATTTGACAAAGAAGACCACTACCTACTTCTTGGTAAGTTAAAAAAAATGTGGGATTGACAGCATCACCACCAGCTGGATCTGTAATTGGCTGACATATTGCACTCAAAGTGTTGTCAACAGAACTACATGTACATGGAAGGAAGGAAGCAGTGGGGTACCCCAAGGTTCCATTTTAGGCCCTTCAATAACTTCATAAACAATTTAGATGAGGGAATATAAGGGGAACTCATCAAATTTGCAGACAACATTAAATTGGCAGGAATAGCCAACACTCCAGAAGATAGGCTTAAAATCCAGATGGATCTTGGCAGACTTGAATACTGGGCCCTATCTAAGAAAATGAAATTCAGTGTAGAGAAAAATAAGGTTTTACACTTAGGCAAGAAAAATCAAATGGGTGAATCCTGGCTCAATAACAATAACTGTGAGAGGGATCTTGGAGTCCTAGTGGACAATCACTTAATATGAGCCAACAGTGTGCAGCAGAAGCCAAAAAACCCCAATGTAATCTTAGGTTGCATTAACAGAGGCATAGAATCAAAATCACATAAATTATTAGTACTACTTGATAAAGTCTTAGTAAGACTGCATCCAGATTTGGTCACCATGTTATATAAAAAAAAAGATGTAGAGACTCTGTGGCTCTTTTCTGCACTCTTTCCAAAGATGATTAGGGGGCTGGAGGCTAAAACATAAGAACAGTTGCAGGAACTGGGTTTGTCTAGCCTAGTGAAAAGAAGACTGACATGATAGCAGTGTTCCAGTATTTGAGGGGCTGCCACAAAGAAGAGAGGATCAATCTATTTTCCAAAGCACCAGAAGGCAAGACAAACAATGGATAGAAACAAATCAAGGAGAGAAGCAACCTAGAACTAAGGAGAAATTTCCTGACAGTAAGAACAATTAACCAGTGGAATGGCTTGCTTTCAGAAGTTGTGGGTGTTCATCACTGGAGGCTTTTAAGAAGAGACTGGATAGCTACTTGTCTGGAATTGTATAGGGTCTCCTGCTTGAGCAGAGGGTTGGACTAGAAGACCTCCAAGGTCTCTTCCAACTCTGTTATTCTGTTATCTGTTATCATTACTTCTTCTCCTGCCCTCTATTGCTTTGGAGAATAAATCAATCTCTTCTTCTCTGTGACAGCCCTTCAAGTACTGGAAGACAGTTACCGTGTCACCTCTAATCCTTCCATTCCTAGAATAGACATATCTTACTTCCTCAATTGTTCACACACGATTTAGCCTCCAAACCCTTTGTGATCTTTGTTGCTCTTCTCTGCACACTTTCCAATGACTTAACATCATTTTTGTATTGTGTTAACCAGAACTGGTCACAGTATTTCAAGTATAGTCTCACCAGTGTAGCATAAAGCAGTACTATCGCTTCTCGCAATCTTAATGCTATCCTTCTGTTGATGCAGCCCAGGACTGCATTAGTTTCTTTGGCAGCTACAACACATTGCTAGCTCATTTTTAAGTGGTGTTTTTCATTTGACCTCTATCAACTGGACTTGACCTCACTTGACCTCTATCAACTTGAAATTAAGGTCTGCTGGCTGTGATAATAAACAAGATAGTAAACAAACACTAAGGCTAATAGCCATTGATAGCCTGGCCCTCAATGGATCAATGTGGTTCTCTTTTAACACTATTGTGCCCATACTACATCTAACAACAGTGAATATGGAGAACTAAGCTAGCTTAGCTATGAACACATACACGCACACACCCTCCGCTTTTATTAGTTCTGGATTGCCTGGCATTTTCTTACACTGTAGAATCATCTGACTATGAATGAAAAGTGATGGTACTTGAACATAATTGTGCTCTGAATGTAAACACAATTCTCAGCCCACATTTTGCACTTCATGCATTTATAAAATAGAGGCTTTATAAATTTCTGTTGTGCTTCCTTCTACTTGCTTTCACTCTGAACTGGAAACCTATCCTTGTTTTTCCTCTAAAGGAGCATCTCTATCACCCTAATCAATTTAGTTATATATTTTCAGCAATTAACCTATCCTTTTTTTTTTTTTTTTCCAAATTTTTTTTTATTATTTTCAACATAAGAAAAAGAACACATCACAAGTACATCACAATTGAAACCCCCCCCCACCCCCCACCCGGACTTCCCAAACCTAGTCCCAGGATACTATTCATCTAAAAGTAACCTTATATTAATATCCCTAACTCCACAAAATGTAATTCTACATAAGTAGGTGAAATATATGTATATGTATAAAAAAAAAAATTTTTTTTTATCTAAAAACCTAACCTATATTCCACCATTCTATGCTTATTTTGAATATAAACAATCCATCTTCTCCATATTGATAAAAATTGTTCATTTGAGTGATCCTTCAAATAAGCCGAAATCTTTGCCATTTCAGCAAGATGCGAAACCTTCACTCTCCAGTCCTCTATTGTAGGTAAAGCTTGACTCTTCCAGTT
>NW_015386397.1:1185322-1228270 GCF_001527695.2 Protobothrops mucrosquamatus
ACCTACATCGTCCACAAGGGACGACTCGGGAACTCAACTCCTACCTCGGGCAGCTCACCTTTCCCCCTATGCCCAGGGGAAAGGTATCAAGCCGTTTGACAGCTGATGCAGGCTGTCAAAACGGCTTTTACGCAGAAACAGGCGGGAGCAGCAAACAGCTGCGTCCAGCGAAGGCGCCTGCCACCGGAAGTCCCAGCAATTAACCTATCCTTTTTATTTTTATTGTCTCTTCTCATATTTTAAACTATTTAGCATTTGCACAAATTTGAATATTCAAGTGCCTGCATATGCCACAAGGACAGTGTTTCTCAAACTTTTGGAAGTCATGGATTACTAAATAAACATTTGGAAGATGCTGGGACCACCTAATTAAATAAACACCTCTTCCCTATACTTTTGCTTTTGACTGCATGAAAGTTTCCATTTTTGGCAAATAAAAGACTAATTATGGGTACATTTTTGTATACTTCCCATTCTCTATTTTTAGAAGAGTTTTAAAACTAAACTTTATATGTAAAAGAAAAATCCCCAATTAAGTTTTTGGATGGAATTATTTTATATTTACACCATAATAAGTGCAATTCCTACCAATGTGGTTTAGCCAAAGATGTCCTTCAGTGGAATTTTCTGAATATTAAATACTAGGGCAAAAATCTCTCCAGTCCAATAAAATTCCATTTTTAATTATGCATCATTATGTTTCATATTCACTCTTTTCTTTTTGGAACTTTTGTTTGAGTTGATAGTTTCATTTCGTACAGTGCATGTTACACACTAAACTTATTTGCTGTTATCTGATTTCTGAACCTTGGTGCAGTATATAGGTTGTAAGATGTCAGAATTCAAATCTGCATGCATTTACTTACAGCACTTTCTTTTTTAATAGGTTTTATTAATTTTTTAAAATTACAATCTTTAAAGCTTAGTAAACAACATGTTGTCTGAGTTCACATATTTAACATTAACCTCTTCCACATAGATCTATTCAGTACTGCACAATCCAGTATTTTTTCTTTAATCTTCTTTTGTTTCCCATATTTTTCCCTTTTCCCCTCATTAAACAATCACAATTCTTAGTACTATTGATGTATACAAAATTAGGTATAGATATCTTCATCATATTTTACTAATATTATAAAAGTGACAATAATATCAATTCATAAATCAATATCCTGTTTTTTGTGCTCTTATTAAAGTTTGATTTCCCATCAATATTACAGTATCTTTGTCAGTTATGATTTTTGCAATATTAGTTACATTTATATAGTTAACAAATTTTATTCATACCAATCCTCCTCCTATTTTCAAATTTCCCATATCAAAAGAAGAGAAAAAAAATGCTATTTTAATTCTAAATCATATCTTCCATTATAAAAATTTAGTTATATCTAAGGTTCATCCGTTCTGTTAATCATGTTCAAACAAGTATATTAAAGAGATAGTGCCCCCTCTCATAGATCAAATCCTCTGTTTTTTAAGTCTGACTCTCACTTTCTTTCTTTGCCAAGCAGCTTTGCAGGCCAGGGCAATTAAATCGCCCAATAATTTTCTTTCTATTTTTGTGCAAGCTGTTTGGCATGAGAAAGATAATTTAAGTAGAGTATTTTGGGGGGGGACCTCCTCCCATCCACATTCCCGAGACATTTCCCCTGCCCGCTCTATGTTCCATTTTCTGGAATCATCTTCCTTGTCATCAGGTGTATTTTGGAGAAAGGAGTATAGGGTCTTTTGTATTTTCATTGTTACAGATAGGTCTTGGAGTATTTTGTGTATGGCAGTCCATATTTCCCTTCTCCTATCTCCTCCATCTCTAGGTCTATTTCTTCTGCTTCGCCCTCTGATTTCTGGTTTATTTGTTCATACTTTGTAGTTGTTGTCTGGGAGTTTTCCCATTGTTGCTTCAATTTTGAGATTTGGTCTTTTATATCATCTAGATTATTTTTAGTCTCATTATGATTTCTTTTTATGTCCTCTTTGTGTCATGGAATTGTTTGATGAATTTGCTGTAGCATAAAGAGTATTTACTTCTGAAAGGTATTTGTTTTTTTTCTTGAGGCATCATTCCTAGAAATCCTCTAGTATCAATAATCTCAGTAAGAATGGAACACAATTTCCTCTAGTTTTCTGGTCTTTATATATAGCCTTTATAATCCAGTCCTAATAGCAATATTTTATAATAATCCTTTGTCTCAAGCATCCTGAAAATTATCAGTCAGGCAAAGTTGTAATCCACAATGTTCCAAGTGTTCAAAATGTTCAACCTCCCTACAGCCAGACATATTCCAAAGTCAAGTTTTTCTTTCTCTCCCACTAGCTTTTGAGATTAAAAGTCCAAGCTCAGTAGGTATTTATAGTCCAAGAAGGTCAGGATGATAAATATGCCAAAATATTTTCCTTTATTGCCAGCTGTTTTCCCTTGAGCTAAATTCACCAAGCAGCCAAGGACCTAGTTGTAGTGCTGTACTCAAATCCACCAATAGATGTCATTCAAAGTCCATTTCCCACTCTTAAAACAAAAGGTTGGTTTCTTATATTTCTTATATTTCACCCCAATACTTTTTTTTCAAAAAGAAAATCTTAACAATTTATCTCAGTTCTCAGATTTATCAAAACTGTAATTTTGTATTACTTTCACGTCAGTATTTTGTATTTCTGTCCCCCATAAAAAATTTAAAACGCTGCTTCCGTTCATATCCGGAGGTTTTAAGTTTCTTGGGAGACTTTCGCAGGAAATTCAGTTGTTAAATAGTAAAGAAAGGATCAATATTCTCACTCAGTCCAAACATGCTGTTTACGGTGTGCTGATTAAATCTTTTGTTCTTTGGTTGTCAGCAGCTAATGGCCGGCCGCAGACGTATGGCCGGTCTTTCCCCTGCCAGTTTAGAGGGCTTTCCTTGGATCGAACAGAGAGACCGCCATCTCTCCATGATCGACAAGGCACCCCTCCTTTTTCATCACCTCTTCGGGGCGGCTTTAGGCCTTTTCAGGGCCCCCAGCAGGGCAAAATTGAGTGCAGAAGGCAGAGCTCTGCCTTCCTGCAGCCTGTCTTGACACGACGCAAACCCGGAACCTACTTACAGCACTTTCAGTATATCTTATTAACCACTAAGAGCTGTAGATGTTGGGAAAGCAGAGGTGTCCATATTTTATCTCCTTTTTTTGTCTCAAATATAGGTTTTGTTCATGGGCAATTCTACACTGCAGTCCTATGTTGCTCTTCTGCCCTTGAAGTCAACTTCCCAACTGCCCCTTAAGCAACTTCAGAAATTCCAACCTGGATTGCAGTCAGTTGACAAAGGAGCTATGGCCAGCACAAGACCTGATCAATCATTCTCTGCCAGGGAATGCAAATCTTACAGGTTGGTTCTTCTACACCAGTGTAGTGTTCATCTCACTCACTCACTCACACCTTTGTAGTGCTGAGGCTACCATAATCAAAATAGGGAGAAAAAGGTTTTTTTTTAAGATCCATGGAAACTGTGTAACAAGGAAGAACTAATTATTCAGCTTCATAGAAACAAAGTAGCAATGTTTCTACATTGCAAATTAAGGATTTTTTTTTTAAAAAATAGAGGGACTGGAAATTTTGTAATACTGTGGGCCAGGAGTGGGGCAGCAAGGGGGGCATTCTTTACCTGGCCTGGTCTGAAATGGAAAAGATCCCTATGGGAGATGTCAGGGTTGAAAAGAACATGAGCTTTTAGACTGAGGATAGTACGTTGAGTTATTGTTGGATCAACTGCAAGATCATTTTAAAAACCAGTATTCATTGATCGGGTAAATCAGCAGACTGAGTAAAATGCTTGTCTGGGGTAGGAAATAGCCAATGGAGAGAAGGGATTGTGCCAAGTCCTGCATCCAATCAGAGCTGGAGCCATTACAGATGGTCCTCAACTTACAACCTATGATGGTTTTTCACACAACTGTTGCAGGATCCTGATGGTCATGTGATCAAAATTCAGACGCTTAGCAACTGGCTCATATTTATGACAGTGGCAGTCTCCCAGGTTCATGCGACCTTCTGACTAGCAAAGTCAATGGGGAAGCCAGATTCATAAAACAGTTATGTTACTAACTTAACAGGGATAATGATTCACTTAACAACTATGGCAGTAAAGGTCATAAAATGAGGCAAGGTTCATTTAACAACTGTCTTGCTCAGCAACAGAAATTTTGGGCTCAATTGTGGTCGTAAGCCGAGGACAAGTGCTGGAAACTATCTGCTCAAAAGAGCTTAAGAAAACTCAGGTCAGAAAACAGCAGTTTTGAATCACAGCTGCAAGGCAGCAAAATTTGCAATGGGGTGAGAATGGATAGAGGACAACCTCATTCAGTTCTTGCATTTTGGAATTGGTGAGTGTCCTATACTGGTGATGAACCAAACAGAGAAAGGAATCTGCCCTCTATGCACCTCTATGTCAGGGTTTTTCAACCAGTAGTACGGGTACCATCTGCGGTACATTGGCACCTGGCAGGTGGTACGCGACCATCCTAGAAAAGTGATAGCAGGGGAGGGGAATGAGCTGAACTGGCACAGCACCGCACAAGCCTGAGCGAGAGACGGATGGAGCTGTAGGGCTGTCAGAGCTCAGCAGAAGTGCCAGAATCAGCGCTGCTTTCCAGCTGATCAGCGCTTCTTCGGGGCTGTCGGCTTAGCAGAAGCACCAGGATCAGTGCCACTTTCCAGCTGATCGGCGCTTCTTCAGGGCTGTCAGAGCTCAGTGGAAGCACCAGGATCAGCGCCAGGTTCCAGCTGGAGCTCAGCGCTGATTCTGGCATGTCTGCTAAGCCCAGAAGAAGCGCCGATCAGCTGGAAAGCAGCACTGATCTTGGCACATCTGCTGAGCCCAGAAGAAGTGCCGATCACCTGGAAAGCGGCACGGATTCCGGCGCGTCTGCTGAGCCCAGAAGAAGCGTCAATCACCTGGAAAGCGGCATGGATTCCGGCGCGTCTGCTGAGCCCAGAAGTGCCGATCACCTGGAAAGCAGCACTGATCCTGGCGCGTGTGCTCTCACACAAACACAAACGCATGCGCAGGTCTGGGAGAGGTGAGCTGAGCCAAGCCATGCAGAGGCAATGACAGGGGGGAGGGGAAGCCTTTGCCCACCATTGTCTGCCGGTTGCCACCTCTTCCCGGAGCCTCTGGCAGTTTAAAAAAAAGCAAGAGAGGGAGGGCTGGTGAGAGGAAAGAAGGAAGAAATGAAAGAAAGAAAGAAAGAAAGAAAGAAAGAAAGAAAGAAAGAAAGAAAGAAAGAAAGAAGGAAGGAAGGAAGGAAGGAAAGAAAGAAAGAAAGAAAGAAAGAAAGAAAGAAAGAAAGAAAGAAAGAAAGAAAGAAAGAAAGAAAGAAAGAAAGAAAGAAAGAAAGAAAGAAAGAGTCAGGGAAGGAGGGAGGGAAGGAACTTGGATATAAAAGGGGGAGAGAAATTTGTTAAATGAACTTTGCTCCATTTTATGACTTTTCTTGCCACAGTTGTTAAGTGAATCACTGCAGTTGTTAAATTAGTAACATGGTTGTTAAGTGAATCTGGTTTCCCCACTAACTTTGCTTGTCAGAAGGTTGCAAAAGGCGATCACATGACTTTTGAACAATGTGACCATCATAAATATGAATCGGTTGTCAAGCATCTGAATGTAAATCACATGACCCTGGGGATGCTGCAACTGTCATAAGTGTGAAAAATGGTCATAAGTCACTTTTTTCAGTGCCATTGTAACTTCTAACAGTCACTAAGCAAACTGTTGTAAGTCGAGGACTACCTGTACTTTATCACTTTTTCCGGGGTTTTTTTGGTCATCAAGTTTTTGATACCTTGCTAGGTGACTGGTGGTACTCGAATGTTGCCATATTCTAAAAGTGGTACAATCGGTGAAAAGGTTGAAAAGCCCTGCTCTATGTATCCTAATGTTTTGACAGATATTCTCAGGGTTGTTTTTATTTTTTTGCATCTCTGACCTTTACAGTTAGTTTTGTAGCTGACTTATACTCTCTGTAAAGATAGTCCTTGATTTATGATTGTAATTGAACCTGGAAGCATGATTGTATGTCATGATGGTTGTTAAGCAAGTCACCGTGTGTCAGATTTTGCAAACTTTTTTTACAGCAGTAATTAAGCGTATGCCACAATCATTAAGCAAATGCAGTGGTCATTAAACTTGTTTTCCCCAATGGGCATTTTTATTTTTTGCTGGAAACCAGAAATAAATGCTTGTAAATGGCAAAACTGATTAAAATCATGATCATGTGATCATGGGAACCATTGGAACTTCTAATTTGGGCCATAAGCTCTGGAGAAGTCTGTCATTAAGTGAAGACTACCTATATAATGAAGAAGAGCACATTACAAGCTCTTAGCTATAGGAGACTTAAGTAATTCAGGCTTTTCCATCACTATGTTATTTCTTAAATAAAATTTATTTTTCATTTCCTTTGTGAGCAACAACTAAAAGAACATGAAAGTCATGCTCCTGATTTGATGTTCCTCTCTCCACACACTTTCTTTCCACTGAGCATGACTGTCTATTATTCAAAAGGTAGTTGCCTCTTTGCTTCAGTGAACATGCAATGGAAGACTGAGTTTGATTAATAGGGGCATACAAGAAGTCTGACAGAACCTGTTTTCACTAATTTCTAGAATTTAGGGCATTGCTGCTCAGTTGATCAAGAAAATACAATATATTGTCAGAAATGGAGACAGAATGGACATGCAGCGTTTCTGAACCCTGACTCTTAAGTGGTATGGACTGAATTCTCAGAATTCTAGGAGTTTAAGTCCACATATCTTAAAATTGCCCAGTTTGAGAAACTTTGGACCTGTATTCTACTTTACAGGAGAAGGTTGAAAGCAACATTTTTAGTGTTTAATATTTATGTTTATATTTTATATTTATATATTTACAATATCTAAATAGAATATGTTGCTATTTGGAGTGGATTTCCTTGGAACTGTTGGCATTTGGAATGGAAAAATTGTATGCTGGGTCTGTTAACAGTTTACATAGTGTTTAAGCTTTTTTCCCAACTGTTACTCTAGAAGTTAGGGATATTTTTGAACTTCTTTTTTTAAAAAGAAAAAATAATCCCTTTTTCTCATGTTAAACTTTAGTTTTTTAAAATTTAGGTTAGGATACTTAGACTATTTTATGTCTTTTAAATACAGTTTTGCTCTCGCCTAACAGTTGAGATATGGAATGTTGAGTTTTATATGTATTAATTAACTTATTTTAGGGTTTTTGTTGATAACCGCATTGGAGAAGATGTTACTTGACTGCCTATTAAGAAATGAATTCTGAATTATGACCAACAGACTGAGCATATATATGCACAGGTCACCCTAGCACCATATTTCAATTTTAATCCTAGTCATTTCTTTAAAAAAAAGTTTCAGTGAATAAAAATCAGCATACCCAAATACTATAGAAGTCAACCTTTATTGGAAAGATGATACATTTCCTCTTTGCCCGCCTATCCCAAATATCCATCAAAAGTGGTATATAGAAAAACTGATGCATGTTGGGATAGGATTTGGATGGGAGTTGAGGAAGAGGCGAGGGAGACCCTTGTCTCTATTTTCCTTCTGTAAAATCTTCTGCTTTGATTGTCTTAATTAATCAAGGAGAATAACTGGGGTACTTGACCTAATGCAACCAAACTTCTTTGCAATGAGGGCACAACCTGTGGTGTGTGTGTACCCTTCCAGTTCTATATTTTGCTATTTCCAAAAATGGCCCTGCTGAAATTTTATGTAATGGTATATACAGGAATGACTTTGGGAGACAGAGGAAAGAGCCACAGTTAGGAGAAAAGTCACATAAGAGACATGGAGATGGAATGTGGCTATGGCAAAAATCCCAGAAGGGAACCTGTAAAGGTGACCAGGGAGAAACTTACTTTCAGAGTTACAAGATTCTCTTAATGTAACTTTACAATAAAGCAGATTTACTTCATCTGAGCTTACTTCCTCTCTGACCTACAGTGAAAGGCTGACCTTCAATGGCAAACAATTGTACTGTGATAATGCCAGGGTTCCCTCCTGCTTTTAAAAGAAATCAAACAGTAAAATAAATGCTTGAAAGCTTAATCAATGAATGCAAAAATAAAGCATAGTTATTTTATTAAATAAAAAGACATCCTAAGCGTTCCCCAAAGGGATTCCCCAAAGGTTAAAAGAAATTAAAAATTGGTTCTAAAAACATGTAGCTTCTGCCCACAAAAGGATTGCTTACTCTGTGTTGAAAAATGCTTTAGAAAGGAGAAAGCCAAAAATATCAAGAATAACCTAAAAAATACTGGACTGCTATCCAGTATTTTGCAGTCAAACCAATCCTTTTATCAGCTGAATTAACTCACTGTTGCAAGCCCTCTCTTTTCCAAGTTGCTGCTATTAATTTATCCATTTCCGCCAAATTGACAATCACTTTTTTCTGCCTAATCATAAGCTCTTGTACAAGATATTTGTGCTCTAGGTGTGCTGGACTGCAGTCCCTATCATAGTGACAGATAATGGAACTAGTTTAGCATCTCTGAGAGATATTAGATGGGGAAGGCTATCAATCATTTCCAGCAGAAAGCAATGAATCCAGGACTAATAATTTACACTTATCTTAATGCCAAGGCCCACCAGGAAGGAATAGTGATGATTCTTAAAGAAAATTCAGAAATAGATGGGGAACTGCTTATGAAGTGGGCTGTGTTGCATGATGTTGGGCTATGAGGGCAAGATGACTCCAATATTGTGCTTGCATGAAATTCACTTGCTGCACAACCAAGCTTCTTCTTGTGCTCCTAGACCTCGTCCCCAGATTAATGTTGGAGCTTTCTTGGTTTTAGCACTGGAGTGGGATTTCAGTAGAGTTTAGGAATTCATGATCTTCTGTGATGGAATGTGCACCTGGAGGAGCAACAGGGGAGAGTTTTGGCAAGTCACAGAGAGGCTTAGATTAAGACACTGCACAGATGGGGGAGGGTGAAAATGTTCAGAGAAACACTACCCTTGAATTTCCCAGGGTGTATCTAGTAATTTAGAAGGTTATCGCATTTATTTGGCAAGATTCTATCCATTAAGTGTAAGGTAATAAAGGATTGAACTCAACTGGATTTCACTCTGTTCTATGCAGGCTTGAGCCTGACACCTTCACAGTAACCATATCTCCCCAGATAATCTCTGGCTCAGTGTATGTGTACAATTATATTCTGGATTGGGTAGAATTGCAATCCCTGAAGGAACAAAGGTTAAACATTCTATTTACAAATCTTAGTAAAGTTTGGATTCTCATTAATATTAATAGGGTCAGTTCAGAGATCAGGGCAGGGAAAAATTCAAATACTATATACCAGGGATGTCAAACTGCCTGCCCGCGGGCCGGGTGCATCATGCCGAAACCGCGCCCACACCAGCTCCGGCAATGGGGAAAAAGTCACGATACGTCGCAACACGTCACGTGACGTTACAAGTTTGACACCCCTGCTATATACAATAGATAGAAAAGACTCTTTTGTTTCTGTAGTACACGGTTAAAATTTGAAAAGATGCCATGCATGGTTCACACCATGGTCCTGACCCTTTTGCCTGATTCTTCATTCCATCCTCTTTCTTCTCTTTCTCTGAACCCAATGAGTATGTTCTTTTCTCCTTAGTGATTGGGGCTAAAGAAGGTTTCCTTTTAAAGTCCTCCCCCAATACTTTATTTGAACTTCTGTAAATTTTGATGTCCCATCATATCTTTCATCTGTAAATGAAAAGTGTCTTTTTGCTAAAGAACCCAGACATATGAATTACTATATAACAACCATGGATCTGGGGCATCCTGGGGGAATGGGAATGGGAGAGGGAAGAAATGTCATGCATTATTAGGATGTCCTCAGGCAAATGACATGAATTATGTACTGTATAGCATTTGTTACATGATATATAATAATTCATATATAATAATTTATTATATAATTTGCCCCATGTGCATGATAACTTGATATGTGTAATGTCGCTGTGATTGCTAGAGAAATGAATTCCTTTGCTTTGTATGTAAGTGCAGTTGGTAGTTATATATTTATAATAGCTCTCCCAAACAGCTGTTCTCCAGATGCTTGCTGGAGGTGATGGGTATTGTACTTCAACATACAGGTAGCCTTCAACTTACAAGTACAGTTGGGACCAGAATTTCTATTGTTAAGCAAGACGCTTGTTAAGTGAGATTTTACAATTTTTGCCATAGTTGTTAAGCAAATCACTGTAATTAAGTGAATCATGGCGGTTGTTAAGCTGACTGGTGGGGAAGGTTGCAAATTGCAATTACATGACTCCAGGAAGTTGTAACTATTGTAAAGACATGCTGGTTCTCAAGTGCCTGAATTTGATCATGTGACTGTGGGGATGCTTTCATGGTTGTAAGTGCGAGGATCAATTGTAAGTCACTTTTTTCAGTACTATTGTAACTTTGAAAGCTTGTCAAATGAATGGTTGTAAGTTGAGGACCACTTGCACCTTGAGGCCAGGTTGAGGAAGGCTGAATTTATAAAATATTAACTGCTATGGGAAACAGCATGATTGTGCTGAAGCAAGTATATGATTTAACCTTAAGTCATTATGTCCTTATTAAAACTATAGAAATGTCCTGTCATTATAGAATACTCCATCCACATCCACATTAAAAATTTTCTATTATGACATCACTTCATCCAACCCCTGACTGAAGTTCTCAATACTTCTGAAATGATTGTGCTTCTATCACCGATGAATAAAGACTTGGGGAATAAAACAAAGAAGCATTGGGACTTGCCAAGGGAAAATCCAGGTTCAGTGACAGGATCCAACCTGGGATCCCTAAATAATACTCATTCTATTGTAATATGAATACTGCATCACCATCCGTAACAAACACTTTCAGCATTAAAAATCTATCACTAAACATTTTTCTCTTGTATCCCTGAATGTGCAGCAGTTACAGTTGCAAACAGATTGGAGGTTAGATTAACATCTGTCAGATTTTATTTGCGCTTGGTTGGAAGTTCTTAGTTTAGCGATTAAAACAGTTCTTGGAAATGCTTCACCTAGACTCAGCTTTCAATCAGTTATTCTGTTTTACAACTGCAGTAGTTCTAATCAACCAGAGGAAAGGATATGACTAACCAGCAATATTTCTGCTTCACGTCAACTCTGGTTAAACATTAGGTGTGAATGTGAAGAATAGGGATGGAGGCAGTGTTCTCAAAATCAAACATTCTCCAGATTTCCCTCACCAGCACAGCTGGAATTCAAGGAATGTGACAGCTGATTCAAAAGCCAGAAGAACCTACAGCGAAGATATGGAGACCCTCAACCGCCCCCATGATACCACCTAGTGCAAGGAACAGGGCTGGTGATAGGAGATCAGCCTACTATTGCCCACCAATGTAGCACCATTTGGGGGGAAAAAACCTAGACTGAGGTTAGTTCATGTTTATTCTTAGGAATTCTATTACAAGGGAGGGGAATCTGTGCTTTTTAGAGGCTGTTGAATTAAAATTCCTAGCAGCCTCAGCCAACATGGGCAACAATGAGGGTTGGTAGGAGTTGTAGTTTAGCAGTCTTTGGAGGGCTACAGGTTCCATGTCTGGTGTTGTAGATTCTCAGCTTTCTTCTCCAGCTATCTCTGAACATGGAAAAACAATAGGAACCTTCTCTATACATCTCTTTAATTCAGTTCTAAAACCTTAGATGTTTTGGATGAAAGAGCAGGTACTGTGGTGGAGAAAAAAGGATGGTCAAGTATATTTTGCCAGGGGACTCCGAATGAGAATAGTTGGCCACTGCTTGTTCTAGTTGACTCTTTAGTTCATTTCTTAATGTGTTCTCTTCCCTCAGTTCAAAGAATGGAGTCATGCCCTTTGCTAGGGCACAAGATGGTCTGTTTGCTTTTGCCCCAGTGTGATATGATCACAGAACTAATCATTTCCTGTTTGGTAAGTGACTATTAGGAAATGGGTGACTTCCCAAACAGATTTTTCCCCTTCTCAATGTAGCATTAGGTTCGGATGACTTCATGGCTGCAAGCAGTGGTGGCGAACCTATGGCACACGTGCCAGAGGCAGCACTCAGAGCCCTCTCTGTGGGCACTCATGCTGCCACCTCAGCCCGCCTTCCCCCCAGCCCCGTCCTCACCAGCAGCCCCCCCGGAGGACAGTAACCCCCGGGCGTGGCCCACGCGGAGCAGCACAGCCAAGGACATGGCAGACAGGCAGCAGGGGCAGTAGAAATGACCTTGAAGAACAGAAGGAAGAGTTGCAACCAAAACAACAATCAAATAAACAAAATCTGAATCTGGGACAAAAATATAATTTCAAAAAGTGATTAAGACAAGACCCTCTTTAATTTCTGTGAAGATAAAAGGGGGAGGGGGAATTACATTCCGATTTTGTAACCTGACCTTGGGACATGGAGTGAAGAACTGTCAAATAAGATATAGCATAGCCCACAGCTGAAAAGCAAGAGGCTCAGAAGAGACCCTCTACCTCTCCAAGTTTTCAGGCTGTAAAAGTCATGGTGAGAGATTTATACTTTCAGCCTTGCAAGGGTCTGCTAATGTAGCGTTACAATAAAATAAAATTAGTTTAGCTTGTTGTGTTTCCTGGGTGGTTTACCTGGTAAGTCTGAAAGATTTGCAAGACTCTTGTTACTGCAACTTATAATAATAGTATTATTAGCATTTGTAATACTGGTTCCCTGGTTTACCTTGAAAGGCTCACAATTAAGTGCTGTCATATCAGATAAGGAAATAAGCTACTATAATCTATATCTGAACTTCCTAGAATAAGCCAAATGAGATTGCGGGGTAATGTAGTTGTGGTGATTATAAGGTACTGGAAGATCCCTTCAAATTTTGGAAGATGGCTATCATGTCACTTATAAGCCTTTATTAGGCTAAACATACCTAGTTCCCTTTACATCTTTCATCATATGGTTTAGCCTCCAAACCCTTTATCATTTTTGTTGTTCTTTTCTGCACTCTTTCTCAGCATCTTTTTTTTTGTATCGTAATGACCAAGAACTGAACACAGTATTCCTAAAGTGGGCTCACTTGTATAGTATGGTGTCCTCACTTGTGATCTTGATGCAACCCTTCTGTTAATGCAGCCTCGGACTGCATTGGCTTTTTGGCAGCTGCAGCACATTTCTGACTCACACTTAAGTGGTGTTCTACTAGGATACCTAGATTCCTCTCACAGGCACTCTCTATTTTGTATCTGTGCATTTTGTTTTTCCTGGATCTTACTTTTCTCACCACTGAATTACATCTTGTTGGACAGGACCCAATGCTCTAGTCTATCAAGATCCTTCTGAATCTTAAATCTATCTTCCAAGCGTTAACAATTTGATGAATGTCCCTTCAATCTGCTCATCTAGATCATTTAAGATGTTAAAGAGCACTAGGCCCAATACAGAATCTTGAGGTACCCCGCAATATGCTTCCCTTCATACAGATATATTCCATTGGGGACCATACACTGAGTGCAGTTAGTTAGCCAACTGCAAATCCATCTGGTGGTAGTTTAGTCTATTTCACATTGTTATATCTTACCAAGAGGTAGGCTGTGTTTACTTTATTGATTGTCTTACGGAAGTCTAAGTATATTATATCCGCAATATTTCCTTGATTCACTATAGTAGTTTACTCACTTTATCAAAAAGACAAAAGCAGGTCATGCCAAACAAATTATTAACAAACACACGTTAGTAATCACCTTGTTCCTTTCTAGGTGCTCACAAATCTGCTGCTTGAATATCTTTTCTCAGGTATTGATGTCAAGCTGATTGGTTTGTAGTTTTCCGGACCCATTTCCCCCCTTTTTATAGATTAGAACCATATTAGCTTTCCCCTCCCCCCATGCACCAGGACCTCTCTGAAAGATTTAGTGGTTCCAAGATCACATCTGCCAGCTCCTTCAGACTCTTGGGTTGTAAACCATCTGGTCCCAAGATTTGAACTCATCCAAGGTGGATAGATATTTTCTTATCAATTCGTTGCCTAGTTTGACTTGCATTCCTGTTCTATTTCCCCCAGTGATAGGTTGGGCTATTTGATAGGTTGGGCTATTTCTTCCTTTTGTGTAAAGATAGATGCAAAGAAGGAATTAAGCAGTTCTACTTTTCCCCTGCTGCCTGTCATCTCTTGCCATCTTCTCCCATTAGTATATCTATCATTTCCTTGACTTTCTTCTTGTTCCTTACACATTGAAAGAATCGTTTTGTTTTGTTTTTTTGTTATTTCTGGCATTTGTTGCCTATCTTAGTTCATTCTAAGCCTTCCTGACTCCATTCTTGCAAATTTGGGCTATCTGCTGGTATTCTGTTCTAGTTATGTGTGCCTCTTTTTTCATTTTTTTAAAAAATTTGTCCCTTGGTTTGTCAAATAGTGCTACAATGTTGGTTTTGTCTGAGCTCGCTTTCTTTCTTTCTTTGTGGTAATGTTTTTTTTTTGGGGGGGGGTCTTTATTATCTCACACACACACACCTTTGGAATGCCCTTCCCTGACAGTGCATTCTTCTCCCCCCCCCCCAGCTACCCACCTGGAACATCAACAAGAGACGCTGTGGTTTAACTGCCTTGAAACTCACCCTTTGGGGAAAAACAAGGATCAACTACAGCATTTTCCCATCTGTCCTATAAGCAAGGAGGGAAGATCCTGCCCTGCAGTACATGGAGGAAAGTCCCCTTTATGCACTCGGAAAGCTAGTAACTCATACTATTTGCTTGCCCACTCCAGGTAGCAGAATGTAGCTTAATTGAAGGACCCCATTAAAGCTCTTCTGCAGATCATGTAGCCTGCCACATCTCTATTCTTGCCAGTACTAAAACAAACCACATTACTGGTTTCAATTTGTAATTATCAGTTGTGTGTTGGCTTGAAGTATGAGCCTTCAGATCAATGGTTCTTAATTTAATGGTTCTTAACTCAATTACTTAATTAAGCCTCATCAGTTTCAACAAATATCCTCTATACATGATGACTAAGTAAGATCCACCCAGTGTTTATAAATAGGAGTATCGACATTATACAAAATCTACTTCTGGTGGTGTTCATTCTCAACTGCTATTTGGATAATTCTCAATCCTACCTAGAGCCCACTTCTCATATTTCCCTTCTAAATGGGTATTGACGAAGTCTCTTTATTGGAGATCACATTTTGGCTATAGACAACCCCCTTGTGGAGCAAACAAAACATCTTTTAAAGTGGCTACATGCCTGCAGCTGTTTCTGTTGAAAATAAAGCAGCTGTGGAATTGGGAAAAGAACAGGTAGAAAGAAGCACCTGGTTTTTATTATTTATAATGTTGATTCCAAGTTAAGCTTTTGGGAGAATATCATTAAACTGTTAAATCATTTGGCAGGCTGAAGCTTTCTAAATCCCTCAACCTGTCTTCAGTGCATCCAAATTCTGCTGGGATAGAAATTAAAAGGCAGTAAGAGTTTCTTGAAAAGTCAGCTCAAACTCCAACTGCGTTACAGTTGAATAATTGGCTACTTCACATTATGTCCCCAGATTACTGTTTTTTTGTTTTTGTTTTTGATATATGGGCTTCAGTCTGCTTGGACTGACCTTTACCAGGAACTGTGGCTGTTGGCATCACTCTTTATGGCTTTGACCAGTTTGCCTACATTCTGCTGAGGTTTATTTTGCTCTTCTCCACTCAGGAGGGTTTTAATTTCAGATGGGATTTTTCTTTGATCCATTGCCATGCACTACTGCTTGTACATTTCCAGTTCTTCTCTAAGAGCATAGATCAGTGGTGGGATTCAGTTTGCACCACTTTGGCAGAACCAGTAGCTAATTTTTTGTTGCCCAGGCCAGAATGGACTTCCGGAAGGGGCATTCACACAGAGAACCAGTTGTTTACATATTTGAATCCCACCACTGGCATAGATGGTTCTTTCTTGGCTCAAAAACAGCTCTTCCAGATATTGGTACCACAGTTTCTTCCTTTCTGTGCATTCCCTTGCACTCCGCCGGCTTTTCTCGAGTTTGGCTTTCAAATTATTTTAGCCGGTTTACAGCCCTGCTCTCGTCCATCAGTCTGCTGGGAGGGGCCCCAATGTCACCGCCACCTGCTAATCTGGATCTGTGATGCCAAAGATACCTGTGTGTTCCCTCATAGCAGGTCACTGGCTGTTTCATCAGGATTTCCTTAGTGTGGATCAGAGATGATCGGTCAGATTGGATAAAACACAGTTTAGCTGCCTCCTCCGCCCATATTGTTAAAGTGTCCTCTCTAATTTCTCAGTTGTGACATGGAAGCTGAACATCTCTTATCCTCATTTGAGCATTCTAAGATTCCCATGTAAAGGGAAGATGGTAAACTAACATTGCCACCCTCTGAATTTTGATGGGGCAAAAATGGGTCAGTCTTGGAAATCTGGTTTGTCCATTGTGCTGTGTGCCCTGTGTTGTAATAGCCATAACTTTTCTTGGGAAGAGGGCACAACTCTGATTAGAATCTCATAGCAATGTGCTATATTCTCCAGAATGCATCTCAATACATTCTGTTAAAGTTGAAGTTTCCTGGGCAAATAAATATGGAAACAATACCTTGAAAATTGCACTGTATTGTTTATTTCTGCCTCCTGGTGGTTGTCAGACTATATTGCTCAAAAGTTTAGGATAAAATTGCTTGTATGAAAGGTTTCATTCTGTTAATTTGATTCTCCCTCTCCTATTTTATTATTTCCATTATAGCATGTGGCCCTACTTCTCAGATTGTCTGAAGGTTATGGTCAAGAAAGTCAAGATGGAGGCCAGGACAAAGCTCCACCCATTTTTATGTGTTTTGCACATGGTGCACATAAAAAATAAAATATATAGCACAGAAGTGTTGTCTGAGCAGGGTTCGCAAGATTATCTGGGATACTACACATCCTCTTCACGACCTGTTTTCCTTGTTACCTTCTGGGAGGGGTCTTCGTGGTATCCATAGCAGAACATCCAGATTCAGCCATAGTTTAATCCCATACAGCATTAACCTTGTGAACTCTCAAGCTTCCTCCTTCTGTTATATATTCAAGATCGACAGTATTTAATATTTATTTGCTACGTATATGTAGGAATGTAGGTCTGTACATATGTTGTTAATAGTATGTTTAGGTGTGTGTCATGTATGTGTTTCACTTTGAGAGCGGGCAACTAAATTTCATTTTTGATGTGTGCCGTTGTGCCCATAGTAAAAAAATGACAGTAAAGGTTATCTTATCTTATCTTATCTTATCTTATCTTATCTTATCTTATCTTATCTTATCTTATCTTATCTTATCTTATCTTATCTTATCTTATCTTATCTTATCTTATCTTATCTTATCTTATCTTATCTTGAAGCTTCAGTCAGGTGTGGCTGCCATTTTGACATTTTTTTTAGCCTTTGTCTGAGGACACCCCTCACAATGATGCAAAATGGGCAAAATTATATTTTGCAATGTGAGCAACTTCAAATCTTTTTGTTTCCCCCCATTTTGGAATTCTTGAGGGTGAGATATTTATCTTTCTTTGTTGTTTTATTTGAACTAAGGGTGACATTGGGTTAAGGCCTACATGAGAGTTTCTATGAATTTCCTGCCTCAGGATGGCAGGAAAAGAGGGGGAGGGGCTTTGGCATTACAGGTTGCCATCCCTGTGTTAAATATGGTTATCCATGAGGTATCCCTTTTGAAACCGAAGGTAGCTCTCCAGTTGAGAAATCCTGGGTTATTAAACCACAATTGATTCCACTGTGTTTTTTCTTCTTGCAGGTGTGGGAAAGGCAAGTAGGCAAAAGTAGCCTAGCATGGCATCAGTGAAAGACAGTCTAGCATTACATTAGGTTGCATTTTAGTGTAACCACACAAGCCAGTATTTCTAAACCATCAACATCTCCTTATTTATTTATATATCAAATTTAGAAACTGCCCATTTCATTGAGAAAGAACTCTGGTCAATGTACAAATAAAATATTAAAGGCATAAAATTTATATAAATATAAAATTTAAATAAGAGGTAAATATAGCTAAAATTCAACATTAAAATTAATTTAAAAGTGACGGAGCAGCTTTAGGGAGCTAACCAATCTATGGAGTCTAATATACAATCCTGGCTTGTTTGGCCACAATAAACTAGACCTGTTATTCTTGGACTACCTATATTTGGTTTGTTTTATCTGCCCATGAGTGATGCAGCAAGAGGATTTCACCTAATAATTCTTCTAGGCTGAAATTGAGAAAATATGCCTATTTTCCCTATAGGATATCCATATTTGTATCCTTGAGAAAAAGGAATTTCTCACCTATATATATATATTCCTCATTTATCCTCTGAAGTTAAGAAATTTGTATCTGGGGAAAATAAAAGGAAATATCTGAGAAGGAACGGATAGTACTAAAATATTATTTACAAATAACTTTCAGGAAGACAGCAAGGCAGGGCATCTTTGAACAATGAATGAATCAAACAAATAGTATAGGAAGGAAGAAACAAGCTAAACATCAAAAAAAACGTTTGAACTTAACCAATAGTTCAGCCATGAGAAATAGTCCAGAACAAAAGAATACAATCCTTTAAATATTTTCTATATTTGAAAGTAAGGCCCATTCAGTTCAGAGAAGCATACATCCATGAAAATGCATACAAGATTTCTGAATAACACTGCTCTGGTTTATTGCCAGAAAGGGGATCTTGCAGCCCTCCTAACGTGGGGTCTTCCCACAGTCCAAGCCAGCATGACAAATAATTATGGGAGCTTTTAGCTGACAGTATTTGGAAGACACCAGGTTTGCCTTCCTTAACCCAGTTCTTCTACGTGTGTGGTGTCACATCTGCATGGGGAAGGCTGTGTCTTTCTACATTATAATTTGAGGAAGGCTCTGAAATATTTTATTATTCTTCCCTTGCCTTCCCACATAAAATGGCTTACTTCAGAATAAAGATTACATCTGTTTATATGTGCCCCATTGTACCTTAATATGCAATCTGAAAATTATGTGGCATGGATTTCCAAGTTGAATATGGACTGTGTGGCTGCATTTAAAGAGATTTTTCTTTGTGGGGTTCTTAGTGCTCTCTGAGCTTGATTGATGATGTTACGTACTTTAGTAATGAAACATCTGCAAGAGAACCATCATGCTCAGAGAGCACCTAGGACCCCACCGTTCAACCCTGAGTTACATGTATTCTCTTCTATTGGTAGATCTTTCTTTTCTTCCCAAAGAATGCTGGATGAGTCTTTGTTGACAAGTTGCTTCTTTTATGACTATTACGTTAAACATAATCTGAGATGAGTGGATTCTATCTGGCTTAAGAGGTGTGTATTAGCTTTGATCACCAGTGAGAGTACAGTGGGCATTTTAGAACAATGTGTGATACAGGCTCAACCTCTATGCTTGAGCAAACAAATACTCAATCTCTTGTTGGAGTTTGGCATATCAATCAGATGTCACTTTAGTAGAAAGATTTTTTTTTGTAAATATTTTATTAATTTTAAGTTTTACAATCATAAGTACATAATAAACAACTCGGTGTCTGAGTTCCTTTATCATTCAGTGGTATATATTAACTTTCACTCAAAATATCCAATACTACACCATCCAATATTTCCCTGGTCCTCTCTTCTTCCAATAATAATCATTTTTCCACGCTATGCAAGTATAATTCTTACTGCTATTAATATCTATACAATTAAATATAAACATCTTCATCACGTTTCTAATGTTATACATAGTGTGAATAACATCAGTTTATAATATTTTCTCTAGCCAAAACATATCTCAAATGTATTTACAATCAGAGTTCCCTTATTCAATCCTTATCCTTTTTTCTCTTTTTAAAATTTTAATTTCCCATCAATATTCAAAATTATCATTTTTCTCATAATTAATTACATACGGGTAACTAAAAGCTTCCCTTACACCAGGGGTCAGCAACCTTAAACACTCAAAGAGCAACTTGGACCCATTTCTCACAGAAAACACTGGGAGCCACAAAACCCTATTGACATCTAAATGAAGATAACACTGCATATATCCTTTTTTACCTTTATGATCTCTCTCTGTGTGTGTGTGTCTCTGTCTCTGTGTCTCTGTGTCTGTCTGTCTGTCTGTCTGTCTGTCTGTCTGTCTGTCTGTCTGTCTGTCTGTCTCTCTCTCTCTCTCTCTCTCTCTCTCTCTGATCACTGATAGCCGTCGCAGCAGCCGGGACTCCAGTGCACCTTCCTGGCCAGCAGGGCCAATGGTAGCACTGACTGGGGATCGCAGGGGCTGAGCTCCCTAGGGGCTGCAGCTTGCGGGAGGGCTGGCCCGCTCAGCGGAGGTTCTGGTGGGGTGCTCCCAGGGGGGATCCCGGGGCTGCCCCATGTGGTTCCCTGGCCACATGTGCCTCGGACGGGGCCAGTCCGGGAAAGGGATTTCCTGGCCACACTTCTCCCAGGGGGCGGGGCGCCTAGGCGCAGGGCCAATCAAGAGGAGAGAGAGAGAGAGAGAGAGAGAGAGAGAGAGAGAGAGAGAGAGAGAGAGAGAGAGAGAGAGAAGGGAAGTGCAAGTACCTCTCTCTGTCTCCATCTCTCTCTCTGCAAATGGTGGAGGAGGACTAGAGCCGCAGTAGAAGGCTGAAAGAGCCGCATGTGGCTCCACAGCTGCGGGTTGCCAACCCGTACCTTATACCAACCCTCTTAGTATTTTCATATTTCCCATCTTACTAAAAATTATGTTATCCTAGTTACAAATCACATCCTTCTAATTTATAATGGTCCTTTTATTTCTAACAATTGTTTATTCTTTTAATCATATTCAAACATCCACTAGATCAGGGCTTTTCAACCTTTTCACAGATTGTACCACTTTTAGGACATGACAATATTTGAGTACCACCAATGCTTAGCAAAGTGTCAAAAACTTGATGACTAAAAAAAGGGGGGGGATTTTGGGTTTTACTGATTAGATTCATTTGTTGTTATAGAAATGGCTAGTTTATAATATTATGGAAAAGTAAAAAGTTGAGGTTCAATGTTAATGCTTCCTTCTACTGCAGCAGAAGTATGTCCTTTTTCCCTTCTCTCCCTCACTTCCCCCCTTTTTTCTCTCCACTGTATCCTACTATTTGCTTTTGTATTATTGTATTTTATTCTATAATCTAATAAAATATTACAAACTGTAGAAAAAAAGAGAAAAAAATACCAGTTTTAATTTCTTTGCTGGCTGTTCCTTTGCTGAATCACTTTCCCTTTGAACTGACAAATGTATGATGAATTTATCCATGTTTATTAATATGTACCACTACCAGCTAGTTCAGGGGTCTTCAAACTTGGCACTTTTAAGACTTGTGTACTTCAACTCCCAGAATTCCTCAGGAATTGGGGAATTCTGGGAGTTGAAGTCCACAGGTCTTAAAGTTGCAAGTTTGCAGACTCCTGAGCTAGCTGGTTGGCCCTTCTGAGCTCTTTCACAGTGTAGTAAGAATGCACCCCCCCAATCCCTTCCCTGTACCCTTAAAGACACAGGAATCAAGTGCAAAGCAAGAAAATAAAGAAACACAAACTCCACTTTTTTCTCTTTAAGCTGCCTCAAGCGTGTCACGTGTCACAGTGTTGCAATCCTAGACTGAAAGGCTCCAGCAATTGTGAAAAGCTTTAGCTTTAAATTAAGCCAGTTTACCTTCAAAGAAAACTTTTTAAAAGCCACAGACAGACTCAATTAAAGGGGGTAAAACTAATTACATTTGTTTAAAGGGATTAAACCTTTCCTGTTGTCTTTTTCCTCTTTCCTCACCCAAACCACATTGTTTTATAGCCTCTCCTCTCTTCCCCCCCTTTTTCTTCAGTTCACCTCCAGCTCTGAGATGCTTCTGGAAGTGTCAATCAGCTGGATCCAATCAGCTTGAGCCCTGCCGGCTCCTGGGGCTTCTGCCGAGGGAACCTAGACAGTCCTGCAGCTGCAGCTGCTTCTCCCTCAGGCTTGGCTCGCTTAGACTCATTCCCCTCCCCTACTACTGGCTAGCAATCACGTACCACCTGCCATGTGGCAAAGTACCACAAGTGGTACGCATACCACTGGTTGAAAAGCCCTGCACTAGATGGTATAATACCTCATCTAATTAGTCAGGACCTCTATTTTTTCAGTCTTATTGTAGCTTTCTTCCTTTGCCAAATAACTTTGCAAATCAGTGCATTTAGGTCACCAAGTATTTCTTCCTCTGTTTCTGTATTTATTATTTGGAATAAAAAAGACAATTTAATTAAAGTGTTTTTGTAAAAATGCTTAATCCATTTATATTTGTTAAATTGCCTCCATTTTCTTTCTCCTTCAGCTTCTCTTTTAGTTTCTTGTTCCCTAGTTTTCAACATTTCTCCTAACAGCTCTATCTTCCATTCTATTAGTTCTTCTTCCTTGTCTTCAAATATGTTCTGAAGTCTCGAAAAGTAAAATGTCTTTCCCATTTCCGGTGTTATATCTGGGTCTTCCAAATTTTTATTTATCTGTGCCTCTCTGTTGGTTTCTTCTTTTGAATCCTCTATCTTTATGTCAGTTTTCTCTATTTTTTCTTCTGGTTTCTGAGTTGCTAGTTCATTCTTTATGGTCATTTTCAGAACATTTTTTGCTTTTAAGTTTAAGTTAGAGAGTTGCTCATTTATGTTATTTAAATTATTTTAGTCTCCTCATAATTTAAAATAATTGTCTCTTGAATTGATTTCAACATGGAAAGAATTTCTTTCTGAGGCTCATTTACATTTTCTTGTTCATTATCCATGTTTCTTCCAAAAAGAAATAGTCCAGAAGCAACTTTCCCACTGTTTCTTAATATTTCTTGATAATTCTTGAAACTAAAAGTCAGGCAATATTTGTAATCCAGGCCGGCCAATTCAGAATGGTTTATTGTCTCCTTCATACAGATAAAACAGCCCAAGGATTCCCCCCCCTTTCCCCAGCTGCAGTCTGTGAAAGTGAAAGTTTCCAGGAAGAACAAAGAGCCTTATCTATGTCCAGGCTTCATGCCAAATTTTCTTTAAGCATAATAAATTGTAATGCCAAGATTCACCACTAGAAGTCATTAACATCCATCTTCCAGCTTTTAAGTCCAAATCTATTTCACCAACTTTCCAAATATCTTTTCAAAAAGAAAGTCTTAAAAATACTTTTAGTCCCCAAATTTGTCTCTATATTAAATACAAATTAATCTTGTAACTTTCTCTAATTTCCCCCCAAAGAAAGTTGTTTGCTGCTTCTCTTTTCCTGAGAGAATGGGGTGGAAATTCCCCTTCTCTCTATCATCTGGGGGATTCTTTGTTTTGGGAATTCTTTTTTCCAGGAAAAGGTTTTAAAGTTATAAAGAGAGGATTGTTCTCACCCAGTTCCATCCCTGTAGTTCAGATGTTGCTAGTTAGTGCTTATCTTGGGTTGTCGGTGGCTTCTGGCTGGCCACACAAATACGGCCAGTCTTTCTTCTGCTGGTTTGAAGGGCTTCCTTGGATCAAATGGAAGGGCTGCCACCCCTTCACGATCAATGAGGGTCCCCTTCTTTTTCGTCACCTCTCTGGGGCAACTTTAGACCCTTTTTAGGGTCCCCACTAGAGCGAAATCAGATGTGGAAAACAGAGCCCCATTTTCCTGTGCCTGTTATACCACGTCATCTAACCCAGAAGTCTAGAATATCTATATTTAGGGAGAAGATTCTTTGTGGAGCATATAGAATCTTACAGAAGTAATTGGGGAGTGTCCAATGGGAGAGAGCAATTGTCTGTAAGGGAGATGGGGAAGTTTTGCACAGTGTAAGAAAGGATTGTGCAAGAAAATGACTGAATAGGGTGTAGACTCCAAGACAGTTAATGGCATGAAACGGATTGATAGTGAGCAAGTACTCATATCATTACCTTGAATGCCATCTAGAACAGATGCTATTTCACCCTGATTAGGAATCTCAACAGCAAGCTCAGTATCTTTTCCACTACTGCACAAGGTAGCAAAATCTTGTTTTAATTCCTCCAGCTTTTGGAGAATGGTGACTTGTTCATTCATAGACTAAAGGGCAAAATATTACTTCTTTAATTCTTCTATTAAAGCTGGAGAACAACAAAGGGTAAAGTCATTCACAGAAGCAATGTTTTCTTGGCTATTTCCAGTCTGTTCATCTCTTGAATTGTTTGTAGGAGTGTGCTTAATGTTCCTTGGTCTTTATAGGATTGCTTTTGGATTGTTGCAGTAGTCTTCCAATTTTGTCATTAAGTATATTCAATTCCTTATAGATTAAAAAGTCAATATTTACTATTGTCATACACTGCCTATCCTGAAATTCTTCTTAGAAGACAACATCAAGCAGTTGGAAGAGAAGGACTTTTAAAATCTTGATTTCTAGTATAAGGCATTAAAAAAAATTACATTTTTTTTTAAAAAAAATAAAGATACCGAATTGGTCTTCTTTCCCACATTCTCTCTCCCTGGGTCCCACACTAACTCATCTTGGGAGGCTACCAGGCAGTCATAATAATTACTTAATGGGAATGAATCAGTGACACTTTCCTCCATTTTATCCTGTTCCTGGACCACAACCCACAGTTGCTTCAGAGCTTTCTTGGGGCTCATTTGTCCCAAATTGGAACGCAATTTCTTCTTCCCCCTGTTATATCACCAATATTCAGGAATTTATGAACTTCCTTTCAAGTAGTCACTGAGAATACATTTAGACTATTTAGTTTAAATTTAGATTATTTAGACTATTTAGTCTAAATAATAATAATAATAATAATAATAATAATAATAATAATAATAATAATAATAATAATAATAATAATAATAATAAAAGATTTTATAAAATAAGGTGGTATTGCCATGTTTGGGAGCAAAATTAACTAACAGGATAGAGAACCTGACAGACGAATTACTTTACCACAGCATCTTTCCATGTGGTAACATTTAAAAAAAGACAATAAAAATGCTAAGAAGGAAATAAAAAGTCCAGAACACATAGTCTCTAGCATCCATACCCAGACAAACAGAGGTTATCACCAAACTAACAGAAAACAATACCTTAATCAAGGAACTACCCAGGAGAATACCATATTCCCACCAATATGGAAGGGCAAGCTATTATATGTATACACAGAGAGCAAACCCCATACTCACTACCAGTGATGATGTTACCTAGTATAGTGGCAACGTGAGAATACCATTGTTATTGCAAGGAGTTAGTGACATATTTTGATGTCTCCTTTGTATTAATAAAAGCCTAGAAGCTTACAGCTCATTCTGAGCTAGCCTGTTTGTTTCTCACTCTTACTTGCTAAAGGAGAAGGGGAAAGAATCTTCACACAAGACTTTCACATTTTCACAAAAGACTTTGCCCGCTGGAAAGCCTCAGATTTTTTTAAATAAAGTTTTATTATTTTTTTTAACAGAATTCAATAATAATTATTCAACAAAAACGTGTTGTCTGAGTATCTTATTCACTAATACAAATTAAATTCCTAATCCCTAAATCTTTTCTCTAACCATTGATAAAATAAGTCCCAAGTTTGAAAATATTCTGTTTCTTCTTCTTTTTTCAACCTTAAAGTATTTCCGCACAGTCTAATATTTTTTTTATTATTTCTTCTTCTGGTGGTATTTCTTCGTTCTTCCAATATTGTGCAAATATAATTCTTGCTGCTGTTATCACATATAGAATCAAATATATACTTTGCTTATCACGTTTTTCTGGCATTACACCTAGTAAAAAAAATTCAGGTTTATAGTCTATGTGTTTTTCTAACATTTTTTCTAAACAAGTATGGATTATTGTCCAATATCTCCTTGCTTTAACACATGTCCACCACATATGATAATAAGTACCTGGTTTGTGGTTACATTTCCAACATTTCTCTGACATATTTTTAAACATTTTTGCTAATCTTGTTAGTGGCAAGTGCCATCTATAGAACATTTTATATAAGTTTTCTTTATATCAGACATGTCAAACACAAGGCCCACAGGCTGGATGTGGCCTGCGAAGTGGTTTCATGTGGCCCACAAAGCCATCCTAGAAACAGTGAGGGAGTGGCCCCGCTGGCTTGGTCCTGACCCAGGCTGGCCGGGAGCCAATGTACAATTTTGTGGTGGCCATCTATGCTGAAATGCATTCAGTCTTAGCTCCACAAGGCCGTCTGGAAACAGTGAGGAACCAGCCGCGCCACATCAGTCCTGCCCCTGGGTGCATGCTGGGGAGGTGTCACCCTTTGTGAGGAATGAAGTAATGCATCATCGCCTGGAAGTGGCCAGCCAATGGCCCTCACCTACTTCACATATCCAGCTTGATGGGCTCCGGAAGGGTTGGCAGGCAGCGGGGCGCTCTCCTCACAGCGCCAAGAGGCTGAGCCAGGTGGCGCAAATCCAAAAAGAAGCATGATGCCGCCCAGCCCCTAGCCTGCTCGGTTTCGGCAGGCAGCGGGGTGCTCTCCTCACAGTGCCAAGAGGCTGAGCTGGGTGGTGCGAATCCAAAAAGAACTGCGAGACCATCCAGCTCCCAGCCTGCCTGGTTTCAGCAGGTATTGGGGCACTCTCCTCACAGCGGGGTGGCATGAATCTGATGAGAAGTGCAATGCTGTCTAGTCCCCAGCCTGCCCAGTTTCAGCAGGCAGCAAGGTGCAAAGCTGGTGAGCTTCGCACTGCCCGGTTCAGCCTCTTGACGCTGTGAGAAGGGCAGGCTGGGGGCTGGGTGGCATCGCGCTTCTTTTCAGATTTGCCCCACCTGGCTCAGCCTCTCGGTGCTGTGAAGAGAGCGCCCCGCTGCCTGCCGAAACCGGGCAGGCTGGGGGCTGGGCGGCATTGTGCAGGTAACATTGACTCTCACGCTGCTCATGGCATCCCCTCCCCCAGAACCCACCAAGCCAGATATGTGAAGTAGGTGAGGGCCATGTGCTGGCCACTTCCAGGTGATGGTGCATTTCTTCATTCCTCACGAAGGGTGACACCTCTCCAGCTGCATTTCTTGCCTGTTTTTCTCCCTCCCTCATCTCAAATATTTTCCCACCATTCAGTACTTAGGAAGGAAGGAAAGAAGGAAAGAAGGAGAGGGAGGGTCTGAGGGAAGTCCTGCTTTAGTCCTGCCCTGCTGCCCTTTCACCATCCCCTGCCCCCTCCTCCTGGCCTATCCTGGGGGTCTCCCATCCTATTGCTAAGGAAGCTTGGATACAAAGCTGGGTCTCTCCCATGGAGAGGGAATGGGCCTCCTTCTGACTTTGCCCTCGTACCCATCATGAGCAACCTGGCTAAGGAGAGCAAGCACAGCAGCAGCAGTCTTGAGGAGGAGGTAAGTGCAGCTGGGCACCCCTTTGGGGAAGTGGGGCTGGGCTTGGTGCTGCAGGTGCTCGAGGACCAGGCTGGGCATTTGACCTCTGCTGCCCAGGGCTCTGGGAAGCCCTCACCACCATCCATCCCCCCCCACATGGCCTGAGATGAATAGTGAGGGTCCTCCAGTGGACCATGCCTTGGCACTTGCCCTTGTCCCACCCCCTTCTGCCAGAGACCCTCAGATCTGTCCCACTCCTGCCCAGGCCCTCACAGGGACCCTTGACGCGAACGATGTAGAGCTGGCCACGCCCACCCAGTAGGCCACACCCCACTCCATCCACACCCACCCAGTAGGCTGCACTCACCCTGGCCACACCCACCTGCCCCCCCAAGGGAAACCGCAATGCTGATGCGGCCCTCAATGAAATTGAGTTTGACACACCTGCTTTATATGAAGCTGACGTCAATTTATAGTTTCTTTCCCACAAACATAGCCACTTCTCTAAGTCTATATTATATCCAAAATTCTTTGTCCATGCTATCATTGTCTCTTTTACTTGTTCATCTTCCATTATGAAATTTAATAAGAAATTATACATTTTTTTAATTAGCTTTTCATCAGAAGTTAGTAATGTCTGATCAAACATAGTCTGCTCTTTATAAAATCTATACTGTTTAATATCTTTGTCATATCTGACTTGCATTTGTAAATGTGACCACTATGTTAAATCGATGCCCTGATTTTCCATCTCTTGCCTGGATTTTAAATTCCCTTCAGATTTTAGAATATCTTTGTATGTCCATATTTTATTGAGATTTTGATGTTCAAATGCTTCCATTGTTGAAAGCCATCCTGGAATTTTCAAATAAATTTTACATTTTATTTTTTCCCAAGGTAATAATAGTGTATTTGTAATGTAGTGGTTTTTGGAAGTATTTATGTATTTTATTTTTTCCATATCATAAAAAAGCATGCCAACCAAGTTGCAGGTCATGTCCCTCCAAATACAACAATCTTTTATTTCTAAGAGTTATCCATTCTTTTATCCATGTTAACATTGATGCTTAATAATATAAAACCCAATCTGGCAAGCCAAAACCTCCATTTCCCTTTGTTTCTGATATATTGTCTGAATCGTATTGATACAGTTTTGACCAAAGTCCATTGTTTTTAGTTGTTGAATCATAAATTGCCAAGAAACATTATCAAATGCCTTTTGGGCATCTAAAAATACTAATACCAGTTGTTTCCCTCGATGGAGTTCATAATATTCCAATATATCTAGTATTACCTTCAAATTATTTTTTATTTGTCTCTTTGGCAAAAATCTGTTTTGATCTGAATGTATAAATTCAATCAAAAATCTTTTCAGCCTCTCAGCTATTATTGAAGTGAAGATTTTATAGTCCACATTCAGTAGTGATTTCGGTTTATAGTTTTTTTATCTGTGTCAAATCTGAGTCCTCTTTTGGTATCAAAGTAACATTTGCTTCGGTCCTTGTATTTGGGAGTTTTGCCTTCAATAAAAGTTTGTTACATCTTTCAATGGTGAACTTAATGTATCTTGTAAACATTTATAAAACTCTGCTGGGAGTCCATCTGGTCCCGGTGTTTTTTCATTTTTTTGTCTTTTTATTGCCTCTGTCAGTTCCATCATTGTTATTTTTTCATTTAACATAGTCTTGAAGTTTTCTGGAATTTTTGATAACTTATTTTCTTCCATATATCGAGTCATTTTCTCCCATGGAGTTTCTTCCTTAACATACAGTTTCTCATAGTATTCTTTAATTATCTTTTTTTATTGCTTCATTTTTAAATTGTAAACAACCTTTTTCATCTACTAAATTGTTTATCAATTTTTTCTCCTTCTGTTTTTTAAGTTTATAAGCTAACCATCTTCCTGGTTTGTTTGCATTTTCAAAAAAGTTTTGCTTTATCCTTTTAATTTGTTGTGCCAATTTTTCTGATTCTATTAAACTTAATTTATGTTTATTACTTCCATTTGTCTTTTTAATATTTTCTTTTGTGGGTTTATTTGTAGTTCAAGTTTTAATTTTTCAAATTCTTCTCTTAACAACTGACATTGTTGTCTCTTTCCCCCCCCTGCCATGTATGTTATTGCTATGCTTCAAAAAATATGCTTTGGCTGTATCCCATACATTTTGTAATGTTATATCTTCTTTTTTATTTTCTTTGAAGAAAAATTCCTGTTCTTTTTAATGCTTTGATTCCCCTAGGTAGTCAGACACTGCTATTCTTAGAGGGTGGGATAGAAATTCTCTTCCCTCTCTCCTCACAGGGGGAAGATACTTCAAACAGCCTTTACAGGAAAAGAAGGTACTTGGGGTAAAGAGATGATCAGATCTCACCCAGTTTCATCCACGTTGCTTTCAAAGTGCTTGACAGTAGATTTGACTTCAGCTGTCTGCAGCGTAATGACGAGCCATGTTGCTATGGCCAGTCTTTGCCAGTTTAGAGGGCTGCCATGGATCGAGCAGAAGGGCTGCCGCCCCCCACCCCCGCAATCAAGCTGTGGTCCCCTCCATGCTCATCACCCCTACAGGGTGACTTTTGACCCTTTCCAGGGTCTCCCAGCGAAGGAAAATCAGACGTGGAAGACAGAGTCGTCTTCCAAGCATCCGCAGCGGCCACGTTGGCAAACCGGAAGTCCGTTCTTTCTCAATTTTGATTTGCTTGTTCCAATCTTTCATTCTCTGTCATTAATGCTTCAATTTCTTCCCCAGTATCTTCTGATTGATCTTCCACCTTCTGAATTCTTTGTTCATTTTTAAGAATCATTTGTTGGTGAACGTCAAATTGTGTCTTTATGTCAAGCAATTGTTTGTTTAGCTTATCAAGATTGCTTTTTGTTTCTTGGTGATTCTTCTGCATCATTTCTTGCATTAATTGTAAAGTCACATGCATCTCTTTCTGGAGATTGTTTGCCTTCTCTCGTTGTAACATTGCTTCAATAGATCTCTGACTTGCTGGACTAGATGTTCCAGAAAAGGGTGCAGAAGCAGTTTTTTTTTTTAATTTTAGTGAGGTTTGGTGCACTCATTGTTCAATCAGGCAAAGTTTGTAAATCCACAGGGAAAAACAAGCCAACTGCTTTAGCTTTAGGCTATAATCCAACTTAAAAAAAAGAAAATCCCACTACTTTAGGCTATAATCCAACTTTAAAAAGAGCCAACTGTTTTAGGCTATAATCCAACTTTTAAAAAAGAAAATCCCACTAGTTTAGGCTATGATCCAACTTTAAAAAGGACCCAACTATTTTAGGCTATAATGCAATTTTTAAAAAAAGAAAATCTCACTACTTTAGGCTATAATCCAACTTTAAAAAGAGCCAACTGTTTTAGGCTATAATCCAACTTTAAAAAGGAGCCAACTGTTTTAGGCTATAATCCAACTTTAAAAAGGAGCCTACTGTTTTAGGCTATAATCCAACTTTAAAAAGAGCCAACTGTTTTAGGCTATAATCCAACTTTTAAAAAAGAAAATCCCACTAGTTTAGGCTATGATCCAACTTTAAAAAGGACCCAACTATTTTAGGCTATAATCCAACTTTTTAAAAAAAGGAAATCCCACTACTTTAGGCTATAATCCAACTTTAAAAAGAGCCAACTGTTTTAGGCTATAATCCAACTTTAAAAAGCAGCCAACTGTTTTAGGCTATAATCCATCTTTTAAAAAAAGAAAATCCCACTACTTTAGGCTATAATCCAACTTTAAAAAGAGCCAACTGTTTTAGGCTATAATCCAACTTTAAAAAGGAGCCAACTGTTTTAGGCTATAATCCAACTTTTAAAAAAGAAAATCCCACTAGTTTAGGCTATAATCCAACTTTAAAAAGAGCCAACTGTTTTAGGCTATAATCCAAGTTTAAAAAGCAGCCAACTGTTTTAGGCTATAATCCATCTTTTAAAAAAAAGAAAATCCCACTACTTTAGGCTATAATCCAACTTTAAAAAGAACCAACTGTTTTAGGCTATAATCCAACTTTAAAAAGGAGCCAACTGTTTTAGGCTATAATCCAACTTTTAAAAAAGAAAATCCCACTAGTTTAGGCTATAATCCAACTTTAAAAAGAGCCAACTGTTTTAGGCTATAATCCAACTTTAAAAAGGAGCCAACTGTTTTAGGCTATAATCCAACTTTAAAAAGGAGCCAACTGTTTTAGGCTATAATCCAACTTTTAAAAGGAGCCAACTGTTTTAGGCTATAATCCAACTTTAAAAAAAAAGAAAATCCCACTACTTTAGGCTATAATCCAACTTTAAAAAGGAGCCAACTGTTTTAAGATATAATCCAAATTTAAAAGGGAGCCAACTGCTTTAGACTGTAATCCAAGTTTAAAAAGAGCCAACTGCTTTAAGCTATAATCCAACTTTAAAAAGGAGCCAACTGTTTTAAAATATAATCCAAATTTAAAAGGGAGCCAACTGCTTTAGACTGTAATCCAAGTTTAAAAAGAGCCAACTGCTTTAGGCTATAATCCAACTTTTAAAAAAATCCCACTACTTTAGGCTATAATCCAAGTTTAAAAAGAGCCAACTGTTTTAGGCTATAATCCAACTTTTAAAAGGAGCCAACTGTTTTAGGCTATAATCCAACTTTAAAAAGGAGCCAACTGTTTTAGGCTATAATCCAATTAAAAAAAAAGAAAATCCCACTACTTTAGGCTATAATCCAAGTTTAAAAGGAGCCAACTATTTTAGGCTATAATCCAAGTTTAAAAAGAGCCAACTGCTTTAGGCTATAATCCAACTTTAAAAAAATCCCACTACTTTAGGCTATAATCCAATTTTAAAAAGAGCCAACTGTTTTAGGCTATAATCCAAGTTTAAAAAGGAGCCAACTGTTTTAAGATATAATCCAAATTTAAAAGGGAGCCAACTGCTTTAGGCTGTAATCCAAGTTTAAAAAGAGCCAACTGTTTTAGGCTATAATCCAACTTTAAAAAGAAGCCAACTGCTTTAGGCTATAATCCAAGTTTAAAAAGAGCCAACTGCTTTAGGCTATAATCCAAGTTTTTAAAAAAGCCAACTGCTTTAAACTGTAATCCAGCAAAAAACAACAACAACAAAACACCAACTGCATAAATCTAATCCAGATATTTCTGTCAGTTCAAAGATATTAAAAAAACAAAAAACGGCAAGGTTACGGCGGCAAGGATACTATTTGCTCAAAAATAGAAAGCAATGGAAGTACCGAGTGGGGCAGTACTAATTAAGAAAATTATGTATTGCGCAGAATTAGATAGGATAACCAAAAGATTAAAAAACCAGGAAGAAACAGAATTTTATCAAATATGGAATAAATTTTATAGATGGAAGGGAAAAAATGGAGATCACAGCAAAGAGATAAGTTAAGATAGAGACCAGAAATGTACAGTTGTATATAGATATATTATATGTAATTAATGTAATGTCAGTCAAAGACGATTTACCATGTTCAATGTTTTTAATCTTTTTTTCCTTTGTACCCAATAAAAACTTTAAAAAAAACCCTGTCTCTAAATAGTTTCTATAATAGTTATGTCTAGACTTAAAAGATGTAGTTAAAAAAAATCTTTGTTTTTTTCTTTTGTAGAATCACAGAATGTTCTTTGTTTAGCACAGGTCTTGTTTCAAGGTCATCACTCTTCTGATTCTTTTTGTATTATTGTAGTATCTTCCTTCACCACTAGATGTCCTCATTAATTGTAGTATCTCTATCCAGTAATAAAACTTTTCTTTAAAATGCTCTTTCACAACAAAGTAAAAAATTATTTTTAAAAATTATCCAATTCAAGGAATTATATTTTAAAAGTGCATAGGGAAGAGAAATAAAGAACAATCTCACTCAGATCAAACACTTTGTTGACAGTCAGCTGTTTGGCGGCGCTGCCGTGGCTCTTCACTTCTTCCCTGGCTGTCTATGGCTTGGGCTATCTGCGTATTTGCTGGCAGCCTTTCTCCTGCCTGTTTAAAGAGTTTCCTTGGTCCATTTGGGCCAATCGCCGTTGGCTCCAAACTCCCAAGGTTTCCCTTCCTCCTCGTTGCCTCTCCAGGCTGACTTTCCGACCTCTTTGGGTCTCCAGATGAAGGGAAATCGGACTAGGAAGCTGGAGCTCCGGTTTCTTTCATCCGTGTCACCATGACACCCGGGGTGAACTCAGAAAGTCTCAGATTTTTATTCCCCTCCCAGAGTTATAGGTCAGGTTTTGCAGTCTCCTGACCATAGCAGGGTTATGAAGTCATGATGCCAATTTTGTTTTAAAAAAGGCAGGATTGTTTTTATCAGGGAGCTTCTGCACAGAAACTAACATTAGGTATGGCAGAAATTGGCTGCCCATGGGGTATTTCTGCTGTCATTATTAAGGAGCTCTTGGTAACCTGTAAGAGATTTGGGATCATCTTGCTTGGTATGTGTGCTTTATAGATTATGCTTTTCAATTTGTTTGTTTGAGCTAATAATATAGTTTAAAATCTCTTTGTTCACTGGTGTCCTTATTGTCTCTGGATCCAAAATAACCATTTGCTTGAGCACCTGATCACTGCCTGACATTTGGTAAAGCATAATTGGTAACAAAAGGGGGATCTAGTGATCCGCCACGCGGGGGATTTTGGGGGGCTCTAAATACTCCCATGTAACACCTCTCCTGCGTGAGCTGCACTGGCTGCCTGTGGCATTCCGGGTGCGCTTCAAGGTATTAGTAACAACCTTTAAAGCAATCCATGGCAATGGACCTAGGTATTTGCAAGACCGCCTCCTACCAAATATCTCCCTTCGACCAGTCCGCTCCCACAGAGAGGGCCTCCTTAGGGTGCCGTCGGCCAGTCAATGCCGGCTGGCGACCCCCAGGGGGAGAGCCTTCTCTGTGGCAGCTCCTGCCCTCTGGAATGACCTACCCCCCGACCTACGTACAACTGCNAAATAAATAAATAAATAAATAAATAAATAAATAAATAAATAAATAAATAAATAAATAAATAAATAAATAAATAAATAAATAAATAAATAAATAAATAAATAATGTCCTGGTTCTGGGAAAGAAAATCTGCTAGGCAAGGTGATAGTGATAGTGACCATAATTATATCCCTGGGTGTCCCAGCATAAGTATCTGGGGGCCAGATATTTAAATATTAAACTGGAAAATTATTAAAATCTGTAATGTATCTGAATTTGAACAGTTTAGTGAGAATTTATGAAAGTAAATTTTTTGAGGGTGAAGGTTTGTTCTCCAAGCTTGTGTGTTGGTTTCTGAACGTTTTGTTTCCAGGTTAGATAACTTCTTCAGTGGAGTTTAGGGTATGTCAGTGTCAACGTTCTGTTTATAAGGGCTTCAGGTGTATATAGGGTTTTGTATAAAGAAAACTTATATAAAATGTTCTATAGATGGCATCTTCCACTTGTTAGATTAGCAAAAAAGTTTTAAAATATGTCTAGTAAATGTTGGAAATGTAATCAAAATCCTGGTACATATTATCACTTGTGATGGACATGTGTTAAAGCAAAAAAAACAAAACCTTTGGACAAAAATACATACTTAGTTAGAAAAGATGTTAGGGAAACACGTAGACTTTAAACCTGAAATTTTTTTATAGGTATAATTCCAGAAAAAATCGATAAACAAAATGCATACTTAACATTACATGTATTAACAGCAGCAAGGATTCTATTTGCACAGCACTGGAAAAATGACATAACACCATTGGATGAAGCGATAATCAAGAAAATACTGGACTGTGCTGAAATGGATAGACTCACATTGAGAATCAAAGAAAAAGAAGACTTCCAAACATGGAACTTGTTTTATCAATGGCTGGAAAAACGAGTTAGAAAGTAAGAACGTAACTTTTATATCTAAGCAAAAAATCATCCCAGAAACACGTTGTTCATTAAGCACTAACGAATTGTAATAATAGAAAATTAATAAAACACTTTTTTAAAAAAAGAGAGAGGGTCTTGTGATGAGTCTTGTGATGGGGATGTTACATCAGGTCAGGGTCACTGGGAGATGAACTGCTGATGGGCATGAGTGGGTCTTACATGGGTTGGTTGAGGGTCGGTACTGTCTCTGGTTGGCTGTAGGGTTGATTTGGATTTTGAGGAGTTCGTAAGCTGGTTGTAGGTTAATGTGTCTATTGATGGAATTGCTTGTGGAGTGCCAGGCTTCGATGAACTCGCAAGTGTGGTGGGTGGTAGCATGGCCAATGATTTAGGTGTTGCTCCAATCGAACTGGTATTCTTTTTTTGTCATTGTGGGTAGAGATTAAGGATTTGGGATTGTAGCATTTGACTATCAGCCGGTATTTGTGGATCCTGATTTTTAATTGACGTGATGTTTGTCCCACATAGAATTGGTTGCAATTGTCACAGTTGATTTTGTAGATTACATTGTTACTTTCATGCTTCTATATCTTGTCTTTGGTTTTGAATAATTCCAGATGGAATGTGGCTGCGGGTCTGTGAGCTATTGCTGTTCCTAGGGGTTGGAGAATTCTGGCTATCATTTCCCACACCTCTTTTGTGTATGGTAGGGTTAGTTTTTGCATGGTGGTCAACTGTGTGTTGTGTTGTGGCTTGGATGCTGTGTGTCGGAATACAAAGTTTTTTGGATAGCCATTATGGAGCAAGATGTCAAGCAGCCATTTCTCTTTTGCTTTTCTTAGTGTTGTGGTGCTGCAATGTGTCCTGGTCCTTCTGAAGAGGGTCTGGACACAGCTTCTTTTGTGTGTGGTTGGGATGGTTCATTGCAAAGCTGAGGATCTGGTCCATGTGCGTGAGTTTGCGGTAGACATGGGTTTCCAGTTCTTCATTGTCCAGTGTTGGTGTTGAGGAATGGGAGTCTGTTATCTGTTTCTTCACATGTAAATTTGATCCCAGGGAATATATTATTAAGTAGGTGGTTTGTTTCTTCACTTTGGGAGTATTTGATGATGACAAAGGTGTCATCAACATAGCTTGTCCACAAGTTTGGTTGGATTTTGTGTAGAACATGACTGCTTCTGCTATTAGACCTGATTTGGGTGATCCCATTGGGATCTTGTACTTGCTTGTACATTTTTCTGTTGAACTTGAAGTATGTATTGGGGCATATACCCAGGAGTTTCATGGTGGTCTCTGTGGACATGGAGTGTTCTATAGTGGCATTATTTTTGTGGGTATGGTGTTTAGTGAGTAGGTGGTGTATGGTTTGTTTAGCCAGGTTGATGTCAATCAAGGTGAAGAGGGTGATGATGTCGAAGGAGACCATAATTTCTTCCTTGTTGATCTTGGTGTATTTGATGTAAATTGTTTGTAAATATCACAGGACCTTTTAGCTATTTAGCTTTTAGATTGGACAACCATTTGTCTGAAATGTTATTGGGTTTCCTGCCTGAGCAGGAGACCTCCAAGGTCTCTCCCAACTCTGTTATTCTATTCTGTTCTGTTTTACTCCACTCCGCTCTGCTCCACTCCACTCCCATTCCATTCCATTCCATTCCATTCCATTCCATTCCATTCCATTCCATTCTATTCTATTCTATTCTATTCTATTCTATTCTATCCTATTCTATTCTAAATGAGCAATTTATTAGATAAACATAAGCACACAAAAATAATGTGGACACAGAAGTTGAGTGCACCCCTGGGCACAGATATATAAGATTTTAGGAATCCCTATGTTATATTGATGGCTCTGGGGTTTTTAGTTCCCTGGAAATAGCAGAACAAGAATCCTAAAGAATTGGTTTAATCCAGTAAACTTGGAGGGGTGAGGATAGGCTTGCTTTGAACTTTAACCTAAAAAATGACTGTAGTAATTGACCAGACTTTAAGGCCTTTATCAGAATAACATCTGAATTTTAAGTGAATTTTGTAAGTATCTTTTCCTATAGCTATTATTGTTAGGAAAAAGTGTTTGCTCCCCTTAGGGAGACCTAGGCAGACTTCGAGAAGCAATAGTTGGATTAATTGCAGTTGGAAAAGGAAGAGAGGGGAATCATTGGTGATCATGAATGCAGAAACAAAGGAGGGGTTGTAGCTTCACGTGTTTTATTTTTAAATATTAAATGGATGTTTATTGGATTTCATTTGTTCCTTTATATGGCACACTATGAATAAAATAGGAAATATATTTAAGCAATGTTGGATAGATCCTCCATGGAGTGGAATAGTCAATTTGAAAAATTTTAAAACAGCTTTTGCCTGTAGAAGCTAGGGGTTGGTCTCATCTCCATTTCCTAGCCAAGGGAGCCAGTGTTATCAAAAGACTCTTACAGCAGAATGACTATAAGCCGAGGAGTATGGAATGCTGTTACCTTCCCACCGAAGTGGTACCTATTTACCTACTTGCATTTGTATGCTTTCGGAGTTCTAGGTTGGCAGGAGTTGGGGCAGGAATAGGAGCTCACCCCGTCATGTGGTATTTTGGTATCAAACTGTCAACCTTCTGTTCAACAAGCCCAGCGTCTTAACTGCTAGGCTACTGCACCAGAAAAAGGAGGTTGAAGTCAAGCCAAACCGCTACTTTGGTGAAATAAAAAGCTTATTTGCAACAGAAAGGTGAGTTCATTTTATCACCATTAAGTACTGGACCAATGGTAATTTGGGGAACTTCCTGGAAGAAGTTAATAATAAACCCACTCTTTTAGTTCTCCCTCTGGAAAACATTAAATGGTTTGGAGAGATAGTTGGTAAACTATCTTTGACTTCCCCTTTGCAAATTATTTGCATGTCCCTCGAAGCCTTCATTATAGATTTAATGTACAGATGCCTATCAGGACACTTGAAAAGCAATTGGCTAGACTCTCTGAACTTGTACAGCTGTGGCATAGCAACGCCATAAATTCCTCAACTTTGTGGCAGTTCCTTAGATTTTGAAACACTGCTACAATGTCACTCCTAGTCTTCTCTTTGTTAGACTAAACATACCCAATTCCTACAACCAGTTTTCATATGTTTTAGCCTTCAGTCCCCTAATCACCTTTTTTGCTCTTCTCTGCACTCTTTCTAGAGTCTCGATATCTTTTTTATATTATGATGACTAAAACTGGATGGAATATTCCAAGTGTATCTTATAAAGTTTTATCACTTTGCATGATCTTGATTCTATTCCTCTATTTATGCAACCTAGGATTGCATTGGGTTTTTTTTGGCAGTTGCAATACACTGCTGGGTCATATTTAAGTGATTGTCCACTAGGACACCTAAATTCCTCTCACAATTACTACTATTGAGCCAGGTACAATGTATTCTCAACCTGTGCATTTGGTTTTTCTTGATTACTGTACAGTGGTGTGTATACTGAGAAAGGGGATCAAATTGCCCAACTAATTAAAAAAAAGTTATGTTTGCCAAGTGAAAGTGATAGATGGGCCAGAAAATAATACCTTAAAGGGCCAGGGTGGATTTATATCTGCAGAAAAGAAAATCTGATACAGAAAACCAGACGGTAGACTAGCAAATAAGTGCTAATAGTAAATCTATTATTGTTTCTCTTTTCAGTTTCCTAAATGACTATCTATTTGAATCTGCTGTGTATTTTGGATTGCAGTAGCTTTAGTAGCTTGGGTCACAAAACATCTAACATGAATATGGTTCAATAAATGATAGTTGTACTTTGGATTTATTTTATTTTATCAGTACATGAGACGAGTCCTTGAATACAATTACTGATGTCCTAGCAGCAGTAATTGGCTCTTTACCTGCTAACAGCTGCTTAAGGAGCTGTTGTTCCTGTCATTAAACAAGAATGAATCATAGAATCATAGGGCCGGAAGGCAGGAGACCTTATACCATCCCAAACAAATGGTTTTCCATCTTTTCTTGAAAATTTCCATTGGTGGAGCACCCACAACACCCGGAGGCAAAAGTCTCGGACTTTTGATTCTTATCCCAGAGTCATATGCCAGCCAGTCAGATTCAGGTCTTGCAGACTCCTGACCATAGAAAGACCATGAAAGAACTGCGGGATTGTTGTTATCAGGGAGATTCTGCACACAGTATTTAGCAATAGATACTGTAGAAACTGGCTGCCCATGGGGTGTCCCTGCTGACATTATTTAGGAGCTCCTGGCAGCCTTTAAGAGATTTGGGTGTCAGCTTACTTGGTATGTATGTTTTTTAGGTTATGCTTTTCAATCTGCTTGCTTGAGTCAATAATAAAGCTTAAAATCTCTTTATTCACTGGTGTGCTTATTGTTTGTGGATCTAAAAGAACCACTTGCCTGGGCACCTGATCATTGTCCTGACACTTGGCAAAACATCTAGTCATGTAATGAAATGTCTGCAAGCAAACAACCAAGCTCAGAGAGCACCAAGGACTCCATAGATGTAAGTCTTAGGGTAAATCTGCTGATTTATTTTTCTTCTTTTTGTGAATGTGCTAAATTTATTTACTGAATTTAACAATAAAAATATTAAAAGCATTATACATATACCCATTGGTAACCAGTTTGCCAAATGTATAAGTATATTAAACAAATTTTCTGTAACATTTTTGAACATTCTTTTCACAAATATATCATCTTGCTAGACTTTTTACTGGGCATAAACTTCAAAATCTGGAAAACTGAATTTCAAATGTTAACCAGGAGGAATGAGTGTTAAGCAGATAGTGACGTCAATTCTCTGTTTTGCCATCAGGCTCTGCCTAAAAGATTTCATGAAATGAAATGACATATTCTATTTTAGGAAGAGCTGAGATGTTTAGATTCTGAGCTGTACAGATAATCCTCAATTTATAACCACAATTGAGCCCAACATTTCTGTTGCTGAACAAGACAGTTATTAAGTGAGTTTTGCCCCATTTTACTTATTATTTGAATGAGAAACCACTGGCAAATTCCAATGCTGTTAATTAGTTTGTAGTGGGGAGGACTCAAAATCTATAGCAAACCACTTCTGCACTGATACCAAGAAAACAAAAGGGGCACCTCTGTGAAACTGCCAGCAGTTCAGCTTGACTTGAGGAAAAAAATTACCTTTATTTACTTTTTAATAGATGGCATAGAAAGAAAGGAGGGAGAAAAAGACACTAAGGAAATCACAAGCAGACAGTACTGGGAAAAAGAATAGAACTGACAAAAGTAGTTTACTTTTATTTCCAGGGCTGTCAAACCATTGCTCCAATCAAGATTAATGAAAACAAAGCAGGAAACTCTTAATGTGAATTCCTTTCAGATTATAAGAAGTATGATTCATGCACTATAAGATACTATTGTTGTTACTGTTATTGTGAGATTTGTAATGTATTGAGGTGAATTACTTGAAAATGTTGAAAAAACAGTCATAAGACACTGTCAGTTAAAAGCCAGACTTTCTGTCTACATGCTAATTACTTGTGTTAAAAGTGGGAAATAATACTTGAATCCTATTGAGTTGTTTGTTTACCTGCTGCCTCGTTGATGCCTCACCGAGCACCAAACTTAACAGCGGCGATGAGGATGGGATATGCCGCCAAACTCGAAGAGCTGAGTCACTAAGGGGGTAAGCCAAGCGACAACGCCTTGGTTGGGGCCACATCCCCCCCATTCCTGCCAGTACGAAAATGCTGGAGGAAGAGTGCTCCCAAGGAACCGTTCTGGGGAGATTAAAAGAAACCTTGGCAGCACAAGGCATTGCGAGGCCGAAGATAACGAAAACAACTCACCATGGCCAAACTCGGGAAACTCTCAGAATTCAATGTCACACATCCAGAGAAGTGGAACTTGTATGTCGCGAGAGTCGAGAACTACTTAAATCAACCCATTTCTTGAGGATGGCTTGAAGGCCGCAACGCTGTTGTGCGTTTGTGGCCAGGCGACGGTCGAAATCACCGAAAACTTAGTCTCTCCAGCTCTGCTTGAATCTGTTGCTTATTCTGAACTTAAGAAAATGCTCAAAGAACACTTTGAGTCAAAGCTATTGGTCATCGCCTGGAGGCACACCTTCAAACAAAGAGACCAATGACCGGGCGAATCAGCTACCGAATTCATAGCTGCCCTTCGTCAAGCAGCCCGACCTGTGAGTTCAAAGATCTTGAAGAGAGGCTGCGAGACTGCTTAGGGTTAAGAAGCAGGGATCTCCAACAGAAATTTTCGCTAAAGAGACTATTTCATTTCAAGATGCCCTAAGAGAGATCACAGTTGAAGAAGCCACTGGGGGGACCATCAAGGCCTTACAGCTCTCCAGGAGCACTCCCAATGTAGATGCCATCCACCAGAAGGGCGCTGAGAGGGTTGAAGACTCCAAATCGGATCAAGAGATCGATCGACTACAGCAACCACCAGAAAGAAGGCCACAACGCCCAGTTGACAAGGCAGTTCCCTTCTCTAGATGTGCAGGGTGTGGAGGCCAACACAAACACGCAGACTTCAGGTTCCACACAGCAATGTGCCGGGGATGTGGCAAACAAGGCCACATCGCCGCAGTCTGCCAGGGTCGTCGGAGAGAGAGTCCACCAGAAGAGTTTCCCCAGAAAGGTATCGGGGCCTCAGGGCAACACAGGGTGGGCTATTGCACCACTAGGAGGAGCGTACTTAGAACAGGTGCCCATCGCCCTCTTAAGGAAAACTGCAGCTCAAAGTCAAACTGCAGGGAGTTCCATGCAACATGGAACTAGATATGGGGTCCGCATTATCCATAATTTCCCAGGGGACTTTTAAACACATTTGCAATCACAAATTTGCAAGAGAGTTAAGCTCAAGCCATCAAACTGCATCTTAACGGATTTCCAAAATTCCCAAGTAACAGTCAAGGGGGAAGCTAAACTCAGGGTGCAATTCAAGGGATTTGAGGGCCCCCTGGAAGTTGTAGTAGTTGAGGGCAACCACACAAGCCTCATTGGGCTTGATTGGTTTGATGCATTGGGAATTAATGTAACTGGAATAAACAGCACACAAGCAGTGGACTTAGCGGCAGTTTGCCGGGAGTTTGCTGGCATTTTTAGCCCTCACTTGGGGAAATATAAGGGTCCTCCCATAGCTCTTCGGCTTGATCCTGCCATAACTCCAATAAGGATCAAGCCGCATAGAGCACCCTTCGCCCTCAAGCAGAAGATCAATGCAGAGCTGGACAAGCTGGTAAAGCAAGGCATCCTGCAGCCAGTTGATAGCAATCAATGGGAAACCCCCATAGTTACATCACTTAAGGCCAACGGAGAGCTGCGAATATGCGCAGATTACAAGTGCACTATCAATAGAGCACTCCAACAACATGCATATCCAGTGCCTGTAGTCAGCCACATTTTGGCATCACTACAGGGAGGTCGCATCTTTGCCAAGTTAGATTTGGCTCAAGCCTATCAGCAACTGCCGGTGGATGATGCCACGGCGGAAGCTCAAACCATAGTTATTCACAGGAGAGCTTTCAAGGTTAAACTCCTGAGGATGGACTTCCAAGTTAGATTTGGCTCAAGCCTATCAGCAACTGCCGGTGGATGATGCCACGGCGGAAGCTCAAACCATAGTTATTCACAGGAGAGCTTTCAAGGTTAAACTCCTGAGGATGGACTTCCGGACCGCTTCCCCTCGCCGCAGGGAGACGGAACCACCTAGATGGTTCCGTCCCAGGCTCCTGATGGACCCTGAGAGGTTTCTGACGGAGCTTGGGCCATATCCGGAGGGCTTAGGTCACGACTCGGCGGAAGATCAGGCTGCGGCCTGGGATGCGGCCGCAGCCGCAGCACTGGACCGAGTCGCGCCGCTGCGGCCTCTGACCCGACGTAGATCTCAATTAGCCCCTTGGTTTA
>NW_015386397.1:1229743-1232286 GCF_001527695.2 Protobothrops mucrosquamatus
TGGTTGTTCCAGCTTGCGGGACTGGCCTAGGGGATTTTAGAGGGGTTTTAACTATTTTTAATTGAATTTGACTTAAATATTTCCCTTTTAACTAATTTTAAACTTTATTGTAATTTCTGTATTTTTATTCGATATGTTAGCCGCCCTGAGTCCATAAGGAGAAGGGCGGGATACAAATGTAATAAAATAAATAAATAAAATAAATAAATAAATAAATAAACACCTACAATTCGGGGTCAGTGTTGCTCCAGGCCTCTTCCAGGGAGTGATGGAGCGCACGCTCAAGGGTATTCCAGGCGTGTGCCCATATTTCGATAATATCCTCATAGCTGGGGAATCAGTCGAAAAAATGGCAGAACGGCTCAAGGCTGTCCTTCAGCGCATCCGTGAAGCGGGGCTGAAGCTGAAGCAGGAGAAATGTAAGATTGGGGTAGCTTCAACTGAGTTCTTCTGGGTATAGATGCCCAAGGCATTCATCCTGTTGAATCCAAGCTCAAAGCAATTCAGTAGGCCCCCAGTCCAAAATCAAAGAGGGAGCTCCAAGCGTTTCTAGGACTGCTCAATTTTTATCATGCCTTCCTACCTCACAAGGCCCCAGTGGCAGAGCCGTTATACCAGCTCTTGGACAAACATGCACAGTGGAAGTGGACCAGCATCCACGATAGGAGCTTCTCAGCAGTCAAATCACTGCTGTCTTCTAACTCCTTTTTGATGCATTTTAACGAAAAGCTGCCTGTCTCCATCACTTGTGATGCATCACCATATGGGGTTGGTGTTGTGCTGAGTCATTTAATGGCTGATGGAAGGCAGATTCCAATAGCTATTACTCGAGGACCTTGTCCTCTGCAGAGCATAATTACGCTCAAATAGATAAAGTGGCCTTGGCCATAGTGGCAGGGATCAAGAAGTTTCATGACTATCTATATGGTAGGCCCTTCACGGTTTTCACAGACCATAAGCCACTCCTGGGATTGTTCACAACGAACAAGCAAACACCCCAGATCATATCTCCTAGGATGTTGAGATGGTCAATATTCCTGTCAGCATATAATTTCAGTTTGATTCATAAGCCAGGTAGGGAAATGGGCCTTAGCAGACTGCCATTGCTGCATTTAGAGCCCGACCCTGCTCCAGCCACGCGCATCCTGGCTATCCAGGATCTGCCTAAGTCTCCCCTTAACGCAGGGGGCATGGCTGCGGAGACAGCTTCAGACACGACGCTAAGCCACGTGTTGAACTGGGTGCTCACAGGGTGGCCAGAAACTAGTCCGGGGCCCAACTTCCAAAGTTTCAGTAGGAGGAAGGACGAGTTGTCAGCTTACAGAGGGTGCGTCTTGTGGGGTAGTCGGGTTGTAGTCCCGAATTCACTGAGGACTAGAGTCTTGGAGTCTCTGCATGAGGGACATCTGGGAATAGTCCGGATGAAGGCATTCGCACATAGCTACCTTTGGTGGCCTGGGCTGGACAAAGATATTGAGGCTCAGGTACACAGCTACTACATTTGCCAGCAATCTAGGCCAGAGATGCCCCATGCCCCAGTCCACTGATGGGAAACCACACATGCCCCCTGGTCCAGGATCCACATTGATTATGTAGGGCCTTTCCAGGGACAACTCTTTCTCATTGTGGTGGACTGTCATTCCAAGTGGTTAGAGGTCACACCTGTCCCCACTATGACTACTGCCAGGACCATCCAGGAGCTGCACAGAATCTTTGCCACACACGGGTTACCCGACGTGATTGTCTCAGACAATGGGGCTAAATTTACTGCCTCAGAATTTCAGTTCTTTTTATGGGGTAACATGATCAGGCATGCCACATCACCCCCCTTTCACCCGGCCTCAAACGGCCAAGCGGAGCACATGGTTCGAACAACTAAAGAATCCTTGAAGAGGATAGTAACTGGTAACTGCCAACACAGACTGGCAGATTTCCTACTCTGCCAATGCACCACCCCATGCATGTCCACGGGCAGAAGCCTAGCAGAATTAAGATGGGGCCAGCGTTTGATCAGAAAGCTGGATCGCTTACATCCAGATAGAGTTGCCTCACAAGCAACACAGCCAAAGGCACCATGGCACTTGCAAGTTGGCGACCCGATCTGGGCGAGGAACTACGGGCAAGAAGCATTGTGGGTGGTAGCTGTGGTTTGTAAGGTGACTGGGCCACTTTTCTACGAAATGGTCCTGAAAGATGGTCGCGTGCTACACAGGTGCATCGACCAAATGTGACAGAGGTTAGCAACCCAGCCAATAACTCATGACTCTAGTGACAGTCAAACTCTGGAGCAGCACAATTGTAGTAGTGCATCAGATGTTGCCAGCGACGGCGGAACTCTCCGACTAAGACCGCCTTCTGCCACAGATTACCTCCCATCGGCCAGTACGCTCCCACAGGGTGGGTCTCCTCAGGGTGCCGTCGGCCAGACAGTGCCGGCTGGCGACCCCAAGGGGGAGGGCCTTCTCTGTGGGAGCTCCCACCCTCTGGAATGAGCTGCCCCCAGAGATCAGGGTGATCCCTGATCTCCCTTCCTTCCGCCGCGC
>NW_015386397.1:1233616-1245454 GCF_001527695.2 Protobothrops mucrosquamatus
TGCCGCAGATTACCTCCCATCGACCTGTACGCTCCCATAGAGTGGGTCTCCTCAGGGTGCCGTCGGCCAGACAGTGCCGGCTGGCGACCCCAAGGGGGAGGGCCTTCTCTGTGGGAGCTCCCACCCTCTGGAATGAACTGCCCCCAGAGATCAGGGTCATCCCTGATCTCCCTTCCTTTCGCCGCGCCCTCAAGACTTGTTTATTCCAGCTTGCAGGACTGGCCTAGGGTAATTTTTAGAGGGGTTTTAATTATATTTTAAATTTGACAATATTTAAATATCTCTTTTAATTAATTTTAAATTTGTATTGTTATGTATGTATTTTAATTGATTGTCAGCCACCCTGAGTCCTACGAGGAGAAGGGCGGGATATAAATCCAAATAATAAATAAATAAATAAATAAATCTTAAGAAGCATGATCCAGTTAACTCCTTTTGAGTCCCTTCCCTGTAATAAATGTAAGCACCTGCCATTCATTTACACTTTTCTTGGGAAAATCAATAAGGTTTTTAAAACTGTGGATTATGCCCAGATGTACTCATGGGCCTATCAAATCTATCTAATTAAAAAGGTAAAAATGCCTTCAGAATGAGCTTAGTGCTTAGTTATTACACTGACACATGTATGCAATAAAATGAAAAAAAGTTTGCCCCTTTTTTCTTCTAAAATATTTTTGGTCTTTCCTGCCTACGCTACAGTTTTGGTATTCCCTTGTAAACTCCCATTCAACTTCCAAGACCAATTAGAGCTACTGCACTAGTAAGGCTACATTTGGACTACTGCCTCCAGTTCTGATCACCACAATACAAAAAAAAAAAGATGCTGAGGCCCTAGAGAAAAGAGTGATGATAAGGCAGTGGTGGGATTCAGCCAGTTTGCACCAGTTCCGCAGAACCAGTAGCTATTTTTTTTGTTGCCCAGGCCCAGAACGGACTTCCAGAAGTGGCATCCACACAGAGAACCGGTTGTTCATATATTTGAATCCCACCACTGTGATAAGGGGTTTCAAAGGTAAGCCATATGATGAAGGGTTAAGGGGAAGTAGGTATGTTTGGTCTATAAAAGGAAGGATTAGTGACATGATATCCATCTTCCAATACTTGAAGGACTATCACAGAGAAGAGGGGTCACTTTATTCTCTAGCGCACCTAAGGGCAGGACAAGAAGCAATTGGTGGAACATAGTCAGTTAAAAATCCAAACTGGAACTAAGGAGAAATTTTCTGACAGTGAGAACAATTAGTCAATGGAACAGCTCAGTTTCCAAAGTAGTGGGTGCTCCATTGCTGGAGGTTTTCCAGAAAAGATTGGCCAACCAATAAGATGAATATGGACTCCTGCCCTGGGCAGAAGACCTCCAAAGTCCCTTCCAGCCCTGTGAGTCTATGATTCTAAGCTAAGGCAAAGTCCATCTAGGACAGTATTTCTCAACCTTGGCAACTCTAAGATGTGTGGACCCTTCTAGAATTCCTCAAATGGCTCCACACATCTTACAGTTGCCAGAATTGAGAAACACTGATCTTATTGAGAGTAAGATTCTTGTCTACATAAACCTCAATGAATGTAATGAAATACTATATTTCCAGAAAAGCAATAAAGGATTGCAGTTATCACTGCCAAAACCACTAGATGGTGCTCCTTCACCAACCATAAAAGAAAGCTTACAGGAATGAAAAAAATTCTCTGTGTAATTGTATGCATGACATACATGTACTAGGATACATGTATCCTAGGTAGAATCCAGCAGATGTTTCAAACTTCAACTTTCATCATCCATCCAACTATACTGGCTTGTCTGGGCATGGCGGAAGTTGCATCTCAATACATTGCAAGGCACTAGTTTGGAAATGCTGGTGACTGCCAGGGCCATTTACTAATGGGTGATAGCATTTTCTACTATCGCCTAGCCATTGCTGTAGCAATATAAAGCTTATCTCCATTATTCTTATCTTGGCACAAAAATATTTGGATGATGCTATAAATCATTTGGGAGAAAACAGCCTGAAGATGGCATGGCATGGCATGAGAAAAAAAATAGAAGATCCTTGGATAGCTAGAAAAGAAACAGGGTCTGCTACTGTTAAAATAAGGCTCACATAGAATAAAAAAGGCACTGAATAGTAAAAGAAAAAGAAGGACTGAAATAAATGTGCTAGGCTGCATTAATAGAGGGATACAATCAAGATCAGTCCCGTGGGGAGAAGGGCGGCATAGAAGTTAGTGATAAATAAATAAAATCATGTGAAGTGTTAATACCACTTTACAATGCCTTGGTAAGGCCACACTTGGAATACTGCATAGACTTTTGGTCACCATGATGTAAAAAAGAGGTTGAGACTCTAGAAAGAGTACAGAGAAGAGTAACAAAGATGATTAGGGGACTGGAGGCTAAAACATACAAGGAACGGTTGCTGGAATTGGGTATGTCTAGTTTAATGAAGAGAAGGACGAGGGAGGACATGATAACAGTGTTCCAATATCTCAGAGGCTGCCACAAAGAAGAGGGAGTCAAGCTATTCTGCAAAGCACCTGAAGGCAGGACAAGAAGGAACGGATGGAAACTAACCAAAGAGAGAAGCAACCTAGAACTAAGGAGAAACTTCCTGACAGTGAGAACAATTAACCAGTGGAACAACCTGCCTCCAGAAGCGGTGAATGCTCAAACACTGGAAGTTTTTAAGAAGAGACTGGACAGCCATTTGTCTGAAATGGTGTAGGGTTTCCTGCCTGAGCAGGGGGTTGAACTAGATGACCTCCAATTATTATTATTATTATTATTATTATTATTATTATTATTATTATTATTATTATTATTGTTGTTGTTGTTGTTGTTGTTGTTGTTGTTGTTGTTGTTGTTGTTGTTGTTGTTGTTAATTATTTACATGTGAGAATGACATACAGTGGCAACTGTTTAAGAATCAGGAGCAGCAACTCTTCCCTGGGTCATGTGACCAGAAAAAGGGTGGGTTTAGAATGGAGTAGTTTTCAGTATTCTGAGGCTTTGCCAGCCTCTAAGGGCAGTATTTCTCAACTTTGGCAATCTTAAAATGGGTGGACTTCAGCTCCTGGAATTCCCTAGTCTCAGCATATATGGAGGGCACCAGCAGAGATACCAGCTTTACAGACAATGGGCAATATTGTAATACCAGGTATTGCCCAGAAGATGGCAAACATTCATCATACTTTGCTTAATGGTTTCTTAAAATGTTATGTAGATTTGAAGATATCATAAAAATAGTGTGCATGTCACTTAATAAAATAAAGATATCTCATATATAATATGCATTTACATTTAATCTTTGTTTATCTTCTCTACTCACATTAGGATCAAGCTATCAAGATAGCAGTAATCAATATTTTACTATATTTCTGAAAGGGGAGGCGTTTGGCGACTTCTGTAGACATAAGTTTCTTTAAAACATTACATGAAGAGAAAAAACAATCTAAACAAATATTGCTGGATTTTTATTATGTTCAATTTATATAATAAAAAATAAATGTCATCTATCATTACTCAATTAAAATAATTTAACAGTGCACCCTTCTATTAAGAGTGATGAGTGTACACTTCATTTTCCTTTCAACAAATTATTCAATGACTTGTATGGTCCTATAGGAAAACAAGAGCTTCCTTAACATAAAATTAATTGTCATTCAATCACATAACCTATTCATTTAAAAAATTATCTAATGTGCCCTTCTAATGTATATGCATCATTATGCCTGAAAGAAACTTGCATGCTCTCTGTTTTGAGTCTAGATGGGGAATCGTTTATGGATTAGTGTTAACGCGACAAGTCTCAAGAAGGGCTAAACATGAGATGCTGGCATTAGAGCTGGTCCTACAGTTACATTATCACTGAGCCATTTGTTTTAGGCAAATGGTAGCAAACATTGATAATCAGTTTAGGAGAAATATGTTTTTACTCACATAATGTATATTGTTTCAGATATTAAGATCATTTGATCAAACTATATCCCTTGACTTTAGGACAAGAGGTGGGATTTTTTTTTCCAGGCAGAAAAATGTCTTTGGAGGATTGGCTTTAGGTACATGGAAAAGTGGTATAGTTACATGATTAATTCCAAGATCTAAATCATATGGAGGCCACGCAGTGGTGGGATTCAGCTGGTTCGCACCACTTCAGCAGAATCGATAGCTAATTTTTTGTTGCCCAGGCCCAGAATGGACTTCCGGAAGTGGCATCCACACAGAGAACCGGTTGTTCACATATTTGAATCCCATCACTGAGACCGTGCCCACCCCAGCTCCGGCAATGAAAAAAAAGTCAGAATACTTCGTGACACATCACGTGATGTGATGAATTTGACACCCGTGGTCTAAATGATCCAGTTGGGTGGGATATCCTTAGAAGGTGAATTTAAAATTTAATTCAAAATGCGATATTTAATCTGATGCCTTGCAGAAGCAGGATGTTTGTACTGGTGATAGGCTCTTGATACCTGGGCCCCAAATCTTTCTATGGGAAATTATTATTAGGAAATCCAAAAATGCAAGCACATTGAAATAAAAGTCTTTGTTTATTTTTGTTCTATTTTGTTCATTATCTTTGGAGAAACCTCTGCTTAGTGATAATAGGTTTTGTCAGCTAGAGTGAAAAAAAAAACCCTGTCTTTCACTCCAAAACTGCAATTTCAAATCTGGATCTCCAGATATTGGGATCCCAATACGATGGCCACAAACAGAGGCCAAAATGAGTGATCCTGGACTAGATAAATCGGTATGTTAAATATCATAGGCTGCATCGTCTTTGAGAGCAGCTTTTAAATGAATGCAGAACTTGCTAAGAAAGTAAATCAAACTGACAAATTGTATCAAGAAAGGGTATACCCAGAAAGAGTATTATATTGTTCTTTATTTTTTTTAAAAAATGTAACATTAGTTCTTCTCTGTAGATTATAAAATTTGAAACCTGGTTCAATTTCTGAAAAGTTTCATGGCTATGCAGAAATATTGCATTGATTTTATTAGGAATGAGGAACCTGTGGCCCAGGCAATGTGTGATTCATGTCCTTTTTGAAAATCTCTTTGCAAGATATCAGCTCAGAGCCAAGAACAAAGAGACTCAAATAGGACATTCTTGGATTTCAATGCCTTTCTGGATTTTATGACTCCTGCTCAGGAACCTCTATTAATTTGAGATTTATTGGGAGAGGCAGTGCTAATTAGCAAAATCTACTTTACACATGCTGAAAGGTTGAGTGAGAGTTCCAAATATTATCTTACATTTACCATACTTTTACATATTATAGTTATAATACGTATAACCGTTTCTCCAAAGAACTCAGGACAATTACAGGTAATCTTTGACTAACGCCATTCATTTGAAGTTACAATGGCACTGAAAAAGGGACTTATGACCTTTGTAGTGTCTCCATGGTCATGGGCTCAAAATTCGGGTGCTTCGCAACTGGCATGGTATTTATGACAGGGTCGTGTGATCACATTTTGTGATCTTCTGACAAACAAAATCAATGGGGAAGCCAGATTCACTTAACAATAACCTTATTAACTTAACAGCTGCAGTGATTAACTTAACAACTGTGGCATGAAAGTTCATAAAATGGAGCAAAACTCACTTAACAACTGTCTTGCTTAGCAACAGAATTTTTGGCCTCACATATGGCTGTAAGTTGAGGGTTATCTGTGTTCTCCTTTCCCTGATCATTTCATCCTCTGTTTCAACTTTTTTTCTCTTTCATTCTCCTTCCAGCTCTGTTATTCTGTTAAGTAGATAAAGCTGAAAGTTAGCAGCCCTAATACTGATTCTTCTTTGCTGACTTCTCCACTTTGTCTCACTGGAAGCTCCACACTTCCTTTCTTAAACACACAAAAACTGCTGGTTTGATGATAGGTGTTATCAACCATATCTAAAAAATAAGGTCTGATGTGGATAAAATGAGATGAATAAAATTTTCTCTGTGCATTGCTTTTCTCTTTCTCTCAAAAAAGGTTGGCATAAATGTAACAAATAAAACAATTTTGGGGGGGAAACGACAATTTTTATTAGGGAATAACATATGGAAAGAATGGAAGCTACATTATAATGAGTCAAACTATTGGCTCAACTAATTCTAAACTGTGGAGTCCTCAGTGCTTTGCTGAGCATGGTGGCTTGCTTGTAGATGTTTCATTACGCAACTAGATAATATCATTAATACTCCATAGTTCAACCCTGAATTATGTATATTCTATTGTAATTCCAGATTTCTAGCTGATCAGGACAATGGTTTTACAGGATTTTGGGGGGAAAAAACATTTTTCCAGTGTTACTTGGAGGTACAAGAAAATGTACAAATAGTCTTGACTTACAAACATTCATTTAGCGACAGTTCAAAGTTATAATAGCACTGAAAAATGTGAGTTATGATCATTTTTCACACTTACAATCTTTTTAGCATCCCCATGTCATGTGATTAAAATTCAGACACTTGTTAAGTGGCATGTATTTATGATGGTGATAGTATCCTGGGAACATATACTGTAATCACCTTCTGACAAGCAAAGTCAATGGGGAAGGCAGATTCTCTTAACAATCATGTTACTAACTTAACAACTGCAATGATTCACTTAACAACTGCAATGATTCACTTAACAACTGAGGCAAGAAAGGTTGTAAAATGGGGCAAACTGTTTTGCTTAGCAATAGAAATTTGGGACTCAATTGTGGTCGTAAGTCAAGGACTATTTTAACCTTCTATCTGCAAAACAGTATTCTACCATTGAATTATAAACATATTTTGTGTTGTTTTGGGACTGGTTCACTGAAAAGGACTTAGATTCAGGAGTTGCCATGAGATTGTACCTTAAAGAAGACTATCCAGTCTTTTGAACAATACCAATATAGAAAGTGCTAATTAGACCAAATAAGATGATCTCAAAAATTATTTTTGTTGAAATAAGTATTCATTTTTCTGAATATCTTACATTTATATAGATATGCATAAACTGATGAAATAAGGGCAATTATTCTCTCTCTCTCTCTCTCTCTCTCTCTCTCTCACACACACACACACACACACACACACACATACACAAACATATATTACAAGATTGGAGAATTTTAGAAAAGAGAACTTAATGTATATAATTTTTAATGTTCAGATTTTCATACAAGGCTTAACAGTGAGCTTTGAAAAAGGGTTTTGGGAGGACAGGGTCACATGTCAAAAAATTTTTTAAATGTAATTTGTCGATTCTATGTAAGAAATGTTGAAAATGTAGTAACTATCAAATCTGGCATGCCTATGTCCTTTCTATCTCTAAACATGAACATATGTGCACATAAATGTGCTTATACATCTCCCTCTCCCTTGTGCTCAGACCTATATACAAACATATATCTCTGTCAGGTTATTAGTGAATTTTTTGCCTTCGCACATATTTACATGCCTGCTCACATACATGTACACACCCATCAACTTGCCAAACGTAGTCACCCACACAAATCTTCTTTTCACATTCTTAGCAACTGGCTTACTGTGATCATCTGTAATCGTAAACTGCCTACATCCCGGGAATATTGCTACAAAAACAACCTCACACTCCAATTTCTACATTTAGCAGCCCAACTATAAATTTCTAGACATCTCCTAAATAAATAATAAGTAAATGTCAATGCTATCTTCTACATTTTTGCCTGTTTAAATGGACAAAAAAAATCTTGGGGAGCTTAGAAAGCTGAAAGTTGTGACTTACACAAAAAAAGGTGACCATTTACCGCATGAAGGTTTTCTTTGTAAACTTTTGTATATCTTTCCCCTTTAAAACTAACAATGATAATAAGAACACAATACAGGAGACATTTGCTTTTAAGAACAAGCAGATAAAAAGCCACAGGTGTTATGCCCGTGTGATTTGTTCTTGAAGAAGCAGGTGTACTTAGCTTTTCTTTAATTGGAAAGGTGTTTATACTTCCACATTTTCAGGTGTGTTTCATGATTCTCGTGTATTTGTTTCTTTAAGGAGAAATCACACAGGCTAATTTCAAAAATATCTTCAAGGACAGAGGGAGTAAAGAATTAGATGGTAGCATATAGGCATGTTACCGTAGAAGCTGCTCTTTGCACTGGAAAGAAATTCCAAATAGCACTGAGATCAGTTCTGCAAATGGTTACTGATTTGCTAAATGAATGTGATTATCAATCCAGTTTAAGCCTGGAGGTTTGGATTTTCTATTAGATTTCATGTCTCTATGCCTAGAAAAATGTAAATCTGTGGGGAGCCCAGCATTTGGAATAGTTTTTCACAAAGCCAAGGACTTCTCAACATTGCCTCTTTCATGCCACTGTAGTGAAACGTAGTTGTGAGACCCATCATATCCTCTTGAAAATATATAATGTCTATTTGAAAAAAACTCCAATTAAAAAAATACACTTGGTCTTAAAAGCTGAATGTGAACAATCTTCAAATCCAAACTTTTCTTACATTTTGAATTTGGAAGAGACTTCCCTAGGCTGTTTCTCACTCTATCCAGAACTATATGAAATACATAAATACTAATGAAAAATTGCTCATGTAGCTCAAATCCTTATAATCTGTCTGCCTGTTGTCTGTCTGTCATCTAAGATTTATATAAGGGATCTTCCATTTGTATTATATCAAGGTGATGCAGTGGTCACAACAACACGAAAATCAGATCCGACCGGAAACGTGTTTCCCAATACCCAATTTAAAAAGTTTATTATGATGGAAATCCTATAGAACTCAGCAAACAACTAAATTACATCCCACTGCTCTTAATAGAATGTAGTGAATGATAATTTTAACTTTTTTTTAATCTATTTGTTTTTGTTGGGGTAGAGGGTTATGAAGATTTATAAAGCGCTTCACAAATGAATAATTATTGCACAATTCAAGTGTTAAGGAGATGCAAAAGAACATACAGTATACAGAGTTTAAACAAGAAACAGCTATTTTACATGTTTTTTAAGAAATAATGCCCTATTTGTGTGTGTGTGTGTGTGTGTGTGTGTGTGTGTGTGTGTGTGTGTAATTTTAGAAACCCTAGCTGAAATAGAACAGGCAGGTCTTCTGGAAGTAGGCCACCCACAAGTAGAAAATATTTGTCAGTTCCTAAATCTGAAATGCACCTTAATGTAGCTGAACAAAATATTCTTTTCGGCACACCCACAAGCAAATTTCCCCATTTCTTTTCCCTTTTCAATATATAGTTTCCCCTGCCACCCTGCTAAAATCCTTTTCCTCAAGTAAGGAGGGGAGATGAAGAGACTCCCCTACTTCTGGCATCTGGCTCCTTCAAGGAGTTTCACGTTCTCAGGAGAAGGAGAAAGAGGTGCTTGCGGGGAGGGGGGGGGGGAGAAAAGCACACTTATTTTCTAATCCATTCTTTAAAAAAAAAACTATAGAGAGATAGAAAGAGACAGAGGGAGGGAGGAGAAGAGCATGTTTTGCCTTGAAGGCAATATTTCTGGAGCCAATCGGAATGTAGCATCCACCCTTCTTTGCTCCTTAATTAGAGGGTTTAAGCAAGCTGGCTCGGTTGGATTTCTTACACATTTTCTCTAGAGGACGGCAGTGGCAAGAGCAGCAGCAGCAGCAGCAGCAGCAGTGGCAGCAACAACTGCAACAATTCCTGGAACCATGGCTGAGTAAGACTACTCAACAGGAGGTAAAGGTGGAAAGGATTTTCTCCAGTTAGTTAATTCTTTTCTAGGTTAAGTGGTGGACCTTCCATTGGTGAGCTCTTCTCATCATGAGTGGATCCTTTGATAAGAAGATTAGCAGCATTTTAACTGACATTTCCAGCTCAATCAGCTGCCATGCAGGCACCAAAGACTCCCCTACTCTTCCTGAATCGTCTATCACGGACCTGGGATACTACAGCACCCCACATACTCAACATGAATATTACCCCACCCAGCCTTATACTCAACCTATGAATCACTATGCATACCACCCCCAATTTAACTTCAATGGGATGGGGGCAACGGGGACATACTCCCCCAAATCTGACTATCCTTACAGCACTTCATATAGACAATATGGACCTTTCCGGGATTCGCAGTTGCCCAGTCAAGAAACAGGTAAGGAAGTTTTTGAATCAAAGTCTAGAGTGTATGAGTTTGAGTGAATGGCTGTCCCTGTTTTGGGGTTCAGGGAGATTAAATGGCTTGGAATCTCTTGGAATGTGCAATCTGTCCCCCCCCTCTGTTGGGGATATTTTAAGCAATGGGATGTGAGTAAGCAATTGAGTGTGTATGAGAGAGATATTGCCTTGCCAGAAAGTATTGTCCTAGTGGAAAGAAATGAATTGAACAGAGTCCCTTTGTGCTGTAACATATAAGACATCCAAACTTTTCTGGTATTGACCATTAAACCCTTAGATGGGATTCTGTCCTTCCTCCCCCAGGTCTTCCTTCAGAGTTTTGTAAAAACATACGGACAATCCACCATCCATCTGTAAAAGGCAATTGAGGGATAACTGAAATCAATTTTCATCCTTTTTTCCTTGCCCAAATCATATTCTGCCATAAAAAGGACTCTTACAATTGAAAACGTGATTTTGTGGAATTGTGAAATTCAGCAATAGAAAGTTGGGGGCCCTACAAATTTTTTTCCTTCCAGAATGAAGTTTCTCTGAAGAACTGAGAACTGATTGATCCATTGTGGATCAAGATCTTTTTTTTTCTTTCCTTCCAAGCTGAGCGTAGGAAAGAATCAAACAGCCTTTTCCCTTTAACTATTTCTTCTGCGTTCCTGGGTGAGAAAAGGTCTGCACATTTTTTTCCAATTTTGTGTGTTATTTCATGGCTTACTTTTTAATTTACAAAGTACAAATGCTCTTTGCAACAATACCTTAAATTCCATCTTTTTTTTTTAAGGATGTGGGAATTGAATTTTTTTTCTTGAAGAAAAAATAGTGCTAAGCCTGAAACTTTTTTTCCTGAGGCAAAAAAAAAAAAAAACTAATTTCCCCTTCTCCTTTGAAAAAAACCCATATTTTTTTCTAAAACAGTATTTTGCCAAATGTGCTAATTTTTTTAGTAGCTTATTTCTCTCCCACACAGAAACCTGTGATGTGTGCTAAACTTGTTATTTTGCTGCTTTAAATCTTGATACCAACATCCACAATTTGATGTCTGTGAGGGCATCTGTTTATTTTTATGAATTAAAAAACAGGGAAAGGAGTAACATAAAAGTTGGAAAAGTGAAAGACAAAATACAGAACTGTGAAAATAATGGTGTAAAGATGAAAATGATGAATTCTATCTTTAAACAGAACTAGCATGTAGATTTTGGCTACAACTGTCTGAGGCCTGTAACTTACGCCCTCATTCCCCACAAATATTTCAGGAAGGGAATACGGGGTTGTGTGGTTCCAACTGTCCCAATGTAACTGGACAATGCTTCCTGCCAAGGAGAGAAAAAAATACATCCAATACATCTAGTGAGACAGAAAATAATTTTTTTAAAAAGCGAGGTCAAAACAGAAGAATGGAGAAGTCCATTTCTGAGGGAGAAAGATTAAGATAGAGCAAAGCAGTTAGACTGTACCCTGCAATGTACATCTGTTGAACTGTAACCTGGTCCTTTTAAGAAATATCAAGGGAACAAAAAAGAAAACTAAAAGGGGTAGGGAGGAGAGAAAGGAAAGCCTGAAAGAAAGAAAAAAGAATCAGAAGAAAAATAATAAAAAGCAAGGGTAGGGGAGAGATATTTAGCAAAAGAAGGAAGGAGAGCTAAATAAAAGTTCAATTAATTTTCATATATATATATATATATATATATATATATATATATATATATATATATATATATATATATATATATATATATATATATATATATATATA
>NW_015386397.1:1245554-1318228 GCF_001527695.2 Protobothrops mucrosquamatus
TCAAACTAGCTTCATACAAACTACATACAGTTGCCCTTTGATAAGAGTTACATATGAGTAAATTCCATTGAATTTATATATTAGTTTTAATATATTTGCTCAGCACTTCTGCAGAATCCTTTGCACAGTCCTTTAAGACCCTCTTTCATCCTTAGTCTGACTTTTCGTAGAAGAGAGAATTGTCCTTGTTAGATAGGAATGTGGCGGTAGAAGTGATAAGGCAGAGGCAGATGCTGAATGCTTCTTTCAGCATCTTGTTTGTATTCCACAAGTGCAGAGAAAAAAACAGACAATAGGGAGGTGGGCAGCAAGTCCTTGAAATTATCGGAAGGACAGATTGTTCTGTGTGATATTGTTAGCAATTAATAGAGGCAATAGATGTCTCCTTGAAAAGAGCAAAAGTGTACAATTATAGGAGAGTTGTAGTAAATTGCTTCTCTTAAAGGGATCGTTCTTTTGTCATATAAATCAAATTATCTTTCATTGTCATATCCAGCAATTCAGTGGCTGAGAATTGGTATTCCTCTGCTGAAACAAAGCCTGTATTCTGCAGATGGAACATATGATGTTATTTTATCAAAGCAAATGTTTAGAAACCAGCAGTACTTTCTTTTTGAGCGTCACTGCAACACTTCTTTCTGCTATTTGGGCTCTTTCTCCCAGCGTATTTCTTTTGTCTCACTTTTGCAGTTTCAGTGAAGGAAGAACCCGAACCTGAAGTGCGGATGGTCAATGGAAAACCCAAAAAAATCCGAAAGCCCCGCACAATTTACTCTAGTTACCAGCTGGCTGCTTTGCAAAGGCGATTCCAAAAGGCGCAGTACCTGGCGTTGCCAGAGAGGGCAGAGTTGGCTGCACAACTTGGACTGACCCAGACTCAGGTAAAACTTTAGAAACAGGAAAGAAGGCTCATCACAAGACAGAAAAAGTGCTCGTGCAGTTTTGTTTAGCCTTTCATCTTTGTTTTGGGAACACGAGTGTAAAGAAATGTAGATCATTGAAACTCCAACAAAATTTTAGAGTGCTGCAAAATGCAGTGCTTTAGACCTTCAAAATTAGGAAAAAATCCAGTGTATTTTGAAAAAGTAAAAGGCCAAGTTAAATAAAAAGCCAAGGATAACATAATTAGTTTCAGATACTCTGCCTAACATTATTATTATTATTATTATTATTATTACTATTATTATTATTATTACTATTATTATTACTATTATTATTATTATTATTATTATTATTATTATTATTATTATTATTATTATTATTATTTCATAATGTTTTGGGGTTTACACACTGGTTGAACTGAATTCAAATTGGTTCACCTACTTCTAGTTATTAAAGTTCCTCCAATATATTCATTCTCTTTTCATTACATTTTGAAAATGATTTTTCCATATTTGTCTTCTCACTTCTTTAAATATGTTACTTTATGTGTACATGTGGTTTAAAAACAAAACAGTATATTATCTTTCAGGACTGTTAACCATTTACAACAGATAACTCTTTGCATGCTGAGAAGTAAAAATGTGTGAATTTTATGATAACACAATAATGACTTAGGATGAAGGGGATCACAGAAATGAGGTGGTGAGTTCCTCTGTTGTCATATGGAAGACAAACATGATGTCTTTTACGATGACAATAATTCTAATTAGAGAAAGCATGAGCTGTCATAGATACAAAATGTAATAATAGAACCACAGTAAGCAAGCTGGGACAGAACAAAGATGGGAAGGAGTGAAGTCATTTTTCTCTGTCCTTTTAGCCCTGTAGCCTACTTGTATCTGGCTGAGACCCAAAGATCCAGAATGGTATGCTGACTAGCCAGAGAGACGAAGAAGCATTGCTGCAGGAAACATGTGGGTGGGGCAAGGCAACCTACAGTATGTGTTTTGGCAGGTTCTCCCTTTTTTCCTCCTGAAGCTAACTGAGCTTAGGCCAAGAGAATTGATGACTGTGAGAAGGAAGTTGGCTTGAGTGGAAAAAGAACTCATTGTTAGTCTTTAGATGAACATCAGTGAGCCAACTGGTTATTGTAGGCCTCGGTGAGTCTAAGGGCTGCTAGTTGCCAATTAACAGAAGGAACGATATTCTATGTACTATGTTTTTATTTACTGTGTATACATTTTTTTTTTAAAAAAAGAGAAGTCCTTTGCACCTTGAAAGGGGCCTCAAACTCCCATTCTACAATGCAGGAACTACGTTTGAAAGACAGTTAAAATGCAGAAAAAGATGACTTCACTTTCCAGAGTTGGGTTGAAGAGGGAATCTTAGGAAGACCCTATTTCTATGCAAGCTCCACTTGTTGAATGTCCCTCTTCTTGCTTAGCTGTGTCAAGAGCTGTTAATGGTGAGAAGACATGGCTTCTTTGCCACCTCTCTGCCTGGTAAATAACAACTCACCTGGGGCCAGCCATAGTGCAGGTTAAGCTGAGAATGGAACTCTGGATTCTCATCCAGGAGTGTCTCACTCAGGATCCCTCTGGATCTTCTGGACTGCAGTTCCCAGTTTCTCTAGCAGGTCTCACTGGTACAGACATTGCCCTATTTTTTTTTTTTTTTTAAAAAATAGAAGCCGAAGAGTTATTGTATCACTGTATTAAATTTTCAGATTTGAATGATATTTTATTTTTTATTGCCTCGGAGCAAAGTTACAATCTTTTGCAAAATTACTTGGAAGCAATTAAGATGCAGAAAAGTTCTGGGAAATCATGAATAGATACATGAGTCTGCAATCTTAGTACATTTACTTCGGAGCCTAGCTACTCAAAGTCAGTGGGATGTATTTCCAAACAAGCATGGATAAGATCTGTCAGACTGAAAATATTTCTAAAGTTCTTCATTTTGCTTGATAAGAGCTAAAACAATAAGGTAATATATATAGAGAAAAGAACACTGTCTTTTTAAAGTAACATTCGATATTCATCTTTCCTTAGAAAAAATCTTAATAGTCGCACTAAAGTAAAACAGTCCTAAAGCCAAAATAGAAATACTACTTTTCATACTACATGAAACCATTCAGAAAAGAATACTAACTTCATTTGTGATTATATAGACATTGCCCAGGAATAAACCTAAAAATAAGTAATTCTTACTTTCAGTGATATCTCTATTTGGGGAATGTAGGCAGAATTGGGAATAGCATTTTTTTTATCAGAAAAGTAGTGGAAAGAAAACTATCTAATTTTCCAAAGCAAGACCTCAGGGGCTGGGTTCCCACATACTAAACAGTGGCTGGCTTAACCTGAGGGTGGGGTTTTGTTTTTTTTAAAAAAAGTTTTAATTGGTGACTTAGCTGTGTATTCATTTGGTTAATTTATATGCCAGTGTATTGTGAGAACTCAGAAAATGGATTAATTGAATACTGAAGCATACATAAACCTAGCCAGTAGGCACCCAAGTTTTCACTATAATTATAAATGTTTTTAAAATACATAAATACCTTCTTGCTACATCCAATGGATAATAAAGCAAGATGCATCTTTCACTGTTCCCTTTGGCTTTATTCAAGGATACACTGAACTATGAACTAATTGAACTGATTAATTTTACACGACTACATTGACAATTTTATTTTAGCCTGACATGTTGTAAGAGCCCAAGCTACTTGTCTCTACTATATAGGCAATTTGCAATCCAGAGAAAATTAATGGTCCCCTCTCATTTATCCTAATATTCAGTCAACTAATTCAAGATGAAGCAAAAACAATATGAAACAAAAACAGGAAAAACAGAAGGAACAACAAACATACACCATCCCCAAACAAACTCTTATATTTTCATCTGTAGCCCTTGATGCTGTAAATGAAGTTGTATGGCCCCAAAGTGAAACAGGATCACAAGTTTAGGAGCTTAGTACAGTACAAGGCTAAAACTAAATGGCTCTGAAAATTCCCTTTAATAAATGAATAAATATATATGAGGCTAGACATACCATATCTTGCCTGCAAAAATTCAGGCAACCATAAGAGAGCAGCAACGAGATACAAGAAGCTTTACTGCCATCTAGTAGTCATCCAGTTTAATGCTGCCTAGATATGCCTACATGAAAGAAATAGAAAAATAATACATAACGCTGGATTGCCAAAGAGTGACTCCTTAGGCAGGGATGAAATCAGGGTAAAATATACTTTTTGATTGTCAGGGTTTAACTTTTAATCAGAATGTCATTCAATAATAACATAAAAGTTATAATACAATTAAAATATTTTTTTAAAAAAACCTAATCTGAGCCTATCTTCACTGTATTCTTTAGAGCCGAGTCTTAGAATCTATAAAATTATATGAAAAGTATCACCTATCTCAAGAATGCCCTTTTCACCATTCATTTTTTGCAGATTGTTCTCAAATAACTTGAATTAGACGGTCATCTTAGATTTTAAATATTTAACACACTTCTATAAAAAGAAATCCATATGAGTAATATGTGTATTTATATTTAATTCCATAGCTATCTAGCAAATATCCTCAAAGTAAAATATTAGATGTCTGTCCTTTTCTGAGTCCTGGATATGTTTGCTTGGAATTACATTAGATAATAATGTACTTTGCACTGCCTTACTGGATTGAAATAATCATTAGCTGGATCTGGACATAGTCATGAACAACGCATCTTTTGAATGGAATAGGATTTAGATTAATCACAACTTATTTGAAGTCCATTTATTATAATGGATCTATTCTAAACATGATTTGATCTGGATCTCATTCACTATGTTCAGTGAGCCTTGTTCCAGTGGTGGGATTCAAATATGTGAACAATCGGTTCTCTGTGTGGATGCCGCTTCCGGAAGTCCATTCTGGGCCTGGGCAACAAAAAATTAGCTACTGGTTCTGTCGAAGTGGTGGGAACTGGCTGAATCCCACCACTGCCTTGTTCCCAAGTAAGTATGAAGAGGACTATAGCCTTCCTTTAAATCAATGTTTCTCAAACTTTTAAGATTGCAACTTTTGGGGAAAGTACCCACAATACATTTCTATCATTTTATAAGTGCCCAAAGCACTCTTTTAAGCCAGTGTTTCTCAACCTTGGCAATTTTCAGATGTGTGGACTTCAACTCCTAGAATTTCCAGCCAACATGGTCTGCAGCCAAGCAGAATCCCCCAGCCAGCAAAGTCTGCACATCTTAAAAGTTGCCAAGTTAAAAAACATCAACTTAAATAGAGGATTAGGAAATAAGATTTAGTGTTTCATTTTAAATGATGGAAAGTTCCTTTTAGTTCAGAGTTCAGGGTTTTTGTACTATTCATTTGACTTTCTCACATTAGTAGTAGCCATCATGGTCAACATCAGGGTTGGTTGGAATCATAGAATGACATAAGAAATGCTCAGGGCATCATTTTAAGACACAGTATTGATAAACTGGTAGGTAGGTCCACCAAAAAGAAAAAAAAAAGCGAAGTCTTCTGAATGACTCTTATAAAAACCAAAGGAATTCTCTCTCCTACAGAAGTTCCTGCTGGTATAGTTTAATTTGGCAGTGGTTGGCATTTGCAGAAGATTGATTGAAAGATCACAACATATTTAGGTTATGTTAATAGGATGGTGCAAATGACTATTTCTTTTCTGATTTCCCCCCTCCCTCCCTCCTCCCCCTCTCTCCTACAAATATAGCCAGAGTTAAAGCAGGTTTTTTTTTCATTGTCCTGAGTACATTCTTTGAGAAATAGGTTACAGAGGGTGTAAAATATGAGAAATGTACCACCTTCATCCTGATATAACTTGCTTTTCAAAAAATTTCCAGAATAGGAGGAGAAAAGCAACCGAGAAAGAATGAGACTGGGATCTGTTTCATATTAGACAAATTTAACTAATTAATTGCACATAAATTGTGTTAGTGAGACCTCAGCAGGTTGAAGGTGTCAGCAGGTAAATCCATTTGTGAGAATGAGTTTTTCTTTTCTCAATCACAATTCAGAAAATGGGAGGGTGGTTCCCAAAGTAGAAAGGTATCATTTATCATAAGCTTGGATTTTAGGCAAACCTAGCTTTAGTTCTGTGGAGAAGTTATCGCTTAATGAATGTGAGGAAAACTAAAGTCTTTGGACTCCTATTAAAATATTCCAGGCTTTTGTCAAATGCTCACTCACTATGCTCAACACAATATTCTTAAACAGCTGTAAACCAAACATCATGTGTGATTGGTGATACATATACGCACACACCCAACAGAGTTAACTTCCTCTGTTTCAGCTCCCACATTCACACATGAAGCTGTCTTGTGTGTCATCCTCTCCCACAAGCCTTCCCTCCTAAGCAGGTCATGAGGGGCTGGTTAAGAAGCTGGACTGGAATGTGGAGCCAGCCAAGCACCCTGAGGACAACAAGGCTGCTTAATTGCTTTGATCTAAATTAAGGGAGCAAGTTGGCGTGCTTCCGGATTCTGATAGGTCAAGAGCATAGCATAGTGGTGGCAACCTGACACATCGAAAATTGTACCCAACAAAATACTCTCGGGGTGTACAGATGAGTTTTTGTTCCTACAAACACAAACTGCCCCATGACAGTCAGGAAGGAATTTTCCCCGAGGGTCACCGTGGTCACTGACCCAAGTTCTTTTTTCTAGACTTTTTTTTGGGGGGGAGGCAGGAGGTGGCCTGATGCTTTGCTCATTTGTCTGAATCATCTGAAGTTTTTCCCATACGGGACTGGTTTTGTTCCTGTTGAATATGAGATAGCCATGTGATTGTCAAAGCAAGAATTTCCTCTCCTCTTCTGGTGACCACCAGAGAAAAATTGCATTTTTTCCATGTTTAGCTTGCTTGAATCGTCTTACACAATGCTGAATTAAATGTACTATATCTACTATTTGCCTAAATACATTGTCTAGTGTGAATTCCATAATCCAACATCCTCCAGAGGTATTAGAATATACTTACAGCATCTATGACAAATGAGATGTAGTCCCTCACTTTGGTGTCATAAGCTTCTCTAGTGGTTTGCTGAACTTGGAGTAAAAAAAAAAGTCAACTTTAGTCTTGTGGAATATTCATTTTAATATTTATAGAGATTCTCAATCATGCAGGTCATGGTTGTCCCAAAGATGCTTTTCCAAAAGACAACTGGACTTCCTTGATTTATTCTTGAAAATGTTTCGCTTCTCATCCAAGAAGCTTCTTCAGTTCTGGATGAGAAGCAAATAAACCAAGAAAGTCCAGCTGACTTTTGGAAAGGCACCAAAGGATTCATTTTAACAGAACTCCCCTAACTCCATCAGTCAGAGTGTTTGCTAGCTTCAAATACTCATAATTAAATAATTATGAATCTGAAAATCTGTTCTGAGGTCAGAACTGTATGAAGTTTATTGTCTTTTTATATATTTTCCACCCGTCACCCACCCCCAATTTTAGTTTCTTTAAATTTTCATTTCTGTACTAAATTTATGTTAGACATTTTATTACTTCTATTGTTAAATTATTGGGAATCAGAAATTTTTGTCATTGAACTGACCCTCGCCCAATAGATTGGCTTTTTTCCAACAAAAGCAAAAGTCCCATGAATGTGTATAATCTAAATCATAATGTAGACCTACAGTGAAGAGTGCATTAATTTCATATTTTGCAAATTAATATGTAGTTCACTGGCCAAATATTTCTTGTTTTCCCTGCCCAAATTTTATACTGCCAGTAGTGTTTTTCTGCAAGTATTGCCAAGATGCACAGGCTGCGAGTTTTTGACGTGTCTTAATTAAAATATATCAATATATACTATGGAAGTCTCATCACTTCCATCCTAATTTGGTAGGAACTTTTCTAAGGTCACATTTTAGAAAATGAAAGAAATACCCAGAATGTAGTTTTCTTTGGACATGAGGGGGAGCTCTTTCTTTAATCTTATAAATTTCAATGATATCTCTGAGTCTATCAGTTGTCCTTCCACTTCTGATTTAGTATTTTCCCTTCTGGTTTTTTTTTTACTATCTCACATGCATGCATGCATGCTTGCATACACTCATATGGTTTAGCGTAGTTCCTCCCTTTGTATATTTTTCACCCTCTAAAATGGAACACTAGTGGAAGAATCATGTATTAATTGCAGTTCGTTTACTAGAAAAATATTCTGACACATTGTACCTTTCCAGTTTGAGCAGAAGTAGATTTGATGCACTTTACTTGAACTAAAAAGGTCAAGAAATGCATTTTACCTTTTGTTTGGGTTTTGATAGTTGAAGTCCACACATATAAAAAGTATGAGACTGGATATTGTTCCTCAGTTATTAACAAATTGTGAGGATTTTGGTTTATTTCAGATTAAATCATCTGATCCGTTCTTGTGAGTTCACAATCCTATCCTGTTGCAGGTTAAGGAATTATCAGCCAGTCAGTATAGCTGCAATTTAATTGACTGCTCAAAATAAAAACTTGCCAATTCCATAGCAATAGCACTTATATGCCACTTCACAGTGCTTTTACAGCCCTCTCCAAGCAGCTACAGAGTCAGCATATTGCCCCCAACTGTTTGGGTCCTCATTTGGAAGGATGGAAGGCTGAGTCAATCTTGAGCCAGTCAGGTTCTTCCATTGATTACCAACTGCGGAGAGATTTCCCGTGTCTCCAGAAGAACTATGGGTGTTTCTCAGTTAAACAAAACAGACTTTGTTTCCAAGTCTTCCTGCTTCCTTGTTCTGATTAGGAAGAGTTTCTGTCTCTACTATCTTTGATCCTTTATTCTTTCTTCCTACCCGCCACCCACTTTCTTTTGTTTTACTTATACTCTTTCTCTAGAGTGATATGTAGATGGAGCCACACAACTTTACAATGGAATTGGGAAGATCTCCAGTCAGCTAGGCCATTATTCCAGCCCTGCCCTAAGTTTCATCATAGCAGTCTTCCCAATACCAAGGTTTAGCATCCTTGAAAGACTTGTAAAACCTTTTGAGCAAGCTTTTATCACCTGACTTTTTTGCAATGACCCACAATTCCCTGCTTCTTTTATTACATCGGTTGGTAGACCATTTTAGAAATTAAGATGTAGTTCCACTTTTCAAAAGGAATGGGGGATAGGCTTATTTTCTTCTACACATTCCTGGAAGGAGTTTAGAGCAGAGATCAGCTTATGCCTGTGATTTAATCTCACAAACTTTCTGCATTTTAGGATTAGATTGAGGAATAGTACTTAGATTCACTATTTATGCTAAGTCAAAACTAAACAAAACAAAGTGTTGCCAGCATGCTCTCTACAGTCAGGCATAATTGTAGTTCATGGTTTAGTGCAATCTGTGAATCCATATTCTGAATCTGATCTATGAACTATCTAATCCAGTCTTTCCTAGAACTAAGAACTAGAACTAAGGAGAAACTTCCTGACAATTAAAACAATTAATCAGTGGAACAACCTGCCTCCAGAAGTGGTGAATGCTCCAATACTGGAAGTTTTTAAGAAGAGACTGGACAGCCATTTGTCTGAAATGGTATAGGGTTTCCTGCCAGAGGACTAGATGACCTCCAAGGTCCCTTCCAACATCATCATCATCGTCATCGTTGTCGTCATTGTTGTTGTTATATCTGAAAATACCAGAATTTGAGCCTGTTACCTGTTTCATGAAAAGTCTACAGAGCTCTTCTTGAACTGAACAAATAATACTTTTCCTTGTGTTGATGGAGGAAATGCAGAGGTTTATCTTTGGTGGGAAAGGACTGGCTTAGAATAGGATAGAATAAATGCAGTCTATTCTACAAATTAAAATAATTTGTAGATAATAATAATAATTTTCTCTCTTTCAGGTGAAAATTTGGTTCCAGAATCGAAGATCTAAATTTAAGAAATTGTACAAAAATGGAGAGGTCCCCTTGGAACACAGCCCAAATAACAGTGACTCCATGGCTTGCAATTCTCCACCATCTCCTCCCCTCTGGGACAGTAACACTCATAATAACCCAGCCAGCAGGAGCCAAATCCCCCAGCCACTCTCTTATAACTCTCCCCCAAGCTACCTGGAAGATCACAATTCTTGGTTCCATCATCAGAATCTGAACGGGCCTCACATACAACAACAGGGACCTCCGCCCACTTCTGGCTCTATGCATCACCCATCTCCAGGGCCTCCTCCCAATCCTGGAGCGGTTTATTAACCTCCTTTCCCTCCTCAATGAAACAGGTGGAGCAGGAAAAAAGGAATGAGGGAGAGGGAGACAGAGAGGGAGAAGCAAACAGAAGGCAACAAGTTAAAACTCTTTGATATGTTTCACAGGGCACGCACACATTCCATCTCATCTCAGGAACAAGTGAACTGCAGCAGGGCTAAGACATTAGGGGAGACCATGGAGTGGGGGGGTAAAGAAATGTGAAAGGGAGAGAAACATCTTGCAGCCCGTGTTGTATCTCAATCAAATCGGTTTCATCAAAGACTCTGTTACCCACTTCCTGGATGATTTATCTCTGGGCTAATTGTTCCCAATCTCCACCATCAGCTTTGTTTACAAGACATGGTTGGATGGCTCTCAGCATGGTTAGAGAAGAGCAAAGAGCTGCATGGCAAAGGAGAAAAAAATCCTTCTTTTCTTTTGGTTTTATTTTGTTTTATTTGTTGATGACCTCCCCAAGCAGAGTGGTTTTGAGAGGTATCAACTTCATGTGTCTTTTGAAAGATTGGTATGCCTGCAAATACCAATCAATTATTGATGCTTATGACAGGAATAGGCTTGAGTTATTAGTTACCCATGCAGTTGGGAATGGGAACAATGTAAGATATCCAACTCTTTCTCATTTTTACACACCACCTTGGAAATACTGTCCTACTAGAAATTATAGCAACGTTCTACATAATGAAAGGGAAAGGTAGATGTCAACAACTATTAATGTGATAGATTTTGTAATCACTTTAGGATTAAAGTCACTTCATAGTCAGGTAGATGTTATACAAAACTGGTCAGTATGTAGTGTTAATTTACAGTAGTGCTACTGGCTAGCACAGAAAAAGGGTGAAGGAACCCAGAAAAAAAGCTATATTGGCCTTACCAATGTTTATTTTGGATTTATACTGAATGCACTCTATGGGATTTATTGCAGATTAAAAAGAAAAAGAAAAAAAACCTTTGTACTGTTTTTTCATCTGGTGATGGAAAAGAAAAAAGTGATCTCAGTTATATACTAGCCCTAGTTAATAGTCTTGTCTTGAGTGTTTGGGCAGATACTTCATACCATAAAAACAAAGGAAGAATTCTAATACACAAGAGAACACAAAAAAAATCTGATCTCCTTTATAATTCTCAACACATACTGTTAAACCAACGGGTTTTTTTGACGATTGTTCTTTTTTAATAAACTCTAGTAGCCTGATTTACTTAACATTAAATCACAATTCATGGTTAACAAACCAGAATTCCTGGCTTCATTCAACATGCTAAACCAGAGCCTAGGCCAGGGGCAGGCAACCTTGGCTCTTTTATGACTCGTGGACTTCAACTCCCAGAATTCCTGAGCCAGCTATTACAGACTATTACAGTGCAGATAGTCCTTCAGCACAACTGAGCACAAAATTTCTGTTACTAAGTAATAGTTTTTAAGTGAGCTTTGCCCCATTTTAAGAACTTTCTTGCCATAGCTGTTAAGTGAATTACTGCACTTATTTAGTTAGTAACATCTAACACAGTTGTAAGGTGAAAAAGTCCCCATTGACTTTTTTTTGTCAGAAGGTCGCAAAAAGTGATCACATGACCCAAGGACACTCATATCATCAATATGAGTCAGCTGCCAAATGGCTGAATTTTGATCACACAACCAATGCGATGATTGTGTGAAAAACAGTTATAAGTCCCTTTTTTCTATGCCGTTGTAACTTTGTATAATCACTAAACAAAAGGTTATAAGTCGAGGACTACCTGTATGGGGTCACACAAGGTAAAATACATGGTGTAACCATGCTTTGCCCAATTAACCATCATGGATTCATGCAAAATAGTAAATGATAGTAAATAACAAACTACCAGAGCTGGGTTTGTATGGCAATCTAAGTTAAAATCAACCAAAGCATAAACCTTAGCACAATTGTGTAAATACGACTTAGGCTAATATGTGAACCATTTTGATGCTCTTCATTCAACTGATAAGTTACATTGTGGAAGTGCTAATTATACATAGAATTGGGACATCAAAGATATGGATTCTCTGCTCCAGGCCAAGTATAGGTTGACAAAGGTATCAAGGAATGGAAAGGCCATGAAGAGGGGGGGGGAAAGTGTCAGTGTCATCATCATAGGTAACTCCAGGTATACAATAGAGTAAGGCTACATATTCATTACTTCATTTCTTGAATTTGAGCCCATTGATACAATGGAATTTGTTTTCGTGCAAGTATGAGGAGTGCACTGAACGAATCCTGATTTTTGCTTTGGTCAAACACAAAAATCTGACAACATGATGCGGGGGGGGGGGGGGGAGAGAATATCGCCAAAGCTTCTTTGCTGTCTTGGTCTCTGCTTATTCCAGCTTCAAACAAGAGTTACTTCAGGTTGGAATTTAGAAATATTCCAAAGAATAAAAATAAGACACGCATTGGATTTCAGTTAAAAAACTGACCTTCATTTAGGGTTTTTTTTTAATGATGCAGGAGAAATATTTTATTTAAAAGTTAGGGAGATATTTAAAATACTTCAGAATAATTTAAGTTATTTTTTAAAAATAAAGTAAAAGTTGTGTGTTGCTCTAAAGTCATTTTAAGGTATTGTCAAAGAGGAAAGTTTGTTTTTTAAAGCAAATGCCAGAACAAATCCATCTTGGATAGTTTTTAAATAAAGCTGTGTGGAGTTTTTTTAAAAAAAGAAGAAGAAGAAGAAGAAGAAGAAGAAGAAGAAGAAGAAGAAGAAGAAGAAGAAGAAGAAGAAGAAGAAGAAGAAGAAGAAGAAGAAGAAGAAGAAGAAGAAGAAGAAGAAGAAGAAGAAGAAGAAGAAGAAGAAGAAGAAGAAGAAGAAGAAGAAGAAGAAGAAGAAGAAGAAGAAGAAGAAGAGCTACAATTTGAATAAGCAATCTCTTATGCCAGTGATAGCAAACCTTTTAGAGACCCAGTGCCCAAACTGCAACCCAAAACCCACTTATTTATCACGGTGTGCTGGGTGGGCATGGCTGCGGTGGTCATGGCAGACTAGGTGGGCGGGGCCAGGGTGGTGGGGGCCAGTCCCTTGCCATCTCCGGGGCACGGCAGATGTGCCCACAGAGAGGGCTCTGAATGTCGCCTCTGGCACGTGTGCCATAGGTTCGCCACCACTTTTTATGCTGTACTGTGTCAGGGTTCATATTTATGTTGCCTGGTATAATAAATAAGGAGAGTAGGGTGAGGGGAATGTATATATGGCTTTGTATGAAACTTATTTTAAATTAAAAAAAACTTTTTTCTTTTTTTAGATCTTAGGGAAATTTTAAAAAAATCATTTCATAGAGATGGAAACTTTGCTTGAGATTCCTTTTTCCTTTGGTAGCAAACAGAACATTTCTGTATAATATTAATAAAATATCTTTTTGAACTTCACCAAATAATTTTTATTTTTTTTTGCTTAAGCAGCTATGGTTGAGGACTATGGATTTTGTAAATGTAGATCCAGAAACATTCTTTTCTTCCTCAAAATTATCATTCCAGGATGATATTTTTCAGACTCCGCATAAAATATTTTAGCATATGCCATATGGTATATGGGGGTCTACATGGAATCTATGAAAAAAGATATGGAAGCATGGTGATTTGAATAATCATGCACTTGATGTCCTTAACCTGATGCTATATAGATCTATTGGTCTACAAATCCCAGAAATTCCAAATAGAATTTGAGGTGTTAGCACAGTGATGGCGAACCTTTTAGAGACCGAGTGCCCCAAAACAAGCCCGCCCCTGCTCTGCCCCCGCTCCACCCCCACTCTTCCCACCCACAGGGCCACTCACCATAGATCGCCCAGGCAGCCTTGCAGCCCCATGGCGGCCACGCCCTCCACCTGCACCCCACAGCATCATCTGCACATGATGGGGCGTGAGGGCGGAGTCTTGCCCCTGCTGCCCAGCTGCCATGTGCTTGGCTGCGCTGCTCTGTGTAGGCTGCGCCTGGGGGAGCCTCTCCTCCAGGCAGGCTGCTGGTGAGGGGGTTGTGGGGGAGGCAGGGCTGGGGCAACAGCATGCATGCCCACAGAGGGGGCTCTGAGTGCCACCTCTGACACATGTGCCATAGGTTGGCCACCATGTGTTGGCACATCTGGAAACTAACCATTTGGAAGCATGGCTTTTCTATTCATCCTAGCAGTGTCAGAAATGTAATCATAATCTTTTACTTGCAGGGACATCTCAGCAATTGTGATGGAGGTGGTGTGGGAGCATATTCCAAATGCCATGGGCAGAAGATTCTGGGCTTAAGACATCACGCGCTTAGTTAACTTTATGAAATTCACTCTGCCTTGTGTAGGCAGTAGTGTTCAAGAGGGGTAATAAAAATTGGATCTCAACCATTCTTCTTTTAAGATACATTTGGGAAAACAATAAGAATGGAGAAAAGTCAACCTGAACTGCCTAATCCAAAAGGTTTCCTGAAAGGATAGAAAGATAGGCTGAATCCAATTCTTTAAGACCAGATTTACTACATATTTTTTGCAGCCTTCTAGAACTTGTAGGAGTTAAAGCGGATAAAAATATTTCAAATGAAATAGACAAATCCAGTAAGACAGGTAGCACAGAAACATATCCATGGCTATTGTTGGGGTTCCTAAAATCTAACAGAGCCTGCTGCTTTCCCTAGATCTTTATTTTTTAAAATTATTATTATTTAGCTAGAGAACGTCAGGAATACAACATTGTGAATATCAAAAATGAGCATTGATGGGACTCAATAGGAAACTGAGTTGTTTTACTGAAGGCCCTAGTCAGGCTTCCATGGAAGTTCTTGAGTAAGCTCTTCAGGGCTCCTCATGAACTTTGGTTGAGCAATTGTTATCGTAAAGAAAGAGAGACATATCAGATTCCTCAACGCTGTGGGAAACTACAGTGAATGAACTTGAAGAATGGTTAAAAAAAATGGAGCAACTATGACTTGAAACTTTGAGAAGCACCAACAATGTATGTTTGTAGAAATAGATATAACTAACTGTTAACAATTCCCAGGGCATACGAATCCCCCTTTATTTTTGGATATAGAGCCATTATTTAGAATTTTGAACTATTTTATGATCGTTCTCATAAAACATTTGCCATGATGAGTTGTTTTAATCACAAAACATTGATATAATAACAGGAAAAAAAGCAAGATGCTGCAGACACCAAAACAATGTGGAATGTAAAGACATTGTTGGGCATTACATTTGTTTAAAACTGGATTTTGTTTTTGCAGCATGATAGCTTCCCCTTGATTTTGAAATTAAAAACAATCTTTAAAAATAGATAAGACAGAAGAAACTGAATAGCACAAAAGTTCATATCTTCAAGCTCTCTTACTTTACCCATTTTTTTAAAATGCAGAAGAAGCTATCATGCTGTAAAAACATGGCTACCTGAGATATTATTTGGGGGATGCAAGCTCTCAGCATATCTTTCACTGTTCACATAATAGACACCCCAGTGGTCACCCAACTAGTAGATATGGTAGCAGCAAGTAAGTCCAGAGTGACCAGAAAAACTAGTTAAAGACTATTGCCAAGAGTCAAACATATGTTGAAATTGCGGGGAAACTTTTCTATCCAGCAAATATCCTTGAAACTGATAGACAAATACCCAGAAAAGAATGCTTTAAAGATGTTTAGCAGGAAGGCTGATAGTCATTTGCTTTTTTGTTGGAATTACTGGAATATATACATTTTAAGTAGATGGGTCAAATACCAGTTTTTGACTGTGATTGACTGTGAATAGAATCACAAATTGTAATCAGGTTATGTGGAGTAGGCAGCAGAGAATGTTATCTAACTTGCAGGTCCTGAGAGGACTCTGAGCCAGTTTTGGTGTTGCTTCAGCTGAAAGCTTGGAACCACCATTGTAGAGAGGGTGTGGGTCTTCTAGAGATGTTTCCAGTATCAAACTGATTTACTAGAGAGCAAGAGTTTGGGATGCTTGGTAAGCTGATGCAAGAGGAAATTCAGATTCCTCTCCAATACATGTAGCATTAACAAATGAACAAGAATGATATTCCAGTGAAAACCTTGCTTCTTTAGATCCTAGGAATAAGGTCTTTTCTGCCTGAAGTCAAGCTCATGGCAGAAGTCTTTAGGAAAGACTGCACATTTAGGCATATTTTCTGTTTTGTTTGATTTTGAAAATTTTAGCTACGTGGATAATATCTCAGAGCTGAAGTAGCTGAAAGTTTAAGGAAGAAATGTCTACAGGCTCAGGTTCCATATGAGGTGAGATAGGTGAAGATAAGGATGATGATTTTACACACACACACACACACACACACACACACAACTAGACTCATTACATGAGGGAAAGCCAGCACATATCCAGGTAGATAATGCTAGTCATCAAAGCAATATTGTTTGTCTTTAGAATCGCTCAAGTCTATTTTGCCAACTACTTGTAAAACTCAGATTTCTTTTTCCCCCCATTGTATATACATGTAGTTCTCAACGTGTGACTACAATTGGGACTGGAACTTCCATTACTAAGTGAGATGGTTGGTCTTTTTTGCCATGGTCATTAAGTGAAGCATTCAATCCTTGCACATGGGTGTCCATGAGTTCATGCACTATACATTGGAAACATATGAAACAGTAACTCAGGTGGCATTTCTATATATCGGTATCTACTGTAACGACACATACAGAAATTTAAGAAAGAAATCTTAACAGACAAAAACAAAGCTAAACCAGTCTCATAGAATCTAACAGAATTAGGAAATGAAATTCCTTTCTCCCTCTCCTCATTCTCTCAAAAACTAAGTTATTTATCTTCTGTTGCATGTAATTTATTTCCCCCTAAAATTGGCAACTTATCTCATTTACACAAGCTACTGAGAATGGGTTGCTTTCCAGATCTGGCATAGTTTTGATTGGGTAGGGTGCATGGTATAGTCGGGAAACATTACGGAGTCCCACTTTGAATCAGAAAAGGCAAAAAAAAGTTACTTTCTTCTTCATATCTTATGAACCTACTTGGAGTGCTTTCACAAGCTATCGCTCACTCTGAACCAATGAGATAAGAAATGCCAAATTCATATTAAGTACATAATAATGGCAGACATGGACAGAAATATGTGGTTGAAGGGCTACATTGAGACAATGGAGACAAGATACTGTAGGGTTCAGCTATAATAGATCCAGCGTCCAATAACTCCTTTGGTTAGAATTTTCCTCTGTAACTAGATCTCTTTGCTCCTAGGAGTTGCCCTGTGCCTTCACATCAATGTGATGAGGAGGGATATGTATCATATATGACTTTTCCCATAGACAGGTTGACATAATGTCTTGAAACACTTTTATAGCACTACTTCTAATTGGAATACTGCAAATGGGAAGCCAGGATTCTGCCTATAGTTTCAAATAATTTCATAATCCGATATTCTAAAATAAATGATAGATTGATTACCGTATATGCCACTAGCAACTTATAAGATAGTTATTCTCCATGATGATTTGTTTCTAACCTGGTCGTTCAGGTCTTCCAACAATGCACTCACTGTTGCTGTAATTGAGTCTATCTCCCTTGTTGCTGGTCATACTCTTCTCTTTCCTTCCACTTTCCCAGTATTAGAGCCTTCTCCAGAGAGCTAAGTCTTCACATAATGTATCTGAACTAAGATAATTTGTACCTGGTCATTTGTGCCTTGAGTGAGAACTCTGGATTGATTTGTTTGATGATTTGTTTGTTTGTTATGTCTCCATGGTATTCTCAGGAGTCTTCTCCAATAGCAAAATTCAAAAACATCAATACTATCCTGCTTCTTCAAAACCTAACTTTACTTCAATAGAGTGTCACAGGAAATACGTTAGCCTGCACTTCTCCAATCCTTTTAGGTATAGACACATCACAGCATTCAAATATCTTTTCTAAGGCCTTCATGGCTAGTGTACAAAATGTTATTTGCATTTGTATTTCTAGATTGCTTGTCCTTTTACTGATAGTCTTAAAAAATTGAACACTTGTCCCTTTACTGTTGATGATTGATCCTGAAAGGAAGAACTTGCCTACTACTTTGATATTTTCATTATAAATTCTAAAATTGCATTTAGAGTGAATAAGTAAGGGAGAGTATGCAATCCTGCCTCATTTCGTTGCTAACCGGGAACCTCTCTGTTAGCCATGTTCTTCCATACTGTGGCTTCCTGACATAATAGTAGTAGTAGTAGTAGTAGTAGTAACAACAACAACAACAACAACAACAACAACAACAACAACAATAATAATAATAATAATAATAATAATAATAATAATAATAATAATAATAATAATAATAATAATAATAATAATAATAATAATAATAATAATAATAATAAAGTTGGAAGGGATCTTGGATAAGGACGATGAGATGTTCTTGGATTCCTATTTTTCTAAGGACATTTCATTGTTTGATATGTTTGATAAAATAAAATGCCTTTCTATAATCAATGAAACACGTATTGATTTCTTCTGGATATTTTTTGTCTTTCTCAATTATCCAGCATCAATTATCCAGAAATAATATCTTATGTTCTTCAGTCTTTTCAAAAGACTGCTTGAACCTCTGGCCTCTCTTTTTCTATGTTGAGCTCTAATCCATATTGGATGATCCTAAGCATTATTTTGCTAGCATGTGGAGTTAAGGATATTGTATTATAGTTTGCATATTCTGCTATGTCTCCTTTTGGGTATTGGAATGTAGGTTGACCTTTTCCAGTTTATTGGCCACTGTTATTCTCCACATTTACTGGAGATATTTTTGTCTTTTTTGTCTTTAGCTTCTCTTGTCTTCTTGGCAATTCTATGATTTGTTCTGACATCCAGCTTGTTTTCCTCTTTCTTCATATTTGGCAGCCTCTTTTCATCTTCATCCTTAACATTTTCTTTAAGTTTATTCCATAGTTCTTATGGTTCTCCATCAATAAGGTTTCAAAGTGATTCCTGATGTTCCCCTGAAATGATGACTATATTCTCAAGATCTTAATTTGGAATTTGCATATGAGCAGTCTGTGGTCTGCTTCACAGTCAACACCTGTCTACAGCTGAACTCCACTTCTTTTTAGCAATCATTTGAATGTTTGAAAACAGTGTTAGTTATAAGTAAATCATTGAAATGGCAGAAATTGGTAAGTCGGACTTTTGATTTATTTCTGTTTCCTAAGCATACAATCCATTTACATTTTCCTTCTTAATATTTCCAGTTTTGACATTTCAGTCTCCAATCATAAGCACATCCTGCATACTTGTTTTGTCAATTTCAAATTGAACTTGATCATAAAAGTCTTCAACTTTTTGTTCTTCTGTGTTGTTAGATGGAACATAAACTTGGATGATTATAATATTAAAGGGTTGTCCACAAATCTAATTGATATTATTCAGTCATTGACTGAATTGTAGCCAAGTACTGTCACTATACCCTTTCTAAGTATAAAAGCAGTGCTGTTCCTTATTTTTCATGTCCTCAGTATTTAACAATTTGATCTCCTGGCTGAAAGTGTCCAGCCCCAGCCCAATTTCAATTCACAGGTGCCTAAGATATCAATCTGCAGTCATTTCGTCTTTCAGAAATAATAGGTTATAATTCCTAATACCACAACAATCAATATAGCTTGGAATAATGAATTCTAGTACAGAACATTTGAAAATTGCCAGAGTGGTAAGAAATGGGACTAAATTATGTTGCTCCCAGTGACTCGTAAGAAGGCCAGGATTCAGATGACTATTCTTCTCCCCCCCCCAAGATTTATATATTTGCTTGATATCAATGATTATGTAGATCTGTAGCCCCCATGAAGAGACCCTAGTAAATTTGTGGACATTTTCTTTGGCTCCTGCCAGATTCTCTCCCCCACCGGATGGATGGATGGATGGATGGATGGAAGGAAGGAAGGAAGGAAGAAAGGAAGGAAGGAAGGAAGGAAGGAAGGAAGGAAGGAAGGAAGGAAGGAAGGAAGGAAGGAAGGAAGGAAGGAAGGAAGGAAGGAAGGAAGGAAGGAAGGAAGACCTAGCAGTTGCAAAGCAACACCAAACAAAGCTCCAGTTCCAGCATCATCTTCATTCCCAAGAATAACTCTGTGTCCCCTAAGCTTCTTAAAAATGTAAATGACAAGCAGCTGCCACACACACAATGCAAAAGATGACAGCATATTTAGTGTCAGCATAAAATGATTCATTAATAAAATGAATGCAGTAGATAGACCATGACTGGAAATCCCCCCTTCTGATCTATTTTATTCTTATGGTTTATATTCTATATTTGGGTCTCCAGGAAGGCAGACCTCTAGTTAGATTCTCTCAGGGCCATGTCTTGCCTCTCCAATCTACATCTCTTTTCTCAAACCAAATTTTGCCTTTTCACTTGAGGATATTATTTATACACCTCTCCTCTGCTTTCCCGAATATAAGAGAGATGGAGGTAACCTTGCACAAGAAATGCCTGGCTATATTATTTTCAGTTCTGACCTGAACAAGGGCAAAAATAATAATTCTGCCTACTTAAGATTCTGAGAAGACTCATTTTAGAATGTAGACCACAAGAGATTGTAAAAATAAGGAAATGCAGATTGTATTACTTTACAGACCTTAACTAAATGAGTTGTGAGCACCCTTTATTCTAAAGGCCTAGCACCCTTTTTATAGCTGTTAGAACATCCCAAAGTAGGATGTTGAATACTCATTTTAAGGGAATTAGATCTATAACTGTAAGTAGCTCCATTTGCTCTCATTTATACTGGCCATATCCCTCTAAAGTCCTCAAAGCCCCTTTAAGAACAATGCAACCTTAACAATACATATAATCCTGTATTAAATTGAAGGATATCTAGATTGTATCCCATTTTTCTAGGCAGCTCACTGACTAACTTTGCAAAAGTTACCATCTCTCAGCTTACCTAAAAGAAATATAAAGTAAGTGTAGAAAAGTGAAGTAAGAAAAGCCAATGAGCTACCTTGAAACTTCTGGGAGGCCAAAGGGGATAAAAATGTAATTAATAAATTAAAAACACTGGATTTGATTCTTCCACCCAGCAATATTTGCACACAGTCTTCCCAGTTGCCCTGAATACAGGATGAAGTCTTGTTGCGCGACTCTGAGTCAATCAAAGCCCTTGAGGTCTTGCCAGAAGAAAGGGTGTTTTACAGCTGACACAACATAAACAAAGAAGCAAACATTCTGGGGGTGGCAAGCACCTCCTGTTTGTCCTCCTGCACCTGAGGGGGAGGCCGAGAGCTCGTGAATCATTGTTGAGGCACTCCATCCATGCCCTGTGGAAGAGCTGCTGTCATCTGCTGTGGAAGCTCCTTGCTGAAGTCTGTCACAGCCCAAGGGTTGTTTATCCACTTTGGAGCCTGCTTGGGCAGACCTGGATTGGGGATAGGGCAGGGGAATGAAAAGGCGGTGTTGAAATTTGTTCTGAAGATGAGAAACCATTCGGGCATTGGGACAGCTCAGGAGACAGGCCTCCTAGCTTAGCTGGATTTGTTGGCTTTTTCCGAGCCCTGACATGTGAGGAAATTCAAATGTAAAAGTATAGAGCTTAGGCTGAGGTTCACTGGCCTTCCTGATCACACAACTGAAAAAAAATTCAAACTGCTTCTGCTGTGTGAGACCCCATTTTCACTCTGCCCTGACACTGGGTGCCACTACATTCATAACACAGGGACATAACCTGATGCACAGACCTTCATGTTCCTTCTTGAAAGCTTTGGTCATTGATATCAAATTGTAATTTCTACCCTGACAGAAGGAGAAAATGATTATATTCAAGACTGATCAGCAATTATACTAACTGTTTAATTAAACTGGAAGGATCTGAAATGAAGATTTTGGCTTATTGCTTTTGGGAGTGTGTTCCCTAGCGTACTATTCAAATGCCCAGTGTGTCTCTCAGACCCTCCCAAACATTGATTTAAACTGAACTGACCTTATGAGGCATGGTTAAAGCTTTGGAATATTTAATAAGAAAATCTAAGCTTGATATTTTAAGTGTGTGCCACAATCAGGGTAACAGACTGTGCTGCTATAAAAAGGAAAGCCCTGATATCGATGTTGCACCTGCAACAAACTTATTAAATGTCTTAAACTGCCCTCCAATCTTCAGAGTGAAGAGCTAAATGCAGTGGTGGGATTCAAATATGTGAACAACCGGTTCTCTGTATAGATGCCGCTTCCAGAAGTCCATTCTGGGCCTGGGCAACATAAAAATTAGTTACTGATTCTGCTGAAGTGGTGGCAACTGGCTGAATCCCACCACTGGCTAAAGAACTCATTTTTCAGAGCGGTGTTGATCATCTACAATGTTTTCCCTGAGTGCTTTTTTGCTGCCAAGATCCATTCTTTAAAAATATTTGCTTCACCTCCTGAAGGCCACTGGTAGGACTGAACTGATGCACTGTATCACTAGAAAGATAATTTGTCCCACGTTCAACTTCTTCAGGTTGGAGAGCATAGTAAAATAAAGGGGAATAGTACACTTATTTTAATACTCTTCTAAGGCGAAAATTGTGTACCTATATATTGGTGGTTTGGTGCAAAATGTTGGGAATGCAAACTTAAGGTGCTTCAAGGGGTATATAACTGAAATGGGTTTTCCACTTTTGCCACAAATATATTTATGATTGCAACTATTGTTGTGGTGGTTGCTGTTAAGCTTCATTGATAGCTATTGAAAATGAGTGATAAAATTGAACGACCTTCTCCATTGAATCCTAGCCAGAGAGCTAGTCAAGACCAAGACTTTGAAGCCACAGAAACAAGGTGTGCAGAGAGGTTTTAAATCTGAAATTAAGCACCCAAAGGGAGAGAGAGACAACAAACTCCTTGGAAGAAAGGCAGATTATAAATATTCAAGCTTATTCTTGGGAGATTGCACCAGAGCATTGCTGTTGTCCTCCTACTCAGTTGCATAGAAGGAGGCATCTCTTACTTCACTGAGGCGTCGGCAGAGTAGGACTTTAGGGCACGTGCCCATGATCCTGTTTGACACAATGAAATATATACTTTTTGCAAGACACATAATCTCAAGAACAAGGCAGTCTTTAGCAAGGGGATTAAGGCTGGAATTTAAAGCAGTGCTTCCCTTTCTAGCCATTTTAAGACCTGTGGACTTCAGCTCCCACACTGACTGGGGAATTCTGGGAGTTGAAGGCCACACATCTTAAACTGGTTAAGATTGAGAAACACTGATCTAAAGTGACCTAACTACAAGTAAGCAAAGATGTTGGGTGTGAAACTCCCACCTACCTATCAGTGGGCAGGACTCGAAAAATGCCATCACCGCTGCACCTCAAACTGAACTGTCCTCCCCCTCAAACCTAGCCCATTGGGCTACACTTCTTTAACCATGAACTTTATAGATGGCTGTGTAGCTCTTTGGGCATGTTGTTTATGAACATGTGCATTCATGATCTCACTTCCTTTTTTATTGCTTTCAAAATGCCGCTCAAAAGCCACCTTTTCCATCAAGCTTCTGCTGCATTTACTTAGTTTCCATATCTTGCTGTTACTCATCGTGTAACTCAGCTGAATAGATATAATTCAAAAAAACGTTTTCCTCACTGTTTATTCCTCCCCTGCCATTTTTCTTCTGTATCAAATTTCAGATGGCGAATACTTTGATGTTAGATGTTGATGTTCTATAATGCTGGGCATGCTGATGATGTAATAACAGAGTAGCAGAAGGAAAAGAAAGAATATTTAGAAATCAGGACGAGCAACACTAGATTAAAATAAAGGTAAGTGAATCTTAGGGAAAACCTCCTAAGAGTAATAACAGTTTGAAAGTATAAGTAGTTCCCATTTATCGACCAAAATTAAGAACTGACAACTTGGTCATTAAGCACAGCAGTTGCTAGATGAAAGTAGAACTGTACATGTGATCATACTTCAGTTTTCCTTTGCTTTACAGATCTCTGAATGTTATAAATGTGAGAATTGGTCACAAAGCTACTTTTTCATCACGATTGTAACTGAATGGATACTAAACACGGTAGCTAAACAAGGACTATATGTACAACTAATTACTGAGAACTGTGAGCACCCATTCAATAAATATCTCTTGTGGATACTTTAATTTGGATTCTTGCATAAAGTTAAGGGCTAGACATGAAAATCTCAAAGATCACTTTTGATTCTAAGTTTGTGTTTATGCAACACACTAGATCAGTTATAGGCATATACAACATGTTAAGGTTGGTAACTTTTATGATTGGCTAAACCCAGCCATTTTGTTAATTAAGGAGTCAGTATAATATGTAACCCAGAAAAGGGGCTAGCTAAGCAGCTGAGTTAAGTACATATTCACACACACTCCCTACCACAGCATGAAAAGACTAACATTGTTAAGGGAGACATTCTCATGATGTCACCCCTGTTTAATCCCCAGTCCACTGCCGAGACAGACTGAAGTCGGTTTTAAGCGTTCTGCAATTAGTGGTCTCTTTCCCTCTTATCCTGACAATGACCAGGCTAAAGGGCCTCCATGACAAACCTGGGGATGACAAGGTCATGGATAGCAACCCATCCAGCTTCTATGATCATCTGCATTTCCTCCTTCCCATCTAGTCTGGGCACTGCAATTCTTTTGCCATTTTGTCTGGGATGTAAAAGAAATCATATTTCTGGTTTTTACAACTTCTTTCTGTTTCCTTTCTTTTTTTTCTTTTTTAAAAAAAGGATATCAACTTTCTGGGAGATGAGAAATGGGCAGATGACAACAATGGCTGAAATATCTGTTAAAATTCTGCAATCAGTTGTATTTCAGTTTCTATCTTCCAAAACATTTGATTCCCTTACAAGAGGAATGAGTTCTCTCTAGTTCTTTAAGATGCAGTTGAACTACAACTCCGAGTATTCTGAGTTAGTATGGCCATTGGTGAGAGATGCCAGGAGTTGCAGTTCAACAAGTCCTTATCACCTTATTGAGTCCTTAACTACTTATCAAGTGGAAGTAGTGGGCCAATCATCAGTAACTGAGTTTAAATATGCTCAGGGTGAACACATGCCCATCTTCCAACAAAAATATAAAAATAATAATGGTAGACTTGTGGAGCAGTTTTCTATGTTTCTATTTAGAGAGATTGTAAGTGAAGATAGAATTGTTCAGGTTTTTTTTTTATAAATTACATCATGTATCTGGGATAGAATAATAGGAAAATGAATGAATGAATGAATGAATGAATGAACGAACGAACGAGCGAACGAACGAACTTGAGTTCTAGTGATGGAGATTATACATACCAGAAAACCTATACCAGCTGGTAACATAAACATTACAAAGTGGGGGTGGCCATCTTAGGCCTCCTAGCACAGGGGGCTTATCAACTCTTTCCTGCAAAGTCAAATGGTTTCTCATATATATTAAACTAAGTGTAGGGCTTCAAATGAAGGCATAGGGGAAGAAAGAGGGAGGAAGGTAGGAGAATCCATCTCCTCATTTGCTGCACACCCTGAGAAGCCATTGCTCTTCCCTGCTCAATTCTTTCAGCTGTCTCTTCTTGTTCTCCTTCTCTTTCCTGCTTGAGAAAAGAGAGAGAAAAAAAACTCTGGACCAGTGGAAAATAATTAGAAGTCTTTTTATATCTTTGCTGACATCTAGTGGCCATCTGGATTTTTGCAACCTAGAGAAAGCTTCCTTCTCTTTAATTTCCCTTACCCACACTCAGTAGTGTTTGGCATCTGACTTGGTTCTCCTTTGGTGGGAGTCTTACCTGGAGTTCAGACAGCTCTGCTTACTTTCCTGATGACAGCCCAGTTTTTCACGTCATGGCAAAGATGACTTTCTCCATAATCCTCACTCTTTTGTAGGTGATTCGTGATATCAACCTACCATTGCAACTGACTTGTCAGATTTGCTTACTTGACTAACATGATGCTACCTGCCTGCATGGCTTTCCAATGTAGATGGCAGTTATATCCTGATATCTCAAGCTCAGAAGATATCATGGAAGAGGAACTGAAAGCATCTGTTGTCCTGTGCTGTGAGGGAGCATCTGGTTTCAAGAATGATAGTTTGTCTTCATAACTTTCATATTGATCAAAGAAGGATACCAGATCACCTTCATTCTGTGCAATGGGTGGAAAGGCTGCAGAGCCTAAACAATCTTATCTGAAATCCAGGACAGGTTTAAAATGTATAGGCCAGCTTTGAATTCAACCCCAAACAAATAAATTCAAATTACTATGTGCAATAGTAATGTTGTGTTCTCCACCTACTTGCTTGACCTTGCTTCAGGTTTGACAGAGTAGGTCAAGCCTGGGACCATTGTGACCTTATCCATGAGAAATTCATTTTGAATCTTCATCTACCCAAAACTCAGCCTAAAAATCAAATGTTTAACAATTACTTAAAAGATAATGGATGCCGACCAGTTCCCTTGGATTTGTGGGCTCCAAATAAACAATTGTATTTATCATGATTCACAAACCATGGGTGGCTTGGGTTCTTGTAAAACTACAAGCCAATCCCAAAGAGAACATTTGATGGCTTAGCATGATGCAAGAACACAGCCTCTCTCACTTCTTTCTAGTAGTTTACATGGATAGTAATTGATGAGTGGTAAGAATATATTGTATAACAAGACATAGCTGAAACGTAATATTATACAGTGTATTGCAAACACACACAAACCCATGTGTGTGCAATACAGTGTACTGCACACACATGGGTTTGGAAAATAATCTAGACTTCCAGGGAAGCATCTTGAATCATCCATGTTTAGGGGCAACCATGATAGTCCTTGACTTATCCAATCTACTCTGCACAGAGTCCCTGTTGGTTTTCCCTGGCTCAAGACCTCCAATTATGGGAAATTACTTTACATTTCTAGGGATGCCTACCATTAGACCAAGGCAACCAATTGTGGGGAGCTATAGAAAGGCATGGCCTTGGTAGTGGGCTGCTACTTCCAATACCAAGATAACTTTATTGAACTTGGAGAGTGTAAACTAGATACGCTCTGCCTGGACATCATTCTTTCTGCGACAGAGATAACTCGCTCCACTTTGTCATCAGCCTTAACTGGTAGCATTTCTTTGAAGGAAATGTTTCCTGCTTTCTGGAAAATACCTGTGACATCCACTCTGTTGCTTAGAAGCCTGGGTGCTTGCATGCTTCACTTTGTGATTTTCTTTCAAATGCAGCAATGTGCTTTTTTTCAATTGCCACTGGACAGTACCAGATCCCTTCAGCTGAGATGGTGGTGGGGATATTATTCCATACGCTGCTGCATCTCTCAAGCAATATAACATTTAGGCCTGGGTTAATTCTAGGAGGAAAATGTCTAGTTTTGGACAAGGAAAGAGTTAACCCAACTAGTAATTCTGCACAGACACACACCCCAAGGTTCGGCTTTCTTCTTTGAGGGCTGTGTACAAACAGGAACCTTGTGCCGGCGGGTGGGCAGACAATGTGGAGACAGCCATGTATTTTACTACAGCTGCCAAATAAAAATTAAAGAAAAAAGAAAGAACAAGAAAAAAAAGTGTTTGTTTGACGTGTTTAAACCCATGTTGGGAGTACACCACCACACACAGATGCATACAGGTACACACACACACAGAGACAGAGCTATTTCTCAATATTGTTGAAGGCTCTGTATCAGGGGAGAATTCTTTATCAGGGGAGAGCCTCTATTTTGCAACCGAACCCCCAGTTCAAAGTCAGACACTTCTGGATGTGGCTGAGACCTCTGCCCTGAACATTGGGAAATTGCTGGTAGTCAGAGAATAGACCACACTGAGCTAAAGAATCAATGGTTTGTGAAGCAACTTCTTAATGGATGTCTGAATGTGCAACAGCTGAAAGACTAGCTGAGTTTAGCATTAAAAAATAGGTATTAAAACAGTCTCTGAGCATGCACAGATTTCTCAAATGCTAAATAAGCAGAGGACATTCCTATCTCAGCCTCTTTCTTGTATAAAAACAGCATTTTCCATTGGAATTAGAGGGCTCTAGGAAGAATAGTCAAAGAGAGGATCAGCTCCTCTTATTTAGGGAAAAAATGAGTTTCTTTAAAATGTATTGGTGAAAGTTGAGAATTTTACATGTGCGTGCTTGTGGATACTGCAAATTGCAATGCTGAACATCTAAAAGCCCTAGCATGGTATAATATTTTGATTTGGGATCTTGGGATGCTAAGAGTTTCTTTGGAATGTGAGCATAACAGATTTCAAAGTTAAACATGGAAAGAGACATCTCAAAATGTTTTATTTTTAAAATGCAAGTGGAATTTGTAAAGAATAAGGGTTTGATGTATGCAGGATAGAAAATGTATTGATGCTTTTGAATGTTGGTATTGGAGAAGACCTTTCAGAATCTCATGCATAGTGAAAAAGACAAATGGATCTTTGAACAAATCAAGCCAAGTTTTCATTTCAGACACAAATGATCAGACTGAAACTGTCCTACTTTGGATACATAATGTGAAGACCCAGCTCTGTGGCAAAGACTCTAATGCTGGGAAAGATAGAAGGAAAAAGAAGAAAAGGATGATCAGCAGAGGGGAATACAGTTAATTACAGCAGTGATAGGTACACTGTTGAAAGATCTGAAGGACCAGGTTAGGACCAATCATCATGGATAAAATCTATGTAGTCACTAAGAATTGATCCTGATTAGACAGCACATAATCATTAAATATAACTCTTCATTGAGAAGAGTCATTATCCAAGTTTTAAATAAGAGAGATCTGATTCCAAATTTTGTTTCTTCACTGTTTGACGTTTCATAGTTCTATCTCATTAAAATGAAATATGGTGGAAAAATAAGTTAGATTGAAGTATGAAATATGATACACTAATGAAAGAATGCAAAGTCTTCCTACAAGCCAAACTCATAAGTCATTCCACATAGTACCATTCAGGTCTTTCTTTTCCTTATGCTTACTTTATCCACTTAGCAACCTTATGAGGTAGAACGTATTGAGGTATAGTGGCTGTCTAAGAATTCGCAGCAATCTTCATAGATTAGAGCTTTGAACCACAGTATTTGCAGTCCTCACTGGGTCACTTATTTTACCTTCCCAAACCTAATGCCCTTCATTCTGTGAGCAGTTGCCTCAATTAGCCCATATTGAGGGGCCTAGAGCAACTCATGGTTATCTGTGTTTGGGGGGAGGTCTGCTGAGCTAGCATATAGAATAAGGTTTAGTTGTCACTCTGTGAGTTACTTTTGAATGAAGTGTGATGGGAAAAAGATGTCACCTTATTAAACCCCTTGGATAGCAAGATATGTTGGACTCTGCATTTCCTCTTCCTCTGGTTCACTTCATTGTTTCTTCCTGTCCTTTCACTTAAGAAGAAACTAGATAAGTGGCAACAGAAAGGAAGAAGCCACAGAAGAATGACAACAGGCATGATTTCCTACTCAGATTCTGTACAAGTGCTTTGATGTACTTCATTGATAGATGTTCTTTCTAAAAAGGAATACTGGCATTTTTAATTTCCTTTAAATTTGCATATTTCCATATGCATCCAAGAAAGGACATGTCTGAAGACTCATCACATTTAGAGTGTTGACACCCAGTTGCTTCTGTCTTTTCGCCTTCCATGATATTTTAAAAATTTTTAAGCACCTTGTGAGTTTTTCATTCTAGAATGACTAGCAACATTTTAAAATACATAAAATATGATGCCAAATGATATCTGCATTTTACTTAAATTCTAAACCACTGGTTCCCAACCTTTCATATCCCATCACACCATGCGAAACCCAGGTCTACCATCATAGAAACAAAAAGTCCATCACTATGTTTGCGTGCATTTTATTATCACATTTATCATTTATGGTGCATCTTAAAGATTTAGCATTTTAGTGACTTATCTTATGCCCACCTAGACTATTTCAAAGTTTCACCATGGTACAGTGCAGATGTATATATACCACATGAAAGAACTACTGCACTAAACAATTGCAAGCAGTAGGATATATTTGTATTCAAATTTTGATCAGACCTGCATTACCGAACTGGTTAAGAAAACTCTGGCTTAGGACCGTGGTTTTCAGAACATGCCATTGGTAGACTATCCTTTTTCCCCCTACAGATCCAACAATTAAAGATACCTTTGTTAGTGGCCTGGCTGAGAACCCATAATTTTCCCTAAGGTATTTCAGTTTTCCTTAAAATAATGTGGAAAAAAGGTGAAATAAGTACACATGCTTTTAACTGTAAAAGAAATACTCAGTAGTATACCATTAGTTGCCACATTTTTAAGTCATCAAAGGAAAAAAATAGTTTTGGGAAAACAAGCTAGCTTACAGATCTTAATCACAGTGCAAGATCATATTTTTTAAATAAAATTGTAAATACTATTTCTGCTAGCTTCCCCTATTCACCATCTTCATTTTTTAAGAGTAAAATGATTACTTTTAATTTTAATAATAATTATTAATTTACTACTAATTTGTTTCATATTTCTCTCCATACCTACTTTTCAAATATATACCGCTCCATAGTGCCTAGCTAGCAAAAACAAGATTTGAAGTTCTATATTTGGGTAGCTTAAACAACATTTTGTAAAATTGTTGTACAGCATATGTTCAGTACACTTAGCAGCAACTAATAAAAATAAATAAGACTTACAATCTTTGGACAAAAACAAAACAAAACATAATAGTAGTGATTCAAATTTAAAAATATATATAAAGAAATATATAAACAAAGCAGTTCTCAAATCAGCTGAGTTCAGTGTTGCTATCTTCAGTGTTAGCCTTAAAAAAAAAAGATAGCATCAAATGTTGACCACATACCAGCTGCTCACTTACATAAAATCAAAACAATTACAGGGATAACAAGTTAATAAATGTACAAAACCTTTGGCTGGCAAAAAGTATAAATGGACTGCAACCTCAGACTGGGAATTGAGGATGTCTTTTTTGTTGTTTTGATACTGCTTTCAATTTTTTATTGAAGGGAGCACACTATTTTCCCTGGACAACTAACTTACGTAAGTCCAACAGAAACTCTGTATATCTCTCGAACAGTTTATTACAAAGCTAAATGTATTTTCAGTGCAAAAGTTTTGTAGACCAAGTGAAGCTATTTTACAACACTATTTATTATTAGTGGAATAAGCCAAATAATAAATCCTTTTTGAAAAGACATAGCATAATAAGCATAACTGCTGAGAAAAATACCACATTAATACTTTTATCCAGAGAGCACTAGACATAAAGAGAATTTCTCTAACAAGGTAATTTGAGGGAAGAAGCATGGATCATGGCAAACAAATGGGAAACACGGGCTTCTTCAGTTTGGGAAGCAAGTGACTCGGATGTGGGACTCTTTGGTTTTTAATCCTGTTTGCCATTCGTCCTCCTTCTCAATGTCCCCAATGTCCTGTCATGACAGGAAGCTGTGATGACTCGGAGAGGCATTCCGCCCAGGGGTGACAGCCCAAGCTCACCCTACCTTAAGAGGAGCCACGTGCCAAACAAAAGTTGTCGAACTTGTTTTGCTGAACTAGGCTGAACAGTAACTTCTTACCAAACCAGTGGGGCGGATTGGGTGGTGGCCCAAGGAGACAGTGAGACAACCAGGGTGTGGTAGCAAAATTTGGGACAGTCCCTACCCAGATGGCCCAGCTCTCTGGGAGTGATGCTTGTCAGCATGGAAGTGTTTACCTTCTACTCTTCAACTCTATCGTGGCACTGATTAACAAGTTAAACATATAAATCAGTAAAGGCATATAAATTTAATGAATAAATAAAATTATTCTAAACCTTGAAAATTCCCATTTTTAATGATCTAGAGTCCAGTGGCCAAGAAACAAACAATTTAAGCTAGCTTTAATTCATAAGTTAAAGGGGCATAGAGTTGAAGGCTATATTTGCCTTTGGGACACCATGTGCTCCAAACCTTTGAAAATACACCAGTCTTGAGGCCTCTAGCTCTATACTGCATACGATTACTTATATCATTGTAAAATTTCACCACGTACAACTATCTCTTGTTAGGTGCTTCGATCCAGTGTCTTTCACACATGCTTTCTCAGAATTGTAATCAATGCTTCTCAGCTTTGGCAATCTTAAAACATGTGGGCTTCAATTCCCAGAATATCCCAGCCAATGTGGATGGCTGGGGAATTCTGGGAGTCCACACATCTTAAAGTTGTCAACTTTTGATGACTACTCAAATTTCTCCACAAAAACAGTGGCTCTTAGTTTGGATAACAGATTGTCATTTAGATATTCTGGCTCCCTCCTAGTTCTGTGGAAAGGTTGAAACTGGCAATACAGAGATCCATTATTCAGAGTCTAGGCACAATCATTACGACAACATCCCTGCAGTTGCTTCTTCTGGCCTTGAACAGGTGGGCAAAACATCTATTGATGCAGAAAAATGGGAAAAGATTAGGGTTTAAACTCTGACTTGAGAGGTTCCCATATGCACTTTAATTAGACAGATCTTCTATTTATATAGATGACTTCTTTCTTTGCAGAAAAGTAAATAATCTAGCTGTCTCAACTCTGTAAAGCTATTGGCATTATTGAATTCAGAAGTATTCTGGAGAGTTGATATTTATTGCCATTTTCCTTTCAGTTTCCACCAAGTCCCATTTTCCAATAACAAACTCATCTAATGGGTGATATATAAGAAACAGGTTCAGAGGAACACCAATATTTGAATATAATAAAAGAAATCTTAACATGAGAGAGTGGATCCCTACACTTTTCTACAGTTGCTGTTGCTGTTGTTATTAGTTCAAGCCAATATCTACTCATGGTGGCCCCATGGATAGTTATTTCAAACTGTGTTTGGTCTTCACTCACGCAGCTTCTGTGTGGCATCCATGGCTGTTGTTGCATCAATCCATCAGATTTCTGGTCTTTATCTTCTGCATTTTCCTTCAACCTTGCAGGGATAAAGGAAGAAAAATAATGAACTGCTGGTATAACCAGGGAAAAATTCAGAATCACTAATGGGTCCCGTCTATGCTGTCATTTTTATATATATATAGCATGAAGGGGAATGACATCTCCAAATATCTAAAAAGCTGTCACATGTTACAACAAATTGATTTTTGGTAGTTCCATACCAATTTTCCCAACTTATTGGATATTCTCCAAGTACGTGTAACTAATATTTCCCAAATTCTCAGCTAAGAGGCACTTTCTCTCCCTCTCCCCCCTCCTATTCATCCTCTTCTTTCTCTGGTTTATTTATTTGTTTATTTCCTTCTTCTTCCTCACAATAGTTGGTCATCTCTGGATCACACCAAGCAAAATTAAACGATTGTTGAATTTTTAACAAGCTAGTAATAAGCATGTTGTATTAAAAACACTCACTCTGTTATAGAGAATAATATGATGGGCAAGTGAAAACAAAATATTTCAGGCACAAAATTCTGGAATAGTTGACTGGCATGAATAAATAAAGGAATGAAAACAGCATCAAGAAAGAAGCAAACTTCTCTGAAGAAGCAATTTCAGTATGTTTGTTCTCCCATCATTTATTATTCCATAAATACATAGATTAAGACCTTAAAAGAGGACATTTCCCCTTGGTTTTATTCTTATTTATATTTTTCTCCAGTGCACAACTTTAGTAAAACTGCATATTTCATTAATAATGAGCTGATACATGAATGTTCACATATTTGCACATTCAACTACATCTTTCAAAATTATTACTTATCAATAGTGATAAGTACTGGTATTTATATGGCAGATGTTAGCTATTCTAATCATACAAATAATCCTAGAGAAGAAGTGGAAATTATTTATTTTACAATGTTTGTATTGTCCCAAATAAAATGTGGATCAAAATTCAAAGGATGCCAATAGGGTCATCAGCATTTCTTTTTAACTGTTAACTAATAGCCCATATAATTGCTGTTATATAAAAGAAAACACAGTTTTTAACATTCTCCCCACCCCCATGCTTCTATATTTAACAAGAACAAGAATCAAATACAAACGTTTCTAAAATCTTGCCCATATTCTGGGCAGAACTAAAAAGTGTTCATTATGAACTGGGAAAAGAGAAACTACAATTTCAATCCTGTGGATGAAGGCTGTGAATATTCAATTCAAAGATTTGGCCTGGATTAAACTAGGACCCTGCTTACATGTTAATTCAAAAAGTTAGATTGAATTGGATGCTTCTGAACTGATTTGAATATTCTGAATGACTTCTGTGCATATGCATATGAAAGTGTGCATTATTTTTTTCTGAATCATTGTGGAAGTAGAAATCAAATCTACCAAGCCAAAGCCAATCTACAAATATATCTAAACATCTATATCCTTCTACATATATAGAGAGATAGACATACATAAACATCCCCTAAATCTCATATATCTGTACCTAGATGAAGTTTATACAATAATTCCCTGTTTTCTTAAAAATGAATCACAGCACCATAATGATAGTATTTATACTATACTATGATAGTAATATATATATATATATACACATACACACACACACACACATTATCCATGAGCTAATTGTTTTTGACACAAGCTACATCTATAGCATGTAATATTGTGCATATCAGATATAATACTTAAGATGCAAGTAGGATTCTTTTATTACATTATTTCCTCCCATCCACCCCTAGATCATTTAAAAAGATCACTGATTTGCAAATCAGTTTATGAGACAAAACAAAGTATAAAAATTGTATGGCTTATCATGTCTTTGATTGCTCTGTCTACTACATACACTTTTTTAAAAAAAAATGGGTGAGCAGGGTAAGCAACAGAACAACATGCAACCTTCACTGTAATTTCAAAAGCCCTTTGAATGCAATCACTTCATCTTCTGAAGAATGATCCTCTAGTTAGAGAGAGGAGAGCAGGGGTGTCTGCAGAGTATGTCAAAAAAATTCAGGATGACAGACACCATAGCACGCTGAAGCTCTCTATCCATTTTTATTTGCAAGTCAATGACATCATTGCAGCTGCCATCCTAACTTTTGTGACCAGACCTTCTAGAAACTCTAAGAGAGGAGATAAAGTGGGAAGAAGTGAGACCATTGCTTAGTGTTAATGTTCTTATATCAGCCGTTTGGATACTGACAAGTTACATCTGTACACCCTCCAATAATAATAAATCACATCAAACAACAATATCTGCCTATCCCAGCTCCCTGGGAAGGATTCAATAGGTTGATAAAAAATACCAGAGCCAGTCTAAACATTTGACTATGTGACAAGCCAAAATAATAATAATAATAATAGTTCATCACCTCAATTTTGAACAATACAATAGTTGAACCAAAAGGAATTAGCTGTTTTCAGCTGCTTTGCACTTCATTTGCCTATATTAATCTCTGTGGCAAAGCCATAACTGTTTAGCATCTACAACTGCTGGCTAATTATTTTCAAGTTCACCACCTGATATAATTATAATTTACATTCTATATCCAATTACTCAATTGGATAATTTTCTTTTTTAAATAATCCAGTCGGAGATAGGATACATCAGAACATACAGCTAAATACTGATCTCTATCTCAGGTAATATTCCCTCCAACAAAAAGACAAATTGATATTACAATAAACTACTGACGGTTGAGGTTTTTTTTTAATGTTGCAAGTATATTTTGATAGCTTGTCATACGAAGGAAACAAAAGGCTGTTCCTTTAATCACACAGAAGGATTGCTGAAACATGCAATGTTTAATACAGAGAGGTGGCATGTCTCTGTTTTGGTTATCCTCATGTGATTTCAACAAAGGTATACAAAAAACACTGATGATTGAGTTTCTTCATATGATGCTCAGGAGCACTAGTATGTTTCCAGGCATTTCTGTTACAATTCAAACCAGAAATTATGTTTTACAAACCATGTTGTGCTAATTCAAAACTAAATAATGAAACCATGTTTCATGAGAACCAAGTCTTAGAATCCTGTAGACAAATTCCCCTACGGTTTGAGGAAAACTGACCAATTAGCATATAAAATGGAAATAAAATGAGTGGAGATATAGGTATTAGTGGCAGCAATAGCCACATTTACTAGAATATGCAAAGCCGCTACTTTCTTCTAGGCAACTTTCAGAAATTTATAATCAGTTTATCAATGTTCTTCTGAACTTTGAAAGTACACTACGAAGTAAGCTAAATCCCCTATAGATGTGAACTGTCTTTAAGAGAGGGGAGAAGCTGAAGAATTAACCATTAGGAATCATTAAAAATGCTGAGGAAATTAAATAACAGCAAAGAAAATTGGCAAAGATTTCATGTGCCATGTAGTTATCAAGATATGTTTTGGTTAACAATACTTTAAAAAAAGTTGTGTCTTCCAGAGATGGAAAAACCAGCTTCCTAACGTTGGAAGGACCACATTTATTAGGCCAATGTTCCATTTCATGATACAGCTTTACTTCAGGCTGTAGTAGAGCAATTTGGAATCCTTATAACTCACTTGAGGCAGGACAGATGTTTTTTAACCTGCTTTATCCCCAGTTCCGAACCCCCTTGCAAAGCTCAACCTCTGAATGATAGTTTTGCCATTCTACAGTGCAGTAAAGGGTGGGGTGTCATCACAGTCTAAAGCAGTGGTGGTGAACCTATGGCACACGTGCCAGAGGTGGCATGCAAAGCCCTCTCTGTGGGCTTGCACACCATTGCCCAGCCCTACCTCCTCCTGTGGCCCTCTCCTCACCAGCAGCCCCCCTGGAGGAGAGTCGCCCCTGGGTGCGGCCTGCGCGGAGCAGTGCAGCCAAGGACATGGCAGCTGGACAGCAGGGACAAGATTCCGCCCTCACGCCCTGTCTCATGCAGATAATGATGTGGGGCGCAGGCAGAGGGTGTGGCCACCATGGCGCTGCAGGGCCACCTGGACGATCTGCTGTGGCAGGTCGTGGAGGTGGTGGGTGACCCTGTGGGTGGGCGGGGCAGGGGGCAGCAGGGGGCAGAGTGGGGTTGGGCAGAGAGGTTTTGGGGCACTCGGTGTCTAAAAGGTTCACCATCACTGGTCTAAAGAATGGAGGAGGGAAATAAGTAGAACTCACTTATAAGGCAATGGTAGGGAAGGAAGGGAGTGGGATTGTTGATTTGGTAATTCTTGGGTCTGTCCTTAAATTAAAGTGGATCTTGATGTAAGTCTATCATTGATTTTGTAGATGGGTAAGGAGAATTGTGAAAAGTTAAGAGGGAAACATGGATATGTATTTCAATCGATGGTCTTGCTTCAATGTTGCCCATATTCTCTTTTTAAGTAGTTCTAGGAGTGGTGTGTGTGTGTGTGCGGCTGGGGATTGGACAAAATTCAATTGCAAATAATAATAATAATAATAATAATAATAATAATAATAATAATAATAATAATAATAATAATAATAATAATAATAATACCTTGGGTGCAATCCCAAAACAACTGGAGCACCACTTGAACACCATTGGCATTGACAAATTCGCTATTAGTCAATTGCAAAAGGCGGCCTTACTAGGAACTGCTTCCATCCTGCGACGATATCTGTAATACCATCAAACATCCACATCTGCCTATCCCAGGTCCTGGGTAAGAACTCGATAGGTAGACAAAATGCCAAATCCAGTCTGAACATCTGGCTGACTGTGCGATGATTAATAGTAATAATAGTAATAATAATAATAATAATAATAATAATAATAATAATAATAATAATAATAATAATAATAGGAAGGGACCTTGGAGGTCATCTAGTCCAGCCCCCTGCTCAGGCAGGAAACCTTACACCATTTCGGACAGATGGCTGTCCAGTCTCTTCTTAAAAACTTCCAGTGTTGGAGCATTCACCGCTTCTGGAGGCAGTTTGTTCCACTGATTAATTGTTCTAACTGTCAGGAAATTTCTCCTCAGCTCTAGGTTGCTTCTCTCCTTGATCAGTTTCCATCCATTCCTTCTTGTTCTGCCTTCAGGTGCTTTGGAAAATAGCTTGACTCCCTCTTCTTTGTGACAGCCCCTGAGATATTGGAACACTGCTATCATGTCCCCCCCTTGTCCTTCTCTTCATTAGACTAGACATACCCAATTCCAGCAACTGTTCCTTATATGTTTTAGCCTCCAGTCCCCTGATCATGTTTGTTGATCTTCTCTGTACTCTTTCTAGAGTCTAAACATATTTTTACATCATAGTGACCAAAACTGGATGCAGTATACTAAGTGTGGCCTTACCAAGGCATTGTAAAGTGGTATTAACACTTCACATGATCTTGATTCTATCCCTCTGTTAATGTAGCCTAGCACTGTGTTGGCTTTTTGGGCAGCTGCAGCACACTGCTGGCTCATATTTAAGTGATTGTCCACTAGGACTCCGAGATCCCTCTCACAGTTATTACTATTGAACAAGGTACCACCTATACTATACCTGTGCATTTGGTTTTTCTTGCGTAAATGTAGAACCTTACTTTATTGTCTTCATTCTCGTGATCTGACTCTCCTTCACTTAGTGTTTTGTATCCAATTTTCCATCTCATTCTGTTCTTTCCCAACGTTATTACTATGAGCTTTGTGAATGCCGCAGAAATGGTTTGAACATTTTTGTCAACACAATGAGGCTTAATTTTTTTTTTCAATTTACACTCTTGAACCAAGAAGAGATTGGAATAATGGGTGGCACCATTGCTCTACATCCACTGACTTCAGTGGAAACGAAGTCAAAATTTCTTTACAAAAGCTTAGCACTCAACATTTACAATCTTCAGAATATTATTTTGAGTCTCCTGTAAGTTATAGAAGAGTCTGGGGAATTTTTTGCATAATTACTTGGAGTGAAATAAATTAGGAGAAATCCTTTGGAATAGAATAGCCTGCTAAATTACATAAATACATACATACATGCTTCTGTAAAGTAATGTGGCATCCAAAATTTGAGTGGACACTTTTTTTTATAACTACAGCAATTAATAATTAATTTTTACAATAGTGGGGCTATTTTTTAACCAATAATTCCTCTGATTAATCCAAATCCTAATCCTTTTTTGTTTGTTAATGACTGATAAGAATAAATCATATTTGATAAGGCAATTCTATTCTCTCTTAATGTTGAAGAAAAGTGATAATATAATTCATAACTTGTGTGGATACCTATGAAGACATTATTTCCTCTTTGGTCATTTATCTTTGTAAGATCCTGCACATTCTAGCTGAATTCACAAAATTATCCTGGTTTCTGAATTACTATATCCCATTTTCTAGAACACAATACAGTGAACCATAAGCTACCTTAAGTGAATTCATGCAACATACTAAATTACAAGAAACTAAGCAAGATTAACAGAAACCAAGTTTAACATTGTATGTGAAAACAACTTTTAAATAGCCTATTAAATGCCATAATGCATACTTTTTAAACGAATACACAGAACCGTTTTTGTTTGTTTGGCTTAAAGCAAATAAACAGGTCTTGAAAAATAGAGTCCCTCTCCTCCTAATGCAGGGGTAGGCAACCTCGGCTCTTTTATGACTCATGGACTTCAACTCCCAGAATCCCTGAGCCAGCATAAAAGAGCCGAGGTTGCCTACCCCTGTCCTAATGCAACCACATAGTAAATTCAGTCGCATTCCTTGTAAACTACAAAGGATGGTTTGAGAGGGGCATTGAAATTCAACAGGATAGTTTAAAAGCCTTAGAGATGCCAATTCATATGTACTGTATAGACACCAATTTCAAAATAATTAAAAATTACATATACAAGTGTAACACATCTCACCATAGTGGGAGGAATGTTCACAAGGCAGTTGTCCAGGTCCCAGTTGTTCACAAATAATTTCAATGATTCTTTATTGTCTTCTGAAATTTATTTTATAAAGCAATTAAGACTTGGATTAGGACTGGGGAATGACCCAAATTCTGGGCTATCTCCACTCATGGCATAATTTCCCAAATTAGTATCTCAAAGTCTGAGGTTACAAAAAACATTTGAACAAATCAGGGGTGGGGGGGAGTAAAGTTCGTCATTCACTAAGCTTTAGCCTTAGTTTGCTTGTGGCTTAGCATATTGTATAAAGCAGGGCTTTTCAACCAGTGGTACGGGTACCACCTGTGGTACATTGGCACCTGGCAGGTGGTACGCGACCATCCTAGAAAAGTGGTAGCGGGGGAGGAGAATGAGCTGAACCGGTGGCAGCACCGCACAACCCTGAGCGAGAGATGGCTGGAGCTGCAGGGCTGTCAGGGCTCAGTGGAAGCACCAGGATCAGCACCAGGCTCCAGCTGGAGCTCGGCACTGATCCTGGTGCTTCTGCTGAGCCCAGAAGAAGAGCCGATCAGCTGGAATGTTGCAGCATCTTCAGGGTCTTGTGATTTACATTCAGATGCTTGGCAACTGATTCATATTTATGACGGTCACAGTGTCCCAGGGTCATGTGAAGTGACCAAAACCTGCTGCAATCACCCAGCAGAAGGGGGGAATAAAAACCAAACACCCCCTCCACCCCAACTCCGCTGCCAATCCCCAACAGAAATGCTCACAACAATGAAAACCTCGGACAGGAGGAAGAGTGCCGCTAGGTGGGCAGGCAGGTATCTTGCTCGGCTGTGGCTTGGGGGGCACTTTTTTCAGTGCCATTGTAACTTTGAACAGTCATTAAGCGAACTGTTGTAAGTCGAGGACTACCTGTACTTTATCACTTTTTTCCTTTTTTTTTTTTTTTTTTGGTCATCAAGTTTTTGACACCTTGCTAGGCGACTGGTGGTACTCGGATGTTGCCATATCCTAAAAGTGGTACAATGGGTGAAAAGGTTGAAAAGCCCTGGTATAAAGAACCAATTGACTGGTTTATAGTTCAGGGAATTGTAAAAACCCAGAACGTAGGTTAACTCACAATTACAAGAAAAAAGCAATTACAATTGTAAATTGTAAATTTACTCTTTATCCAGTCTACCTTAAATTATCATTGTCATGGGAGACCAAACAAAAATTCAAATGAATATCTTTAAACTTTGCAGACTTTTTCCTGAATGAAGGCCTAAAAAATCACTAAATACCTGAAGGACATAATTCTATGCAATAAATGAAGAATGAATTGTTGTTTTAGGTCGATGTCGGAAAAGGCCATGGCACTTATCAATGTTAAGGATAGAGATCCATCCTCTCTAACCCAAATCCTAACTTTTTTTTTTTTTTTTTATAAATTTTTATTATTTTCATCATAAAAAAAAGCACATCACAGATACATCACAGTGTAAAAACCCTACCCCCCACCCCCCACCCGGACTTCCCAAACCTAATCCCAGGATACTATTCAACTAAAAGTAAACTAGTATTAATATCCCTAACTCCACAAAGTATTATTCTACATAAGTAGGTGAAATATATATATATATAAAAAAAAAAGTTTTTATCTAAAAACCTAAATTATATTCCACCATTCTAACTTAACAAGTCGCCATTTTCCACAATGCTTGAATTACAATGGTTGCTTTAAAGCTGAAGATATTTTTCTATGACTTTGAAGTTGAATTGGGGAGAAATGAGGGCATAGGTTGAATCTTTCTTTGGTCCTCAATTATTATTGTTATTATTTTGGTCTGAATGTCTGCTTGCTTTCAACTCCAGTCTTGAAGTAATTAACTTTTCAATGTTGAACTATCAAAGAAAGAGAAGGAAAGAGCTCAAATGAAATAAAAAGCCATATTAAAATAAGTGTCTCCCTTCTTTCTAACCAGCTTTAAATCCCTGCACATAATATATATTCTCATTTGGGTAATTATAGAGGCCAAGGTGGAGGTGAAGAGAAAGAACCCGAATGCATGTGGGAAAATAAAGATTTTACTTATTCCAGAAGGCTAGTTAGAAAGAAAGAGAAAAAAATAGCTCCAGTGACCTAGTGGAGTTCAATGGGGGTTAATTACATGGCAGAGATAATTTTGTTGACTCTGACCTGTGAATTATGAAAAAGCCAACAAAGTTCCTTCCAAATGCAGTCAATGTATGAAACCTTGTCTATTTCATCAGTACCTTTTCTGATTTGATGTCTCCAGATTGGACTATGACTCTCATCATCCTCAGACAGTACACTGAGTAGAGATGGTGGGAGTTCCAGTCTAGCACATCTGGAGATTGCCACGTTAGGGAAATCTGTCCTCTTTGGTTCATTCCCTCTTTTATAATCCCTGTGTTTGTACAATACACATTATTTTTGTTTAATTAAGCTACATTTCTAAGTTTGCAGGACACATTAACATGATCAAAAAGTAAATTAATCTTGTAGCTGGATTTAGATTGGGTAGTTTATACTTCAGTATGTTACGTGAACACAGTTGGTATTTAGTTCTGGAGAAAGCAAGATGATAAGGCAATTGGTAGACATAAGTGATCACATGAGATTCCGGAAGTGTGTAACAGGGATGCCTCATTGAGTCAATCTTCCCATCTTTCACCATCATTCCCGCCTTTAAGAGTGAGGCAAAGAAGCTCTGTTTGCACCCTGAGGTATTTTCAGATTATGTCAGACAGTTTTTTAATGATCAGACTTATCCTTCCCAGCTCAGTTGAATCTTTCTCAATGCAATTTGAAATGTAACACACATTTATTGGAGAGGGCAGGAAGAGTCCTATTTGCAAACTATTTGGACATCAAGCCCTGTGAGCAATGAGGTGTGATGTGCTTGTAGGTCTAAAGAATAAAAAATCAACTGCCAATCAATACTTCTTTTTTTGGCTTGTAGTTGGCACAAACAATAGTCAACTGGTTTTTTCCCTTATTATCCTTCTAAGCAGGCCAATAATTGGGCCTTACTGAGGAAGCCTGCTGAGGAAGATGTAGTAATATATTCTTAAATAAATGAGAACATAACTAAATAGAAAGAATATAACATGTCCAGAAAGTTCCCTGAGTGGTTCAATCAATATCATTCTGTTTCTTTCATTAGAATGGTGTTACTATTATTTTTCATATAGCTCTAGCATTATCACCTGGTTCTCAGGCAAAGTTCATTGCCTGAGACTGCAAGCTGTCATTTTAATTTCCCACTGTGCCTCTTCTGCTCCAGGCATTATAAAAAACTTAAATAGCTGCTCTCAACTCTTGGTATCAGGTAAATAGGTCTCTCCATCCCTCCCTCCCTCTCTTCCCTTCCTCAACTGCACATGTGGGCTGTCACCATTGTTTATAGCAACTACAAGAAATTGCCTTTGCAGAAGAGGAGAGGGAAGGAGAACAATAACATTGACAAAAGATGTGCTGTTGCTTCCAGAAAAGAAAGGTATTGTCAAGGCGGAGCAGCTCCTGCACTTTGGGGCAGCAAGTATTTCCAGAGTTTTCTTCCTGGCCAGGCCTCTCAGCCCACGCTTACCCAGCACACGGTTTGAGGTACATGCCCAGGTAAAAGAACCGCTTGTGCAACACTGCTGACTTCTGCTGAGCCTGGAACAACCACTACAGGCTGGGGTGGGTCCACTGTTTCTGTATGCAATCTAGTTCTCTTGTTTTTCATCTCGTTATCCCATTTTGATTTTTGTAAGTCTGAAATGGATATGTTAGAGCACTGTTTCCCATGAATTTTATTTCCTGGTCGTAATGTGCACATGCAAGATTTGGCATGTAGAGATGTCTGGGGCTTGCTTGCATTTCTGGAGGCAAATCACAGATTTTCCCTACTCAGCAGCAGAGTCAAAAACCGCACTTGCTCATGACTCTTCTTGCCCCATTGTTGAGTTCACATACCAATCCGTATACCCTTGAATTGGCATGAAATTGTAGTCCCCCATTGTAGATTCCCTACTCTTATGCCATTCAGTGACTAAAATAAATATTTGAACTGATTTGATGCCTATAATGTCTCAGTTGCCTCTATTCCTAGTCACTAGAATTAATTAACTTTCCTTCAAAGGAGGGAATGGCATCATGGGGACACTTTTAAAAAAGGGTATTGAGAGAATATGTTTGTACTCTATTTAGTTATCATGCCACCATCCGCTAGGCTCTGCTAGGTGGAGGTGCAGGATGGCCATTAGTTTCAGGAGGTACCATCTGTAAAAATGGGTAGATGTGTGCTAGATGTGTTAATTCCTTGACATTTTGCTATTGGACCATCGTAAATGGTTATTTTCTCCAGTAAATGGGAACATTTGTCAGTATCTGATTATGATACTGATAAGCTCAGTTTGAATTGTGGGCTCCAAATAATATCTTCCTCCAAATAATGTCAAAACATGGACAGTGTACATGGAGGTATATATTTTTGACCATGGTTCCCCAATATCTTGAAGTTTACAGAGGAACCTAGAAATCTGGAAAAAAAAATGTCATCAACATCAATGAAAAATAGCTGCCACTTACATCAGAAGTGGGCAAATCTTGATAAGCAGGAGAGAATTGATGATGTAAAGTGGCAGGGACGTTTTCTTGGGGAAGAACACTGATGTCATGGAAGACAAAAAAACCCACTTAATTTTTTTTACATGGATCATATATATAATATGTAAAGGAGGCGGAGCTTTAAATTCACAGGTGCCATCTTGATTTTTTTTTGAAACACTATCCCCACCCCCAATTTCACCCCATGGACACCCTATGGAAAGAATTATATTTAACATAATTTAAATGCCAGTTTTAATGAGAGATGCAGGCTGGAAATTTTTTCAAAATTTTCCACCTCAGGCAAGTTTAGCAGTTTCCAAATGGGAGGATGTCTTATTGTTGCCTGTTGCCTGTATTGTTTCCAATATGCCAGGAAAAACATTTCCTCCTCATAACAAATATTTCAATCTCTTTGAATATACCAATGAAACCTCATAAAGTAGGCTAGACTTATTTTTCATATCAGTTAACCTAGCCTAAATATATGTGCAGACTATGAATACCACAATGATAGGCTCAGCAGAATCATACTCATTTGTATAGAAAACTTTCTGGTTCCCAAATTTTCTAGAAACCTGGATCTTTGGTTTTAAGGCTCCTACCTTATTTTCAAGTTTCTCAAAATAGTGAGAAGTTGTGTGACTTGTTTTCAGTAACTATGGCCAGGTGAAAGTCTAGAGGCCAAAAACAAAGGACTAGAGTAGCCATCCCATAATGAGCTCGAGAAAAGTCTATCAAAAGGCAATTATACAAGAGAAACAGCTTGTTACTTTGACCCCTTATCAATAGGAACACTGGCTCCCTTAAAGCTCGTCATATGTGAGAAGTGATAGGAAGATTCACCAAACTCTAGGCATACTCAAGTATCTTAAGACAGAAGTGACCTTACCTGTAGCGCTAATAGATGGATGGGAGTGATGGGAGAATTTTGGTGGGCTATATTGCTTGTCCTGAAAATTTCTAGACTAGGAGAAAATGCAACTTCCAAATTTGGCTAACTTTTCAACATAAAGAATGGAATGGAGATGAGGTATCTTATTCATCTCCAACAGTAAAAGATCTGGAAATGGCACTGTTATTGCTTTTTCATCAGTCTTGTTATTCATTTGGAGAAAGTAGGTCAGTAGGCAGAAAGTTTAAAAGCTAAACAAAAAAAATGTGATGCAGGAATTAATGTTAGACTCTGAACTAAATCTCTGTTGGCATCTGCCCAATTATGATAAGCCCGGATACCAACCGTGGAGAGCAGTGATCAACTGTCATACATGGAGAGAGCAAGACATTTAATAGATATTTACTTTTTAATATCCCCATCAGAGATGGAAAGATGAGCTTGTGAGATTCTCTTCTCCATGTGACCAAATAATTTGGCTGACTTTTGATATTCATGCCCTTTGGCTTAGATGTAAGGGGGAAATAACTCTTTTTAAGCAACAGTAAGTTTTGGGCATTTGTTACCTGCAACAGAAAGGCAATAATACCTCTTCTAAGACAAGACACAAAGTAAAGTAATCCAATTAACTTTTGGTTCCCAACAGAAAATATCAGAAGCTGTCTCTGTGTCCTTTCAGGAAAATAAAAAAATAGCAAAGATTACATTAGTAATGTTTTGCTTCCCTAATGGATTAAATCATTCTGCCTCAGAAGAGGGATGATCCTGAGATGAGAAGGAATGGATTTCATTGTCTCAGACAAATCATTCCATCCAATCTTAGAGTCAGACTTGAGTTGTTAGAGAAAGAAGGTAGAGCTGCAGGAACGCCAACAGATTCTCAATAGACTCTGTTCAGTCCCAGGCTAAATCAAATTTGTACTCTTATAATATTTCAGACATTCACTTTGGTCCAACAATTCTAGATTTCAAGCAAGCCAACAAGAATGGTTGCATATGTGTGAAGTTCCACAAGAGTATTTTTGTTACAAAATTACCAAATTCATGTATGTTCTGCTAGAGACCAATGCTTCCAAAGGTGTTATTTGCACCCATGAATTAAGTTTGCAGGAATTAACATGAAGATCCTTTATCTTATCACCAACTCTAGTTTAATCTAAGCTTCACACTTTGCAAGCCAAATAAAGAAAAGGCATAACAAATTCACGTGTACAAAAAAAAAGGAAAATATTTATAGTTTTACATTCTGTTTATAAAGAGAAAACAATACAATATACCAAAAGTTTTGTTTCAATAAATAAAACATTTGTCATTCTGCTTGGCAAAGCATGCTGAAGAGTACTTAAAATTAAACTTATTCAGGTAGAGTTATTCAAATGGGGAGGACTTCATACAGTTGTTGAAACAAATATGATTTTTTTTTTCAAAACTTAATCAGGCGACTATGGGGATTACATTCCACAAACTTTTTGTCAACTGTAAATACAATTCTGGGTTTCTTAAACATAATCTTTAAGAAATTGGCATTTTTCAAAACCTACTTATTGATGTTTGCTAGTTGGGAGCTACTTATAGTCATTCATTACCTACAAGTATAATTTATTTTGTAGGTGAGAAAATATTGAACACATTTTGATGGGCTATACCAGGGGTAGGCAACCTTGGCTCTTTTATGTGGATTTCAACTCCCAGAATTCCTGAGCCAGCATGGCTCAGCTTGGAAACTCTCATTTCCTCAGCATGGCTGGCTCAGGAATTCTGGGAGTTCCACGAGTAATAAAAGAGCCAAGGTTGCCTACCCCTGGGCTATACTGTACTTGCCAATTTAATCTCATGAAGAGGGAGACAGAGAAGAAATCTCTAGAGCAACCAGCATTTTACTCCCCAAATCATGATACTGTGCCACTGTTCGAAAGGGTATAGAACTGTACCATAAACTGTTGGACTTCAAAACCCATCCTCTTTGATCATCAGACATGCTGATAGGAGATGGAGTCCAGTGGCCACAGAAAAACTCAAGACTCCTTGCCCCTTGCATAGACTTTCATTTTTTAATTTCTACCCGATTCAGCAGTCCATTTTTCTAATACCTTTCTGAAATAGAATTCTGTTCAGCTAAACTAAGATTGCCATAAAAATAGAATAAATGCTTCTATGCCTTTATCTAGCTGCATGCTGGACACAGGTACAAAAATGAAATCTTTTCACCCCTTCCTGAAGCTCTACAGTAGGGGAAAAAAGCTTACACCAATTTCATTGATATCTGTCATTGAAACTGTTTAAGGCACAGAAATCTTGCCAGAAGCAACAACTCATGGCAACAAAAATATTCCTAATACAACTATACAGTATGCTGTGTAAGGCCATGTTACTCATGAGCTTATCTTTGGAACCATAACACAGGCACTGTTTTCATAAATTTCCACTGAAGAGGTTCTCCTCAGGGGCTCCTGACTTGTAATCAAGGGGGTCTAGGGCCCTTTCCCAATCTCTGCTTCACATGTTCTGTCACCATTGTTAGACATGGTCTGGATCAGAGAAGGGAATATATATGGGCAATCATCTCCAGCTAGAGGGCTTCTTGTCAAGGGGAAAGGACTGGAAATTCCTTCAAAGAAGCCATTTCCTCTACCCTTGTCCCACTTCCCTATACCAGGAATGCTGGTCAGAGATTTACAGAAAAAGGCACATGAGATGGTCTGACATTCCAATTTCTGTCTTTGTCATATCACTGGAGGCCTTCCCATGGCATCTTGGTGTTGTGGCTGTTGGTACCAAGGTCCAAAGCTGTTGATGTAGGTGTTAGAAGGCAGAGGAGGTCCTTTGCATGCCATGGGGATGTCCCAAAGTGGAGGTATGTTGGGAGAACATGGGGACAAAGATGAAGAGCTATGTAAATTATCTTCTTGGATGCTGGAGCCCTGCTTCATAATCTTTTTGAATTTGGAACGTTTATTCTGGAACCAAATCTTGACCTGGTTTAAGAGAAAATGGGTGCAAGCAGAGAACGCATGAACAGCTACAGTAAAATTGGGAGGAGTTTAATCTAGAACTTTTTGCATCTACATTTTTCTACTTTTAACGGCTTTTATTTTCTCCCTACCTAATGTTTCTACTCATAGCTATTTTAGACTGAAGAATTCTAAATTATTTTTTTTCTCATTGGTTTTGCAAGATGACTCTTGTTGCAAGATCCTTAAAATTTTTGAATACTGTGGTACTTTAAAATAACAAATGATATTGTTGTTGGATAAGTTGGAAATGCTGAAAGAAAGAAAATGTCATGCTCTTTAGATTCAAGATATACTTTTTAAAAAGTTTCTGAAGGATGATTTTTATTCCATTAGTTCTGTATCTAAGAAAAGTTAGCAGTCACCATACTTTCATCTTTTCAAGATTTTGTTCACCTAAATTTCAGGTATAAGCCACGAACCTAGCCCTAGGTAGACATCTATGTAAAAATGATGCCCATTGCTAAATCTGACATGAATCAGTTAAGTATATCTCTTGCCAAAATGCAAAGTAAAATTGAAATCAGCTCACAGATTGGAACAGTATTGCATACTGTATAGTACAGGCCTTTGGATATACAGTTCCAGCCTTTCCCCAAAGTTATGGCTTTCATATATAATGGTATAAAATATTGGAGTCACATAGTGCCTATATTGAAAAAGGCAATAAATTGCTTAAATCCACATTGTCTGAAGGCCCATTTCTTTTGCCGCAAACCTGCTTGAGCATTACAAACTGTGGACGTGCCCCTTTTGACAATGTCTACCCTGGAGATGTACCCATGTGGCACAAAGTAGAAGGCCTTCTCCTGTGTCATTCCCAAAGTATGTAGCACAGCCCCATAGGAGTTGCATTGGTCACCCAGTCCCCTTTCCTTTGGAAGTGTGCCCAAAACATGTATTTTTTTTCCCTGACTTGTAATTGATAATTAAGGTTTGCACTGGTTTTCATTTCTGCCTCTGAATTATTTTTGTACTCTGCATTTTACTGTTTGCTACCATCCTTGGATGCTCAGACTGAAAGATGACATGTTTGTACACACATGGACACACACACACACACACACACACAAATATAAATCCCCCTCACGGCCAAAGGTTGATCGTTGGGTAGCGTCTGCTACCTTAGAGTAGTGTTCTTGTCTCTTCCCTTCTGCTTTAATTCCCTCCTCTGTAAAATGGAAAACGGGAACGCCCCATTTCCCGGGACTTTTGCAAAGATCACCGAGCAGCAGGGTTGTAAACGTTTCTCAGGCAACCTGCTCTCACACGTCTTTTTCAGGCTCCCTGTTGCAGACTAACCCTAGCCGGCTCCTTCAAGCAGGGCTCCTCCCCCCTCCCCGTCTTCCCCCACCCCTAAAGCCGATTGCACAAAGGCATTTGTGGAAACATCGAAGGAGGGCAAAGTGTAAAGTTTGGTCTTCAGGGCATGTTAAGGAAAAGGAAAACTACAGGCGTCTGAAGCAAGAGACCCCACCCACTCTCCCCCCGCGGCCCTTGTCGGTACGGAGAAGCTACTTTTTCTGATTAGTTTGCAGATTTGGCTTGAGTGCCATGCCTTGCGTCAGATAAGAACTTAAAATGCAAAAAAGAAAATACAGAAGGTGAGTTTAGAATCAAGATAGCAAGCTTGCAGCTTTCTGAAAAAAGAAAAACATCTTTTAGGCTGGACCTTCTGGAAATTAAGCATTTTGGAGAAGGAGTGAGTTTTTAGGAAAAGGAATGTGATGTCAGTCTTTATCATTTTTAGACACTATGCATCTCTTGCTTTCTTCCTTCAGCTTTACCCTGCATTTGCATCTCTGGAATTTTATCTTTGGCATCTATTTCTTTTTTTAATGTCTCTGTTCCCTGTATGATCTTCCTTGCTTCACCTCTATGAACCAGCAAAAAGGAAAGGCTGTCTTCTAAACAAAACTACTGCTGAAGGGTGGAGGTGGGGGTGAGAAGCTAGAATTACAAGGAAGGGAATATTCTTAAAATGTGTTAAATTGTGATCTGATAGATTAGCTTTACCCCTTTCAAGTGGTTATTTTTTTTTAAGTCTAGTGATAAAGCTCTGCTTGTTATTCAGCCAGAGACAGTGATAAATACACTTACTTTGAAAACAAGGTCCTAGGTTCAAGTCTCAGCATTTCTAGCTAAATCTACCTGAGCAATTCCAAGTGATGTGAAAGACGGGTATTAAAAGGCCATGAGCTTTTCCCACTATCACAGTAAATCAATAAGTGCTGTGTGGCCTAAACCAAGATCCAGCCTATCATTAGCATAAGAATCCTTGGTATGTTTCATCTACAATGCTGTTTTCAGACTTGGCCATATTAAGATGTGTGAACTTCAATTCCCAGGATTCCCTAACTGGAATTCTGATTGGAGAATTCTGGGAGTTGAAGTCCATGCGATTTACAGTGGCTAAGTTTGAAAAAACATTGATCTATACTAACAGTTTTGCAGAATATTTAGATGTGCTTTTAGTTAGAACCAATGGGGCTAAAGCATAATGTTGCAGATCCTAGTGCAGCCAGTCAGAATTCTGATAATTCAATCCTTCTCATAGTTTTCTGCCCTCCCCCAGCAAAGATCAAACTGGGCTGTGGCTACTGAGCATGCTCAAACAACATTCATTGGCCTCTTTTAGATTCCCTCCATATTTATTTATTAAATTTATCTGCCACCTATCTTGCTGTTAGGCCACTCTAAGTAGCTTACAATAATAAATAGGAAAGACCTGTAAACAAAAGTAAAATAATAGAATAAAATAAACAATGAGCAAGAAACACAATGAGAATACATCAATATATATGTGAGCAAATCCTGTTTGAACTATCCAAGCAACAACCCTGCAAACTTCAGCAATGGAAGAAAGTCTAACATCATCAAAAATATGTTTGCTGTGATATAGATTTCCTTCATTCACACTCCAAAAAAGGTAGTCTAAACAAGGATTTGCTGCTTACATTGTGAACTCATCCCATTTTCATCCCCAGAAAACAGGTTTTGAAAGCTTTTGTACTGCATCAGAAACCAGCAAAGCCTGTGTGCCCAGAAGGAAATTTTCCGGACAAAGAAGATATGCGTTGAGCCCAGAAGAAGAGAAACCTCCCTGAAACCACCTCCAGCTCCTAATTTAAAAAAAGTTTATCCAGGACTTTTATTGAACAAGCCACTTTTACTGAGTTGACAAGCCACAATTTCATATATATAACACTGTTAGTGTTATTAAGTAATCATTACTCATACAGACCCTTAAAAGCAGAAGATATAACTTATTTGCCTTGGCCCGCACTTAACCTGCATCTTAACCAAAAGGCTGGGGAACCTTTTAATAGTAGGCAAATGTACTATATGGGTCAATTTTTTTAATTGGTCAGTGTTTCTCAAATCTCAGCAACTTTAATATGTGTGGACTTCAATTCCCAGAATTCTCCAGCCAGCTTCAGAGAAACAATTGAGAAACACTGCATCCAAGGGCTGGATCCCCATAAACGCTATTCAAATTGATAGTTTGATTTCAGTGAAGATTCGGAGAATAGTAGAAGGTTGTTTAGCAGTGGTGCACCTAGAAATGATACTTAATTTACTAGAAACATTACTTTAAGCCTTTCATGCAGAGAAATATCCTTAAAATAATTAGTAAAGTTTAAAAAGCAATTTTATATATAATTATACATAATTAAACAATTAAACTGAATCAGAGAATATTAAGACGTGTGGACTTTAACTCCCAGCATGTTATTTGGGGAATTCTGGGAGTTGAAGTCAACACATCTTAAAAGCTGTCAAGTGTGAAAAATACTTAACTAAATAGAAACTAGATTAAAAATAAGCACTAATAATGTGTCAGTGAGATACGGCAATGCTTGCTTATTTAGAGAAAAGGGTTCTAGAAATAGAGAAGTACCTCTTGTTTGTGGCCCAAAAAGCAGCCTACACCCCCAAGAGAAATTTCATGCAAGTGCAAGTTTTAGATTGCTGATATATAGCAGGCTACACACATCATTTTGTTAGCCCTAAACTATAGTGAAGTGAGATTTGCTGTCCCCTCTGTTGATCCCCATCCTAGTTTTGTTTCAAGTTCAATTTAGAAACAAAGTCTAGCAGATTTTACATTACCTGAGGCTGACCTTGAACAGTGCTGAGGTTTGTGTGTGTGTGGGGGGGGGATATTTCTTTAATGTGGGTATAACTGTAGTTTAAGCCTCACTCACATATGCACTGGCAATGAGATAAAGGCATGAGAATATGAAAAAAAAATTGATTATGACACCATGTTTGTGTTCCATTTAGGAACAAATGAGGAATGATCTTAATGTCCATGCAACTATTTATGATGGATAAAAATGTAAACTTTTGCACATCATATACAGCAGAAGAATCTATTTCTGTAGGTGCACAACATTGCTTCACATGAAAGTGTCTCCCTGGCCTTGTGTATTACCATTTCTATAAACTAGTTCTTCGTTGTGAAATATCTATCACACACCCATCCAGAAGCTAAGACGATTTCTTCAAGAACAGTCATAACCTGAGGAGTCTCTTGGGAAAAGATGATTGGCTGGCAATATTCTGTTTGGTTTCTGCATTCCAAGGGACAAATAAGTAGAAGAAGACCAAGCATCCACTTTTTGATATATCAATAGTAGATTTGTAAATGCTCTATCTGGAAAAAGAACATTTATTTATAACAATTCATAGCTTTAGAATTCTGCCATCCTGCCTTCCAAAAGCACATAGATTCCACCATTTTACTTGAATTTCTTCTTTGTCCAAATACATTTTTAAATGCCTGTGGCTAAGATCTCATCTGTGCCATTCATCTGTCTCAAATTATCTCTTTAAGTGGCTTAGCCATCTGTAAAAGAGGCAGTTGTGTGTGAGGGACTTTTGACAGCACTAAGTCTTGGAAGACTTCCAGGTCTTTCCAAACCATATCTTCAGTGACAACCTCCCCTATTCTCACAACTCATCTGTCCATCCTTACTTATGTCCTATTTTATTAAGATAGAATGCAGCGTCCTCTGGGAAGTGATTCTAACACGCCAAATGCTGCAGTTATTATCAACTTACTACATTGTACCCATAGAATCTGCTATGAAATGTTGATGTCTATATGAAATTCATTTCTATCTGTCTTTGGTACCTAACATCTCCTGTAATGACCATATTCCTTTCTTTTATCGATCAGTCCATATTCTATAACCACCATGCTCAGTTTCAGTTCTCATCCAGCTGATTGGAGATTTCCTTTCCCCCACATTTAAACTTGTTTTCCTAAGGTGATGTGTGTGTTTTTTCCAGGGGGTGTACATCTGAGTTTCCCAAAATTTGCTGATTGCAAATCCATTACCTAAGCAATGCTACCAGCCAAAATGGTAAAATAAACTATTGCAGTGTTTAAATTTGATGCAAATAGACTGTTCCATGTGTTATTTATTGTGCTACTTATTTCGTTACTTATTTTGTTTTTATACTGTTCCAAGAAAGCAATTTCTTTCCCCAAAGATCATAGTTTAAAAGCCATGGTGCAACAATTAAGTCACCAGGGAAGGGGCCAAAGATTTAAAATCAAAGAACTCTGAAGAAAATATAAGATAACCTGGGAAAGCCAGAATTTCTGAAATTTATCTACAAGAGTCCTTCTGCAACATCAGGTTAATTAATAATGTTAATTATTACTGAACTACAGCTCAGTAAGAAGTGTATGGGGGACTCTAGAATACTCCTCAACATAATATTAGCATTCGTACTTGGCCTTGAAGTGGGGAAAGCAAGGTTACAACAGCAGCTATAATAATAGATTGGTCTGAATGTGAAAAACATTAGCTATCATCCCTTTTCAGGTCAATTACCCATGAAAGTTAGCATGCAAGCAGATGGAGAAAAGTATAATTCTCAGAAGGCCTAGTAGGAGGGCCAACAGGGACATGGGCTATTGGGAGCTAAAGTTCAGTTAGAACACGATAAATCAGGTTCTCCATCCTTGATTTATAGTCTTTTTTGCCCACTTACTCCAATGGTTGTTTCATTTTTAAAGTCTAGAACAGAAATCCAGACTGCACCCTTCAAAAGCCAATAAAGGATAAAACAAATTTTAATCTCTTTCCTATCCATTGATTTTTTGATATCAAATATTCCTCCCAGTGGTTGTCATTCTAGATCGGTGTTTCTCAATCTCGAGAACTTTAAAATATGTGAACTTTAACTCCCAGAATTCTGCAGCCAGCATAAAATTTGCCAGCATGACTGACTGGGGAATTCTAGGACTTGAAGTCCACACATCTTAAAGTTGCCAAGGTTGAAAAACACTTGGCAACTTTGTTTCATCTACTAGATGGAAAGAGCTAGATTTAAGCAAGTCACCATCTTCATTCTAACTAATTTTACAGGCATGTTGTGAAGATTATCCTCATAATATATACTCTCAGAAAACAGGGACTGATGGGTAACAAGTAGAGAGTATAAATCAATAGAGCATCTCACCTGTGTTTGGGTCAAGCCCAGCTGTGCTGCTAATTCTGCCCGTTCAGGTAATGCCAGATATTGGGTTTGTTGGAAGCGTTGGTTGAGGGCCTGGAGCTGAAGGCTAGAATAAATGGTACGTGGTTTCCGGATTTTCTTCCCTTTTCCATTGATGCGGATTTCTCCATTCTCTATGATGGTTGATTTCTCCAGTTCTTTTGAAAGAAACAAAATTAAAGAGAAAAGTAAGATTCAATGTGTAGCTGAAGCCAACATCAATGGCTGCTGAACTGTTTGGTTTTAAGCGGACTTGAGATCATACCTGTGTCAATATTTATTTGCATTTTTTTCTAATAGGTGATTCAACATGGGGCTACTGACAGAATTGCTGGACAAAAACACCCCCAGTTTCACCTCCACTCCACTATGAAGCACCCTTGGGCCTTTTTTTTAATCCCTCAGTTTAATCCTCCTCATAAGATGTTGTTGTGAGGATAAAGTTGGAGAGGAAAGCACCATGTACACTGCTTTGCCTCCCAGAAGCAAGATTATAAAGATAATGGTGAATTCCTTGGATTTCTGACTTTGCAACTTCTTTGCCACTTTTCAGTAACAACAAAGCAATAAATTTCAGTGAAACATGATGCAATTGCCTATGTCAGATTTCTCAGATAATAACCACAAATGTTGTTTGGCAACTTACTATTACGATATAATTTGGTATTCAGAATGCACTCTGCATATGCCCATTTATCCATTTGTACACATAAATCAAATTCTAATTCTAAATGGAAAGGTACCAAGAATATCATATCTGACCAGAATACTCACCACTCATAATGGATATGATAAATGGTGGATAGGTTGTATGGAAATGTACTCTGTGAATGCTCAGAGGTCCTTGTTCCTAATTTACCAGTCTGAAAATTAAATCTATGTAAAGGCAAAATTTAAGACCCCGTGGTATATATACCTTTAGAGTAATGAATTCCAAAAACTTGACAGTTCTCAGCAACTGATAGTTCCAGTGAAAAAACTAAACTGAGAAACAATTTAGATATGGATGTACTTACAACTGACTGCTTCCTTTACCAAGAATGGATATTATTTATCTTTATGGACTCCTTTAATAAATCACTGTTTGATCTTGCCACAATTAAATAATGGGAATTATAGATCCCAACAAGAACACATTGACAGGAACCCAAGATACACAGTCATCCAGAAAACAAGTTTGCTACCGAATTCTGAATGATGATAATTCTTTTTACCATTAAAGAACTCTGAAAAAAATTATCGAATCATATGAAGATCTGGAAAGATAAGCTTAGTCCAAGGATATAACATTGTCTTGCTACATATTTAAGCCCTGATTGGTAGCCTTTTGCATCAGTTGGAGTTTACAAGTCTTCTTTAAGGGCAGCTGCATCTAGACTGTAATACAATAATTTAGACCTGGGCATAGATCACTCTGACTCCCAGGCATTTCTACCCATTTAGGGGTGTGTGTGGAGGGGAACACTGGAGATCAGTGACAAATGTGGATCCAGAATCCCCTAAATGTGCATGTACTGTCTTGGGGAAAATATAATTCTTCCCAGAATGCACCACCATGAACTATTGTCATGCCATTCAAGGATGTTTCTTGAATCACTATCGAAACAATTAGAAAGGAACTTTTAATCATTGGATTTCTATTTAAATGAAGGTAAGGGTGTACCCTGAATAAATGGCTAACATGGGAATTTGGGGGGAAAATTCGAGCTCCAGTAGATTTCCACCACAAATAATGAGTATAATCAAAGATTATTCAACAGAATAAATAAACAAATGCCTCAGAAATACTTGTGATCAGAGGAAAGAAATTTGGCAATTAAGATGTATATTCTTAGTTTACTGACATTCTGATCCAACAAACACATTTTTCAGAAAAGTGTTTGGCAGTCTCAAAACACTTTAGTTCAGAGGTCCCCAACCCCTGGTCTGTGGACCAGTACCAGTCCGTCACACGCCAGAAAAAGGCCACACAAACAAGCGAAGCCCCATCCGCAGGATGCAGGCAACATGCAAAACTCCAGGCCCTCCGGTCAGTGGAAAAACCTCCCTCCATGGAACCAGTCCTGGTGCCCAAAAGGTCGGGGGCCATTGCTTTAGTTGACTGCCCTATGCAAACATACGATGAAAAAGCACAGCCATTAAGAATGTAGGGAAGCAGGAATGCCATCATCCTGAACTGGCTTTGTGATATTCTAATCTGATCTGATTGGCTAATTAACAATATTCTTTCACTATGGCATCATCAAATTGGCCAAGTCATTTTTCATTGATTGAGATAACATAAGCAAGAAGGAGTTGTAGTTTAAATAACAAGAACATGTTACTGAAGTAGCTGTCAATCAGGCTGTAAACAATATGGATGAACTCACATAGAAAATGTTTATTAAGGTCATTTGATGCAGCACAATTAAATTCAATCTATTACAAAAAGCTTATCTTGTCTTAAAAAGAGCTAAGCCTTTGGGGGGGGGAATCAACCTGACATCACTTTATATTTCAACCTCAAAGATTCAAATTTTCTGGATTAAAAAGGAAGGAAGGAGCTGCTGAGAGAGGGGCATGGAACGAAAGATACAAGGTCAAAATTTAAAGTTAAAAAGTGTGTTTGATCAATGGCATTTCTTTTCCGTGCATTTTGATTTACTGATATAATTTGCTAAAAACAACAACAATGTGCAAAGAATCTAGCCTGTGTACTCAGTTCTTTCCAGCCTATTACATTTGATGAGCATTCCAAGCTTACTGCATTATGACAAGAATTCCTCATTATCCTCTGTGTTTTTAAAAACCTGCTCTTTCCCCAGGAGAAAACAATTGAGCAGAAGAAAGCAAGCCCACAAAATGCAAACAGTTTCAGAGAACAGTTGTGGCCCAGTCAGAGACCTTGTTTTCCCTCATCTCAGGGTTTGAAACTGTGTCAGGGGAAGAAGAAGAAGAGATCCCTCTGCAGGGCTGCCTTTAATTCTCACCAGTGCAGATTTTAATTAAGAAACTCCGCTCATGTACAAAGAGCAAAACTCTTCAGCTTAAGGAAGAATACTCCCTAGATGCCTCAGTAAACCACATCCATGTGCTACTGGAGAAGCCACAATAGAGGAGAGGACGCAAAGTTTTGACAAGCTGAAAAAAAATATAGACACAGTAGAAGGGAATCACAAGGTACTACTTCCTTACAGATAATAACACTTTAAATTTTTTTTTGAAAATTTGCTTTTCTGTTTTTAAAGGCTTTTTGCATTGCCTTGGTTTACAAAAAAAAAAAAAAAGCATGATCCTTAAAATGTAAGTTTTTTTCTTATTTTTTTTTTTTTTGCTATCTTTCAGTTTAATATGGACTTTCAACATGGCTTAAAAGAACAAAGAAAATGCAAGTGAAAGAAATCAAAACAAGGAATTTAATCCATGCATAATCATTATTTCAACCCTGACCACCATGTATCCTTAACAAACCATTTACTCCAGACCAAATGTAGACTTCAATTGCAAAACATAGCTCACCCCTGGGATTGGTGCTGCCCCATTGCTGAAATAAAAAGTGCATTGATGGGATCACACCCGTACAAATAATTTTCAGTCCTGGTAAATTCTTCTATTGCTGGAGAAATCAAGCAGGCCTGGATAAGTGGTTATGTGCATAGACACAAAGCCTCACCTGGAATGTAATTCATCCCCATTCTGGGGGCAGCAGTGGATTTGAATTACCATGATCCCCTAAGCACCATCATCTGGGGAAGTCTGGGAGTTGAAGTCCACATATCTTAAAGTTGCAAGATTGAGAAACTCTGCCCCAAAGAAATCTAATGAGCACTCCAGATTGGAAAAGGCTGGGTCTATGAGCACGGAGACCTAGACAAGTGTATTCCCTGCCATAGAGACCAACTGAATAATGTTGGGCCACCCTATCTCACAGAGATATGATTGTGGAGAATGGAAGGCGACATTTAAAGATACCTCTTCTTAAGCTTCTGTCCTGAAAGAAAGGTGCAAGGCAGAACTAAAAAAAAATCACTCAGGCTGTCAGAGAATTTGCTGTACTACAGCACTTAAGGAAGAAAATAAACTACATTTATAATTACCCTTCTAATTTAATATTAGCATGTGCTTTCTTTTAAAATTGCATCCCATATATTAAAGCAGTGGATTGTTTTTCCCCCTCTTTCTCAGCAACTTTTTATTTGATTGAAAATCTTGATGATGTTTCAGTTTTTCAGAGCATTTTGCAAATCCAGGCATCCTTCCTTAAAAGTAAAAGTTTTCAATGCATCTTACATCCAGATGAGCATAAATCTAAGTCTGCAAAATGCATAGGACAAATAATATGCAATGGTTTTTTTTAAATAACCATGCATAAGATGAAAATCAGCAAAGAGTACAATTCCTGATAAAACAATGGTTACAAACCCACAGGAGAGCTACATATTTACTGTATTTTAACACCATGAAAATAAAACTAGTTTTGTTTACTAAGCTGCAGTTAATTGAACCACAGTTTATGGAACTGACTTTTTTGGCATTGTCCAACTCACTGAACTGTGAATGAACCAAAACACTGGCTGGATTCTTGTAGCATCATTTACCGAATTAACACTCTTGCCTAACACATTGAACTACAAGCTAAACCCACAGGACAGCCATTGCCACAAATACAATGGTTCAAGGGAGAAGTGAATGCTGTCATCCCATCTATATGACTACCTTTCCTTACTGGGTTGTTGGAGAGCCCATGGCCCAGATATTGCTGAATTATATTTCATAGAGGCATATCTAGTATGATCAACAGTAAGAATGTTGGAAATTACAATTCAGCAATTACACCTGATGGGAAGTAAGCTCTTCATCCCTAGGGTAATTGGATAAAACTATCACTAACATAAAATTATAAGATTTATTATGCTAAGTATTATAAACACGATTCTTATCTCACTCAATAGAAAGGTAGCAAATACAGCCAATAGTATTAATAATACAGCTTATTCAAATTTAGCAATCAAATTGACTCAGACATCTTGCATTGGACCAGATTCATACAATCTACGCTTGCCAGCTAATATTCCTACAAAGCTAGAGTGTGCCTAATTTCCTAATCTTGTTTGGATTTTTATCTTAATCACTTTAATTGGCTCATTTTCCAGTCTTCCCCAACCTGATGACCTCCAGATGCGGTACAAAAAACAGAACCTTTATCCTCAATCATGATCACCATGGTGATTTTCCTTGGAGCTTGACATTATGACTTAATATACTAGAGTTTTCTGTAAACCAGAAGTACCCAAGGATGGACTTGGTGTTGCATGCACAACTCTTGGAAAAAGTTATGCCTGAAGCTGTGTTCTCAAAAGTAATGGGAGGAACAATCAAAATTGACACTGAGATTATAATGAAAATAAGATTCCCATATATTTTCTAGTTTCATATTTATTTATTTGATTCAGTCACATAATAACGGAATGCCTTTGGAGGCTTATGGGGGCCTCATTGGCCCTGGGCCTTAGGTTGTAAACCTCTGCTTTTCATATAGGCAAAGCAGAAAGGCATCAGCAAGTGTAAGGGGCAGACTATCTGAAGGTTTAGTAACATTGAAAGGACAACTTCTACACCTATAAAGGTCAGACCCATTGCTAAGAGAATAAAAGCTTGTAATCTATAGAATGACATACTGATTATTTGCTAAATCCCAATAAAGACCCAGCACTGTGGAGTTTATGACCAGAATTCAAAGTTATCCTAAGCTGACTGTTCTGCAAGCTTTACCCAAAAGTAATTTCCAGAAGGATGAAGAATTGGAGACTTGGTGGGTGTCATAAGAATATGTATGTATGCACTACAAAGTTGATTCATGTTCCAGTTAAAGTGAATGATTCATGTTTAAAGCAGGAGACATTACTGGAGATGATTAGGACATGGGCAGAAACAAAATCAACTTTTCCCTTAAGAAAAAGAAGGGGGAGATAAAGATATGGGGAGGGGGAGAGAAAAGCTCATGTCACTTTTAAGATGCGTTTCAACATTGAGGGGAGAGGAAGGAATGGCTACAGAGCTCTGATGATCTTACTTCTGAGTAGGCACATCTACTTAAGGTGGCTGCTGTTATGTGCACACTTACTTGGGAGACAAGCCCTTCCCCAAACAAATCAATTGAGTAAAAGTATTTAGACTGCATTAAGTGTTGCAATCCTAGGCAAAAATTATGTATGCTATAAAAAACAGCAGGGCAGAAACCAGAAATCCATCTATAGCCTTTCTTCGTTCTTCCCAACACGGACAAGAATACAAAGGAAATATTGTTTTTGTAAGTTTGTTTAAAGTGTAATTACATACTTTTGAATGTTATTGTCTACCTCCTTGGAAGACATTACCTTCAAAGGCAGATTATATAGTATTTAAATAAAATCTCGTTTACTACGCTCTGAACACAGAAGAGAAAGTCAATATTACAACTGAGATGAAAGCTGACAGGGGAATCTCCTGGGGAACATTAAGTATGGGAGTGCTTATTTGCAGCCAATAAGTATCAACCCAAATATTTTTATAGCATCTCAACGATGGCTGGGTGATGCTATTAATCTGCCCTGCAGAACAGATGTAGGGGAAATACTGGAAGCCAGCTAAATTGCAATTGACTCAAACCCAATAACTGGATTTGAGTTTGGTCAGTTTAATAGGCTCGCCCTCTCTTTTCCTTTTATTTACCTTGTCTTTCTGCCTAATCGTCATCATCATCATCACCATCATCTTCAAAACGTGAGGGCGACATACGTGTCAAGTGAGCATTTGATGATTTCAGCCAGTTTGATATTCCCAAAAGATCTACTCTTTAAAATACTACTCTTTAAAAATAAAAATAAAGAATCTATTAAGTGAGGAATTAAATGATTCAATTTGATTGGCATCGAATCGATTTAAACCGAACTAATGATGATTAAAAGTGGATTTCAGTAGTTCTAGCTGCTGGAGGAGATGGTGAAGGGAGAGTCCGGCGTTGATCTATCTAAACGCTAAAGAAGCGGAACAGCTTAAGAAGTCGCAATTTCTTCCCCAAACCACTTTCCCCTGAAGTTCGGCCCTATTTCTGCGCATACCACCACTTTCAGTGAATTAATCGACAATGCTTATCCAAGGCGGCCTTTACTCATAGGGACTCTCACCCCCTATTTCCCCCCTTTGCAACTTGGCTGGCGTTTGCCTTTGCTGAATTCAGTCGGGCGGGCTTATTATTGTTGAACAAACTGACGACACACGAGATCGCGATACAAAAGCCCTAAAACTCGAAGGATTCTCTCGAGCTGGCTGGGAATCAATTAAAAAGCAAACTCAAAAAGCTCCGGGTTCTGTTAATTTGGCGAATCAACCTGGGGTGTGAGCTGAACAGGCGCCAACCTCTTCCACGCAGCCCGCGGAGAGCGGAGTTTTAAAAGATACATCCGAAACCCTAAAGGAATAATTTAATTTAAAAATCAACCCAAGACCAAACTCCGAGACGCCTGGCCCAGTGTCTACCCTAATTAAAAAGATAAAATGTAATAATAATAAAAAAAAAGAAAAGAAAAAGGAGCGCCACACCTCAAACTGGTTCTCTGGAAGAAAAGAGAGAGATCGTTCGAAAATCCGCCGGGCTGGAGCCGGACCTGCAAACCCCAGAGATTTAATTGCAAGCAGGGCGAGACATGCCCTATCAAGTTCAACGGGACTCCCCTTTAGCTAGACCCAAATTTCTTCTTTCAAAATTTAGGTATTGACCTGCAGGTTTGGTTCTATCAGTTACACCATTGCATTTAGGGCTGGCTAGTAAGTTTGTGTTTCGGGATGGGGTGTGTTTTTTCTCCAAACTACACCAGCTTGAGAAGCCCCCAGAAGGGTGAGAAGCTAAAAGACGAGGGGGGGGGGAGTGGAAGAGAAACCTATTGAATTATGCATTTATTCTCTTTTTTTCTTCTTTCAAGTATATTCAGTCTTTGTAATTATGCATACAGTATAGTAGTGTCTCATATGCACAGAACAGGGTTGTGTGTGTATAAAAGCAAATTATGAAAATTGTGTCTGCGACAATGCACTAGGACCTCATGCTACTTGACGACCTCCAAAGAAGGGTTTCCTTCTGCAGCTATTCACACACACACACACACACACACACACACACACACACACACACACACACACACACACTTCGATTGGAGAACTCGGATTGGAACTCTGATCCAACCCGAGTTCTCCAATAGCTGGAAATATCAATGCAAATTGGTTGTTTTTGTCTGTTATCCATCCGTGGACTGGGAGGAAATCATTGGCCAGAACCCTTCTTAATCCTCAACCATGTAATGCTTAGACACTAGCTTTTCCTAGGGCATCTCCCAACCTGAGTAGAAAATCAGAGGGGACAGTAAAGAAGGTTTAAACGCCACCCCTCTTTCGTCTAGAAATAATCTTGTGTAATAAAGAATTATTGGAAACTTGGAAACTTGAATGCCTGCGCTCTGTTTTGTAAACCGTCTGTTAGGTTAATAATAATGTCTTCTCTCACAAAACACGCCTGCTTTTTCACTGTATTATATAAACTGTTTCTTAACCTCTTGGGCTTGGTTTGGGGTTTCCCCTAGTTATTGTTTTTTGAAAGGAACTCTATTGTCTGTCAGCAGGCTTCTTGGAATAATAAGGACAAGAATAATATGCCCGAGACAGATAATAGAAACCTTGTGAATGCGTGGGAAGGTGAAATTTATAAGAATGCTAAGTGAAAACTGGCACGTTTGCCCCCATTACCTCCATTTAATAACTGCTAATTACTGTAAAACTAGTGTCAGATACAATAAACTAATATGCATTTAAATAAATTGCCAGGCACTTAGCTTCTACCAGCTCACCTTAAATTATACATCCCTTTACAAATACGTAAAAAGTAAAATTTGTTTGGCAGAGAGAAGATGAATCTGATGGTTGGTATCTTCGCTAAATAAAACTGGAAACCGTGTCCCTTAAAGGAAATCAAAATCAAAGAGACCTTAAATTTTTATTCGCTGATCTACCTGAAACGTCGATTTCTAAATCAGCTTTTAATTAGGGAAGATTGAAGATTTAGCAGTAACTTAGAGCTAAAACTCACTAAAGGTAAAGGTAAGAATTAATAGGGAGTTAAAATTTTCCACTGCATCAGGCAGAAGAATAACAGAACAGAAACGAGGCAGATGTGCCAGGGACACTAGTATCTTACGCAGGGCGGTGGGACATCGTAAATCCGTTTGAATTTTGGCTTCGCGTAAATTAAAGAAAGGTCAGTCCAGGTTCCAAAACTAGACTGCGTAGCCTTACCAAAGTGAGCTTTTTCTTTGTGACTCACAACGTGTCCATTTCATGGTTCGGGCACCATGACTCCCGCTCCTTTGGGTGGGGGAAGGTATTTTAAATATCTTCAGGCCAGCATCGCTTCTGAGTTGCACGGTTCACCTCAAGCGACCCTCAAGCGCTAGTGGGCCGTGGGTGTATTTCAAGGACGAGTCCAAGGGCCCCAGCGTCCACCTGTTGCGGGAAGGATGTGTACATATATACATATACACACACATACATTCTATTTTCTCCTATGATTGCACGCATATTTTAAAACAAATGCGGCGTATATTTAGGGACCAACCTCTTTATATTTTGCTTGTGTAGAGATGCTGTCTGTATAGCTTCTTTTCTTAGAACCCCACACTTGCTTGCTATTATTTATGGCCGTCTAGCAAACCTATTCGAGATCCCTTCCAGCTTAATAGGGCCTCTTCTCCAAAAAGTAAAAAAACGAAAAACCCGCACAAAACTGTGCTATGCATACAGCACAAATCCAACAGGTTTGTTGAATTCCCCGATGAAATTCAATTTCTCAGAGAAATTCTACACAAGCTGGTTCACTACCCCCCCCCCAAATAAAAAAAAATCGGTAAGGATTGCAATGATGACACGCACTGAGAAAAAAAAGGCCTGTGAAATGAATTTGGGCTTGTTTCCGAATAAACAGGTACTGGACGTCGCCCTTCATTTGCCTCAAAGATGCAACCAACTTAACAAACAACTCTCATGAAGACTCAGCTTATTATATGGACGAGGCCATTGTCTCGATCGCTTAAGTTGTTGCTAGATTTCCCCCCCCCCCCCCCCAGCGTCAAATCCTGCCGACTTCCTTGGTTTATGGCGTCCTGGCCTCTTATCCAACCTATGTTTTTAAAGTGCCCTGAGAAGACATTTGAAATGCTTATGAAGACTCCCACAAAGGAAGAAATAATTTATGGCTTAAAAAGGGAAAGACACAGAAATAGACAACCTGGTACCTTCCAGCTGTGTTTGATTTAAACACCCATCGACTTCAACCAGAATGATTTTTAATGGCAAAAGATTACGAGTGTACCAGATGGGTTACCCATGTCTGGAGGAAATCCACCTCCTTGGACAGTGGAAGGGGATCGTCACTTCCTGCTCTTTTGATCTTTCGATAAACTTCAAGCAAAAACTGCGCTGAGTTCAGGCAAAGCACATTCAACCAGAAGCGAACGGCCTTTTATTCAGTAGAACTAACTTGCTGGGAAATACGCTTAGGAGTGCAGTCTAGGGCTGCGTTCCTACTCGAATCAAACCATAATAGGTTTGTTTGGGTTTGGTTAGGCATTGTGCGAACCAGGAGTGTTTTGTTCAATAAACCACGGTCACTCTATGGTTTAGCGAATGGATCTGGCCTAAAAAGAAAAACTCCTACGGATTTTAACACGTTTAGTTATATTGCTCGGCCGATATAACATGAAGACCGGCTCTCCACCACTGCGGTGAGTGACGCTAGACTAAACCTCGTCGGAGAAAGTTTCTGTGGCTGATACATTGTCTCAGCAACAGCTGGATGGTGCAGTAAATTGCGAGGGGGAACAGACCCTCCGCGGCGAGCTTCTTCCGAACAAACCTGGAAAACATCGGCAGTTAAAAACGAAGCGCCTTGCCTAGTCGGATCCACAGACCGGAGTGAAAATTAATACGGTTCCTAAACTCAGTGTCCCCTAAATGGAGATCGTTCAACCCCTTCAGTGAGTGCGCACCCACCACAACCGCGGTTAACCTCGCTGCTTGGTTTGGGGATATTTGCCGTGGACCCCCCCCCCTTTCCCACTCTTCAGGTTCATAACGATTAATAACTGCTAATTAATTAGCTGCCGGTGGGATCTACTGTCTCGCCTTTAATAGTTTTACTTCCTCAATCAAAGGAGCAGCAAGGGACCACTTTCGCTGGCTGCTGCGTTTGGTTTCAAATAGTAGCAAGACGCTTTCTCTTTTACTTGTTTGTTTGACAGGTACCAATTAAAATAAAAAAAAAATTATATAGTACAAGTAAATAAGGGACATTTAATAAACACCTAACTTCATTAGGGAGCACGAACTGACATTACTAATCCAATGATTCCTTTCTCTGCAGAAAGAGGGCAAGGCTATTTCTCCACAGAATGAAGAAGGGTCTCTTTGCCTTTCACCAACTCTGGAATGCATTTTGCTTCCAGTATTGCCAGTACTGCAAGTAAATCACTCTTAATAATGCTTAAATTAAAACCTCCTGTTTTTATTTTGGCAGGGAAAGATGTCTCGCTATATATCTCTAATGCCCTTGAGTTCCTTTTATCTTTTTGACAGTGGTTGGTTGCTGAACAATTCTGAAAATTGACCGTTTTCACATGTGTACAGCCTTCATCAAGGGAAGCTAACAAGAGCTTCCCTTAAATCTGACAAACTAATCTCATGGAATTCTAGGAAAGGTTTCTGTGAAGTTTGGACAGGTGCTGGTGGGTGCTGGTGGTGGGGAGAGACAGATAGCCTAGGGGTTATGAATTAACCTTAAAGTCAGAATACCTTTAGAATTAGAAAGGGGAACACTGGTCCGAGTTTTAAATATAGTTATAGTTACTATAGTTGAATAAAGTAACCTTTTTTATATTTTACTAGTGCATTCTAAAACATTCATTATTTCAGAAATGGAGGGGGGGGAATATATACAGTATATATATTGAATATACAGTATATATATTGAATAAAATGCCATCCTTTAGTGGAAGAAGAGATTGGCAAGAAAGAATTCCTATATCATTAGACTAAGTGTCCTTGAACATAGGCCAGGAAGAAAGTTCTTAACAAAGATGGTAGAAAATAAAAAACAAAAGAGTACATTTTCTGTGCCAAAAGATAATGAGTAGTAACCTCCAATCCAAAGTGATAAATAGATAAATGTTTCTAGGAACATTCTGGAAATGGAAAGTATATTTTTCCTTGAAGGGGAATTTGGGCTAGAAAGCTAATTAAAAAGTATACATAAGTGGAGGGAGTAAAACAATGTAAATTGTCAGGTGCAGATATGGCATATCCAATTCAATTTATTGAATGCAGGAACTTATAGAGATTGAAGTCCAAAACTTGGAGATGAGACCAGATTTAGGGTTAAGACTTAAGCCAGGAAAAAATAGGGCTTAATTCCTGTTCATCTAGAAGCACTATATCAAGAGGATGGAAAATAGCCAAGCAGTAGGGGTGGGAAGAGACACTTTGCATATATATTAACAAAGGTTTCAGTCCCATACCATCTACCTTTGAGCTGCTATTGAATTTTTCCAGGTGACTTCCTGAACAATGTCTACCTCTTGTAGTAAGTTATTTATAGAGCAATTCAGTGTACCTGGTTGTTTGACATAGCTATGAATACCAGCAACACAACAGAGCAGTGCCCAGAGGCATGTTCAATCTAGATGGGCTGGGGAGGAAAGGGAAGTTTCCAGGAAGGATATAAACAAATGCAGCAGGGAGAAATGGTCAGAAATAAATGACATATCATATTTAAATTGCTTGGATCATCATTTGTCTGGATTAGTCTCTTCAAAACAAAATATATTAAAGGTGTCCATGGTCTCTTACGCAACCTTGAAAGAGTACCACAGGCATGTAAGTCAGTTGAAAGCCAAGTCTCAAAGCAGAATAGCATCCAGGAACCAAAGTTGCTAAAGCAGAAGTTTTCAACCTTGGCAATTTTAAGATGTGTGGTTTTCAGCTCCCAGAACTCCCCAGCCTGCATGCTGACTGGTGGCAGCATGCTGCCTGCCTGGGGAATTCTGGGAGTTGCAAAACACTGAGCTACAGGCATGCTCCTTTCTCATTTGGCACTATTCAGAGAGGTTGCAATGCTTATTCTCCCCAGCTGGCTAGGCCAATTTCTGTTCCTCAGTCTGATCCTTCCCATCAAGTTTATTTTCAGCATGACCAATTTTACTGTTTTCTTGCATTTTTGCACCAGTTCTTCCATTAAGAGTTCTGAAAGCTTGCACATTATTTTGTCATTGCCCAACTATGCATTAAAATCCAAACTCTACCTAGTAACCTTTCCCAACCTAGTGTTGAATTGGTTGATGAGCAGTGCTCATCATGATCAGGCAGGCTGGAAAGCAACATCCCAGTTCCTAAAGGAGAGATGCCAGTGAGATTTCCTCCTCTGGCTGCTTGAGCATCTGAGGTGCATTACTCAAGAGCTGCCAGTTTTGCCCCCAAGAGGACTGCCCTTCTCCTCCTTCGATCTATGTGCCACTGCTTCAGTCATGGCCCTGTGAAGTTTTGATGCTGATCAAATGGATCCCAGGAACAAGTAATTCAGGAGGAGCAAGACTATTTCCTCCTGGGGATAGGGGTGAGGGGGAGAAAAGCAGAGAAGGGAAACTAATGCTGCTTCTTTGGAAAAAAAACTGGTGGGGGGGGGCGAGAGGAAGAGGATAAATATTCATTGAAAGAAGTTTTTGAATCACGTGCAAACTATTTCAGGATCCATATGATAGCTTAGTCAAGTTAAGATCTGTCCCTCTAATTATACAATCTAAGAGTGGCATAACACAATGGGTTGTAATTTATTTCATCGCAAAATTGCTTTCATTTTCTAAAAGGTCGCATTTCTGAATAAAATGTTGCACTGTGTTTATTATTTTTCTCTTAGCTTAAATTACGTTAGAGCCTGCCAGTAGAGCATGCAGGGAAGAGAGACCCCACATAAGTTAGACTACTATCCCATAGATTCCTCGCCGGTACTTGTAAATAATTGTGCAGTAATTAAAATGCTTGCTTCAACTCAGCTTCGTCTAAGAGCGCTGCAAACGAAATGGCGGGCAATGCAGATTTTATACTGAGTAAATGCAATATATATATATATATCCCCCTGACACTTTTTGGAGTGGCCTTAAGTTTTCGATCCACATTTGAGTCGCATTCCCCAGGAGGAATTGGGGATTCTTTCATGCCAGGAGGAGAGGCCAAGGCTGGCTCTACCCTCTTTGCGAACAATGGAACGGGGAAGTCTCGGCTAAATTTGCGACCTCAGATTTATTTTCGAACTAATAAACTCAGGTTAACTTCTAATTTAAAAAAGGGCAATTCGTATCTTTCTCTCTAACTCGTAATCTGCATGTCAACTCGACTCTCCTCCCCCCCCCCGCCCCCAAAAAATAAACCTGAAAAGGAAAGGAGCAACATTATCTGTTAGTGGCGGACATTAATACTGATTTATTCCATTCCCTCCTAAGGCTTTGAAAACAGCACATTTCTGCCCACATTCCTTCAGCCTTTTCCTTTCAGGGGGTGCTGCGCTATAACTCTCGTCACTCCTGAGGCCATGGGCCTCTTGTCTCGGACAAGGAGAGTTGTAGCCCAACCTTTCGGTGGCTCGAGGAAGGGGCTATTCTGGACAGGTGTTCAAGGGTGATCTTACGAATGTCGAAAACCTACCACCCAGATAAAATAACGGAGATTGCATCAACCCCCGAATGGGGCGAGGGGTTTAGCCGCCCCGGGCTTGCTTCCCACCCCTTCGCCCAAGCTAGCCAGCCTCCCCTTACCCGTCTCCTCCAGCCTCGTCCCGTGGCCCAAGACGCTCGAGGTCTGCTGGTAAGGCGAGTAGGAGGTGCCGTGGTGGTGGTGATGGTAGAAAGCGTGAGAGCTGCCACCGGCTGCCCCAGGGTAAGGGGGATATGCCAGGGGTCTGCTGCCGTAGGAGGAAGCAGGAGGAGGAAAGACACCGCCGTCGTGCGGAGGCTGCTGCGGCGGTGGCGGCGGCGGCGGCGGCAGCGGATGCAAGGCTTGGAGCGAATATGGAGGCGCCAAGGTGGTCGGGTGTTGCTGCGGCTGCGAGGGCTGGGGTTGCTGGTGAGGAGAAGGCGGAGGACCCAGCCCGAAGTCCAGAAAAGCCGCTTTAGACGGGTCCGGCGGTCCCAGCAGGCTCTCGGCCAGAGAATTCATCGTCATCATCAAAAGGTCTGCGGGACTTTCCGCGGCAGGACAAGGAGAACGCCCAGGCGCCGCCGCCGCCGCCACCGCCTCATCCACGGCCCCGGCCACTACCGCGTTTCGAGCGATCGGCGGCGGCTACCGCTACCAATGTTGCCGCTGCCAGACAGCTTCATGCTCGAACAGCGCCGCCTCCTTAGCCCTTGGTGTCAAGCAAAGGGAAGCTCCGACGTCTACACTGCCACCTGCAGCGGCTGCCGCTCCGCCGCCTCCTCGGGCCCTTCCGTCGCTCGCGTCCAAGCAACGACGCCCGCTCCTCGCCTTCTCCCTCAAGCTCCCCCCGAGCGCCCTCTTTTCTCCACGCCGGGTCCCACAAGAGAGGAGGAAAACCACCGAGGGGACGCTTCTCCCCCACCCCTCCCGTCTCGCCCCCTTCTCCTTTCATCTCCGAGCCCGCCCCTTGCCGCCTCCAATTGGCCCGCCCGCGGCGTGATGTCACCGAGCCCCTGGGGACCTCCCTTCCAAAGCTTCGCCCTCGCCAGCCGGTCGAAAAAGCCGCCGCGTTCCCTCTAAAGGTCCGCCCACCCAGCCGGCTAAGCAACTCCTTCAGCCGCCCCCCACCCCAGGGGGGAAGGCAGAGGGGGAATAAGGCGGTGGGTTGGATGGAGCACAACAGGTCCAGGCACGTCTATTTTTCTCACCTATATTAGAGGGAAAGGAGAGGAAGTCAAACTTCAAATGTTTGTCAACCCTTGGACTAGGCGGAGGACTATCTAAAATTCAGGGGAAAACGATACAGTAGTTAATTAATACCGATGGGGGAGGCGGAGGAAGCGAGCGTCTAAATATGAAACGAGTTTATCAACAGGTCTGGACAAGTTCTCCCCTCTCCGCTGGCCAATTCCCTCTAGAAATGTGAAAAGGAATCTAGATGGAATGTTTGTCAACACATTTAAGATAGGATAGGATGGGGTTTCTTTTTTTCCTCCTAAGAGTCACATATGACAGAATAAAATAATTCAAGGAAAAAGGGAAGGAGATTGAAGCCACCGAGTTCTTTTCTCAATTGCTTCCCAGAATGGGACCTTGACAGGGCCATGAAAAAGAGATCATGGTCACTGTGTGGTCTCCTCCCCTTCCCCCTCCCCCCTCCTCCTCCCTCCCTCCCCCCCTCTCTCTCTCTCTTAATGAATCGTATTGACTCTACCATTGGACTGCTGGAAGAGGACAGAGGGCCATCAAATTAAGGGTTGCACCAAAGCAAAAGTCTTCATGATAAACCAAAAACCCTGAATAGGATTTTCATAGTTAAATAAACTTTGTCCCAGGTAGAAAAGGAGTATGCACATGTGACAATAAAAATTGGAGGATACAATCTCACCCTTTTGCATGCTGGTAATGATGTGTGTGTGTGTGTTTGATAGGCCATATCCAACCATTTTGTGAATGGGCCCATAACATATCCTTAGAATTCCAAATGTATTCACTGGCCTAAATTACAAGCAAAAAGATTTTTCTAACGATGAATGTTAATTGTCAGCTATACAACCTTCCATGTGAGGAGGTGGACTGTTCCTCATTGTACAGATTTATGCAGTATCTGGATGACCACCTATCAAGGTTACTGCAGTAATTACTCTTTCACATGAATTGAACCACATGAATTTTGAAATGTCCTTCTCTACATCAATGTCACCAACCATCATTAATCTCAGTCTAGACAAGAAAATTAGGCAGACATTATTCCAATTGTTTTAAATATCTTTCCCAAATCAAAACATAATCCAGAATTTGTAACCTTACTTTTTTTTGTAATATATTTTATTATTTTTTTATAGTTACAAATCTCTCATGCTTAGTAAACAATATGTTGTCTGGGTCCACATATTCATATAATAATACATTTTCCATTCCTATTCTCTGCTCCATTTTTCTAGCCATTTGTAAAAAGTATCCCATGTTTGAAAGTATTTTGTTTCTTCTTTCCTTTCATTTTCAATATAAGCCTGTCCATTTCCGCACAGTCCAGAATTTTCTTAATTATGTCTTCTTCAGCTGGTGTTTCTTCATTTTTCCAATGCTGTGCAAATGTAATTCTTGCTGCTGTTAGTACATGTAGTATTAGATGTATACTTTCTTATCATAGTTTTCTGAGGTTATACCTAAAAGAAATAATTCCAGCTTAAAATCTACATGTTTTTTTTAACATTTTCTCTAACCACATATGTACTGTATTTTTGATCAGAATGTTTTTGCTTTAGGGCAAATCCACTAAAGGTGGTAGTACGTGCCTGGTTTTGCCTGCATTTCCAACAATTGCTAGACGTGTTTTTAAACATTTTTGCTGACCTTGCAGTGGTAAATGCCATCTATAAAACATTTTATATAGATTTTCTTTATAGGTAGAATTTGTAACCTTACTTTTGAATCTCTAACATTAACCTGGTATACAGAAATTTAGCAAAGTATTTTTGGTAACTGAATACTTTTTCTACAAAACAATAATAGTGGTGGTAGTAGTAGTAGTAGTAGTAGTAGTAGTAGTAGTAGTAGTAGTAGAAGAAGAAGAAGAAGAAGAAGAAGAAGAAGAAGAAGAAGAAGAAGAAGAAGAAGAAGAAGAAGAAGAAGAAGAAGAAGAAGAAGAAGAAGAAGAAGAAGAAGAAGAAGAAGAAGAAGAAGAAGAAGAAGAAGAAGAAGAAGAAGAAGAAGAAG